>NW_027520290.1:0-344138 GCF_051991245.1 Festucalex cinctus | reverse complement strand
TAATTTTTAAGATTTTGACACATTCAGCTCAAATGTACACAATTGCTGATTATGGCTGTCAAATCTAAACCAAACGTTGTGCACTCAAATCTTTTGCTGTATTTAGTTTATTTTGGCATCCGGATGATGATTCTAGCATGAAATTGCTTGGGCACCTGTTAATTTTTAAGATTTTGACACATTCAGCTCAAATGTACAATCATGCGCTAAAAACGCATTTAAAGCAATAAAAAGGTGATTATGGCTGTCAAACCTAAACCAAACGTTGTGCACTCAAATCTTTTGCTGTATTTAGTTTATTTTGGCATCCGGATGATGATTCTAGCATGAAATTGCTTGGGCACCTGTTAATTTGTTAAGATTTTGACACATTCAGCTCAAATGTACACAATTGCTGATTATGGCTGTCAAATCTAAACCAAACGTTGTGCACTCAAATCTTTTGCTGTATTTAGTTTATTTTGGCATCCGGATGATGATTCTAGCATGAAATTGCTTGGGCACCTGTTAATTTTTAAGATTTTGACACATTCAGCTCAAATGTACAATCATGCGCTAAAAACGCATTTAAAGCAATAAAAAGGTGATTATGGCTGTCAAACCTAAACCAAACGTTGTGCACTCAAATCTTTTGCTGTATTTAGTTTATTTTGGCATCCGGATGATGATTCTAGCATGAAATTGCTTGGGCACCTGTTAATTTTTAAGATTTTGACACATTCAGCTCAAATGTACAATCATGCGCTAAAAACGCATTTAAAGCAATAAAAAGGTGATTATGGCTGTCAAACCTAAACCAAACGTTGTGCACTCAAATCTTTTGCTGTATTTAGTTTATTTTGGCATCCGGATGATGATTCTAGCATGAAATTGCTTGGGCACCTGTTAATTTTTAAGATTTTGACACATTCAGCTCAAATGTACACAATTGCTGATTATGGCTGTCAAATCTAAACCAAACGTTGTGCACTCAAATCTTTTGCTGTATTTAGTTTATTTTGGCATCCGGATGATGATTCTAGCATGAAATTGCTTGGGCACCTGTTAATTTTTAAGATTTTGACACATTCAGCTCAAATGTACAATCATGCGCTAAAAACGCATTTAAAGCAATAAAAAGGTGATTATGGCTGTCAAACCTAAACCAAACGTTGTGCACTCAAATCTTTTGCTGTATTTAGTTTATTTTGGCATCCGGATGATGATTCTAGCATGAAATTGCTTGGGCACCTGTTAATTTTTAAGATTTTGACACATTCAGCTCAAATGTACACAATTGCTGATTATGGCTGTCAAATCTAAACCAAACGTTGTGCACTCAAATCTTTTGCTGTATTTAGTTTATTTTGGCATCCGGATGATGATTCTAGCATGAAATTGCTTGGGCACCTGTTAATTTTTAAGATTTTGACACATTCAGCTCAAATGTACAATCATGCGCTAAAAACGCATTTAAAGCAATAAAAAGGTGATTATGGCTGTCAAACCTAAACCAAACGTTGTGCACTCAAATCTTTTGCTGTATTTAGTTTATTTTGGCATCCGGAGGATGATTCTAGCATGAAATTGCTTGGGCACCTGTTAATTTTTAAGATTTTGACACATTCAGCTCAAATGTACACAATTGCTGATTATGGCTGTCAAATCTAAACCAAACGTTGTGCACTCAAATCTTTTGCTGTATTTAGTTTATTTTGGCATCCGGATGATGATTCTAGCATGAAATTGCTTGGGCACCAGTTAATTTTTAAGATTTTGACACATTCAGCTCAAATGTACAATCATGCGCTAAAAACGCATTTAAAGCAATAAAAAGGTGATTATGGCTGTCAAACCTAAACCAAACGTTGTGCACTCAAATCTTTTGCTGTATTTAGTTTATTTTGGCATCCGGATGATGATTCTAGCATGAAATTGCTTGGGCACCTGTTAATTTTTAAGATTTTGACACATTCAGCTCAAATGTACACAATTGCTGATTATGGCTGTCAAATCTAAACCAAACGTTGTGCACTCAAATCTTTTGCTGTATTTAGTTTATTTTGGCATCCGGATGATGATTCTAGCATGAAATTGCTTGGGCACCTGTTAATTTTTAAGATTTTGACACATTCAGCTCAAATGTACAATCATGCGCTAAAAACGCATTTAAAGCAATAAAAAGGTGATTATGGCTGTCAAACCTAAACCAAACGTTCTGCACTCAAATCTTTTGCTGTATTTAGTTTATTTTGGCATCCGGATGATGATTCTAGCATGAAATTGCTTGGGCACCTGTTAATTTTTAAGATTTTAACACATTCAGCTCAAATGTACACAATTGCTGATTATGGCTGTCAAATCTAAACCAAACGTTGTGCACTCAAATCTTTTGCTGTATTTTGTTTATTTTGGCATCCGGATGATGATTCTAGCATGAAATTGCTTGGGCACCTGTTAATTTTTAAGATTTTGACACATTCAGCTCAAATGTACAATCATGCGCTAAAAACGCATTTAAAGAAATAAAAAGGTGATTATGGCTGTCAAACCTAAACCAAACGTTGTGCACTCAAATCTTTTGCTGTATTTAGTTTATTTTGGCATCCGGATGATGATTCTAGCATGAAATTGCTTGGGCACCTGTTAATTTTTAAGATTTTGACACATTCAGCTCAAATGTACAATCATGCGCTAAAAACGCATTTAAAGCAATAAAAAGGTGATTATGGCTGTCAAACCTAAACCAAACGTTGTGCACTCAAATCTTTTGCTGTATTTAGTTTATTTTGGCATCCGGATGATGATTCTAGCATGAAATTGCTTGGGCACCTGTTAATTTTTAAGATTTTGACACATTCAGCTCAAATGTACACAATTGCTGATTATGGCTGTCAAATCTAAACCAAACGTTGTGCACTCAAATCTTTTGCTGTATTTAGTTTATTTTGGCATCCGGATGATGATTCTAGCATGAAATTGCTTGGGCACCTGTTAATTTTTAAGATTTTGACACATTCAGCTCAAATGTACACAATTGCTGATTATGGCTGTCACATCTAAACCAAACGTTGTGCACTCAAATCTTTTGCTGTATTTTGTTTATTTTGGCATCCGGATGATGATTCTAGCATGAAATTGCTTGGGCACCTGTTAATTTTTAAGATTTTGACACATTCAGCTCAAATGTACACAATTGCTGATTATGGCTGTCAAATCTAAACCAAACGTTGTGCACTCAAATCTTTTGCTGTATTTAGTTTATTTTGGCATCCGGATGATGATTCTAGCATGAAATTGCTTGGGCACCTGTTAATTTTTAAGATTTTGACACATTCAGCTCAAATGTACAATCATGCGCTAAAAACGCATTTAAAGCAATAAAAAGGTGATTATGGCTGTCAAACCTAAACCAAACGTTGTGCACTCAAATCTTTTGCTGTATTTAGTTTATTTTGGCATCCGGATGATGATTCTAGCATGAAATTGCTTGGGCACCTGTTAATTTTTAAGATTTTGACACATTCAGCTCAAATGTACAATCATGCGCTAAAAACGCATTTAAAGCAATAAAAAGGTGATTATGGCTGTCAAACCTAAACCAAACGTTGTGCACTCAAATCTTTTGCTGTATTTAGTTTATTTTGGCATCCGGATGATGATTCTAGCATGAAATTGCTTGGGCACCTGTTAATTTTTAAGATTTTGACACATTCAGCTCAAATGTACACAATTGCTGATTATGGCTGTCAAATCTAAACCAAACGTTGTGCACTCAAATCTTTTGCTGTATTTAGTTTATTTTGGCATCCGGATGATGATTCTAGCATGAAATTGCTTGGGCACCTGTTAATTTTTAAGATTTTGACACATTCAGCTCAAATGTACAATCATGCGCTAAAAACGCATTTAAAGCAATAAAAAGGTGATTATGGCTATCAAACATAAACCAAACGTTGTGCACTCAAATCTTTTGCTGTATTTAGTTTATTTTGGCATCCGGAGGATGATTCTAGCATGAAATTGCTTGGGCACCTGTTAATTTTTAAGATTTTGACACATTCAGCTCAAATGTACACAATTGCTGATTATGGCTGTCAAATCTAAACCAAACGTTGTGCACTCAAATCTTTTGCTGTATTTAGTTTATTTTGGCATCCGGATGATGATTCTAGCATGAAATTGCTTGGGCACCTGTTAATTTTTAAGATTTTGACACATTCAGCTCAAATGTACAATCATGCGCTAAAAACGCATTTAAAGCAATAAAAAGGTGATTATGGCTGTCAAACCTAAACCAAACGTTGTGCACTCAAATCTTTTGCTGTATTTAGTTTATTTTGGCATCCGGATGATGATTCTAGCATGAAATTGCTTGGGCACCTGTTAATTTTTAAGATTTTGACACATTCAGCTCAAATGTACACAATTGCTGATTATGGCTGTCAAATCTAAACCAAACGTTGTGCACTCAAATCTTTTGCTGTATTTAGTTTATTTTGGCATCCGGATGATGATTCTAGCATGAAATTGCTTGGGCACCTGTTAATTTTTAAGATTTTGACACATTCAGCTCAAATGTACAATCATGCGCTAAAAACGCATTTAAAGCAATAAAAAGGTGATTATGGCTGTCAAACCTAAACCAAACGTTGTGCACTCAAATCTTTTGCTGTATTTAGTTTATTTTGGCATCCGGATGATGATTCTAGCATGAAATTGCTTGGGCACCTGTTAATTTTTAAGATTTTGACACATTCAGCTCAAATGTACACAATTGCTGATTATGGCTGTCAAATCTAAACCAAACGTTGTGCACTCAAATCTTTTGCTGTATTTTGTTTATTTTGGCATCCGGATGATGATTCTAGCATGAAATTGCTTGGGCACCTGTTAATTTTTAAGATTTTGACACATTCAGCTCAAATGTACAATCATGCGCTAAAAACGCATTTAAAGAAATAAAAAGGTGATTATGGCTGTCAAACCTAAACCAAACGTTGTGCACTCAAATCTTTTGCTGTATTTAGTTTATTTTGGCATCCGGATGATGATTCTAGCATGAAATTGCTTGGGCACCTGTTAATTTTTAAGATTTTGACACATTCAGCTCAAATGTACAATCATGCGCTAAAAACGCATTTAAAGCAATAAAAAGGTGATTATGGCTGTCAAACCTAAACCAAACGTTGTGCACTCAAATCTTTTGCTGTATTTAGTTTATTTTGGCATCCGGATGATGATTCTAGCATGAAATTGCTTGGGCACCTGTTAATTTTTAAGATTTTGACACATTCAGCTCAAATGTACACAATTGCTGATTATGGCTGTCAAATCTAAACCAAACGTTGTGCACTCAAATCTTTTGCTGTATTTAGTTTATTTTGGCATCCGGATGATGATTCTAGCATGAAATTGCTTGGGCACCTGTTAATTTTTAAGATTTTGACACATTCAGCTCAAATGTACAATCATGCGCTAAAAACGCATTTAAAGCAATAAAAAGGTGATTATGGCTGTCAAACCTAAACCAAACGTTGTGCACTCAAATCTTTTGCTGTATTTAGTTTATTTTGGGCATCCGGAGGATGATTCTAGCATGAAATTGCTTGGGCACCTGTTAATTTTTAAGATTTTGACACATTCAGCTCAAATGTACACAATTGCTGATTATGGCTGTCAAATCTAAACCAAACGTTGTGCACTCAAATCTTTTGCTGTATTTAGTTTATTTTGGCATCCGGATGATGATTCTAGCATGAAATTGCTTGGGCACCTGTTAATTTTTAAGATTTTGACACATTCAGCTCAAATGTACAATCATGCGCTAAAAACGCATTTAAAGCAATAAAAAGGTGATTATGGCTGTCAAACCTAAACCAAACGTTGTGCACTCAAATCTTTTGCTGTATTTAGTTTATTTTGGCATCCGGATGATGATTCTAGCATGAAATTGCTTGGGCACCTGTTAATTTTTAAGATTTTGACACATTCAGCTCAAATGTACACAATTGCTGATTATGGCTGTCAAATCTAAACCAAACGTTGTGCACTCAAATCTTTTGCTGTATTTAGTTTATTTTGGCATCCGGATGATGATTCTAGCATGAAATTGCTTGGGCACCTGTTAATTTTTAAGATTTTGACACATTCAGCTCAAATGTACAATCATGCGCTAAAAACGCATTTAAAGCAATAAAAAGGTGATTATGGCTGTCAAACCTAAACCAAACGTTGTGCACTCAAATCTTTTGCTGTATTTAGTTTATTTTGGCATCCGGATGATGATTCTAGCATGAAATTGCTTGGGCACCTGTTAATTTTAAGATTTTGACACATTCAGCTCAAATGTACACAATTGCTGATTATGGCTGTCAAATCTAAACCAAACGTTGTGCACTCAAATCTTTTGCTGTATTTAGTTTATTTTGGCATCCGGATGATGATTCTAGCATGAAATTGCTTGGGCACCTGTTAATTTTTAAGATTTTGACACATTCAGCTCAAATGTACAATCATGCGCTAAAAACGCATTTAAAGCAATAAAAAGGTGATTATGGCTGTCAAACCTAAACCAAACGTTGTGCACTCAAATCTTTTGCTGTATTTAGTTTATTTTGGCATCCGGAGGATGATTCTAGCATGAAATTGCTTGGGCACCTGTTAATTTTTAAGATTTTGACACATTCAGCTCAAATGTACACAATTGCTGATTATGGCTGTCAAATCTAAACCAAACGTTGTGCACTCAAATCTTTTGCTGTATTTAGTTTATTTTGGCATCCGGATGATGATTCTAGCATGAAATTGCTTGGGCACCTGTTAATTTTTAAGATTTTGACACATTCAGCTCAAATGTACAATCATGCGCTAAAAACGCATTTAAAGCAATAAAAAGGTGATTATGGCTGTCAAACCTAAACCAAACGTTGTGCACTCAAATCTTTTGCTGTATTTAGTTTATTTTGGCATCCGGATGATGATTCTAGCATGAAATTGCTTGGGCACCTGTTAATTTTTAAGATTTTGACACATTCAGCTCAAATGTACACAATTGCTGATTATGGCTGTCAAATCTAAACCAAACGTTGTGCACTCAAATCTTTTGCTGTATTTAGTTTATTTTGGCATCCGGATGATGATTCTAGCATGAAATTGCTTGGGCACCTGTTAATTTTTAAGATTTTGACACATTCAGCTCAAATGTACAATCATGCGCTAAAAACGCATTTAAAGCAATAAAAAGGTGATTATGGCTGTCAAACCTAAACCAAACGTTGTGCACTCAAATCTTTTGCTGTATTTAGTTTATTTTGGCATCCGGAGGATGATTCTAGCATGAAATTGCTTGGGCACCTGTTAATTTTTAAGATTTTGACACATTCAGCTCAAATGTACACAATTGCTGATTATGGCTGTCAAATCTAAACCAAACGTTGTGCACTCAAATCTTTTGCTGTATTTAGTTTATTTTGGCATCCGGATGATGATTCTAGCATGAAATTGCTTGGGCACCTGTTAATTTTTAAGATTTTGACACATTCAGCTCAAATGTACAATCATGCGCTAAAAACGCATTTAAAGCAATAAAAAGGTGATTATGGCTGTCAAACCTAAACCAAACGTTGTGCACTCAAATCTTTTGCTGTATTTAGTTTATTTTGGCATCCGGATGATGATTCTAGCATGAAATTGCTTGGGCACCTGTTAATTTTTAAGATTTTGACACATTCAGCTCAAATGTACACAATTGCTGATTATGGCTGTCAAATCTAAACCAAACGTTGTGCACTCAAATCTTTTGCTGTATTTAGTTTATTTTGGCATCCGGATGATGATTCTAGCATGAAATTGCTTGGGCACCTGTTAATTTTTAAGATTTTGACACATTCAGCTCAAATGTACACAATTGCTGATTATGGCTGTCACATCTAAACCAAACGTTGTGCACTCAAATCTTTTGCTGTATTTTGTTTATTTTGGCATCCGGATGATGATTCTAGCATGAAATTGCTTGGGCACCTGTTAATTTTTAAGATTTTGACACATTCAGCTCAAATGTACACAATTGCTGATTATGGCTGTCAAATCTAAACCAAACGTTGTGCACTCAAATCTTTTGCTGTATTTAGTTTATTTTGGCATCCGGATGATAATTCTAGCATGAAATTGCTTGGGCACCTGTTAATTTTTAAGATTTTGACACATTCAGCTCAAATGTACAATCATGCGCTAAAAACGCATTTAAAGCAATAAAAAGGTGATTATGGCTGTCAAACCTAAACCAAACGTTGTGCACTCAAATCTTTTGCTGTATTTAGTTTATTTTGGCATCCGGATGATGATTCTAGCATGAAATTGCTTGGGCACCTGTTAATTTTTAAGATTTTGACACATTCAGCTCAAATGTACACAATTGCTGATTATGGCTGTCAAATCTAAACCAAACGTTGTGCACTCAAATCTTTTGCTGTATTTAGTTTATTTTGGCATCCGGATGATGATTCTAGCATGAAATTGCTTGGGCACCTGTTAATTTTTAAGATTTTGACACATTCAGCTCAAATGTACAATCATGCGCTAAAAACGCATTTAAAGCAATAAAAAGGTGATTATGGCTGTCAAACCTAAACCAAACGTTGTGCACTCAAATCTTTTGCTGTATTTAGTTTATTTTGGCATCCGGATGATGATTCTAGCATGAAATTGCTTGGGCACCTGTTAATTTTTAAGATTTTGACACATTCAGCTCAAATGTACACAATTGCTGATTATGGCTGTCAAATCTAAACCAAACGTTGTGCACTCAAATCTTTTGCTGTATTTAGTTTATTTTGGCATCCGGATGAAGATTCTAGCATGAAATTGCTTGGGCACCTGTTAATTTTTAAGATTTTGACACATTCAGCTCAAATGTACAATCATGCGCTAAAAACGCATTTAAAGCAATAAAAAGGTGATTATGGCTGTCAAACCTAAACCAAACGTTGTGCACTCAAATCTTTTGCTGTATTTAGTTTATTTTGGCATCCGGAGGATGATTCTAGCATGAAATTGCTTGGGCACCTGTTAATTTTTAAGATTTTGACACATTCAGCTCAAATGTACACAATTGCTGATTATGGCTGTCAAATCTAAACCAAACGTTGTGCACTCAAATCTTTTGCTGTATTTAGTTTATTTTGGCATCCGGATGATGATTCTAGCATGAAATTGCTTGGGCACCTGTTAATTTTTAAGATTTTGACACATTCAGCTCAAATGTACAATCATGCGCTAAAAACGCATTTAAAGCAATAAAAAGGTGATTATGGCTGTCAAACCTAAACCAAACGTTGTGCACTCAAATCTTTTGCTGTATTTAGTTTATTTTGGCATCCGGATGATGATTCTAGCATGAAATTGCTTGGGCACCTGTTAATTTTTAAGATTTTGACACATTCAGCTCAAATGTACACAATTGCTGATTATGGCTGTCAAATCTAAACCAAACGTTGTGCACTCAAATCTTTTGCTGTATTTAGTTTATTTTGGCATCCGGATGATGATTCTAGCATGAAATTGCTTGGGCACCTGTTAATTTTTAAGATTTTGACACATTCAGCTCAAATGTACAATCATGCGCTAAAAACGCATTTAAAGCAATAAAAAGGTGATTATGGCTGTCAAACCTAAACCAAACGTTGTGCACTCAAATCTTTTGCTGTATTTAGTTTATTTTGGCATCCGGATGATGATTCTAGCATGAAATTGCTTGGGCACCTGTTAATTTTTAAGATTTTAACACATTCAGCTCAAATGTACACAATTGCTGATTATGGCTGTCAAATCTAAACCAAACGTTGTGCACTCAAATCTTTTGCTGTATTTTGTTTATTTTGGCATCCGGATGATGATTCTAGCATGAAATTGCTTGGGCACCTGTTAATTTTTAAGATTTTGACACATTCAGCTCAAATGTACAATCATGCGCTAAAAACGCATTTAAAGAAATAAAAAGGTGATTATGGCTGTCAAACCTAAACCAAACGTTGTGCACTCAAATCTTTTGCTGTATTTAGTTTATTTTGGCATCCGGATGATGATTCTAGCATGAAATTGCTTGGGCACCTGTTAATTTTTAAGATTTTGACACATTCAGCTCAAATGTACAATCATGCGCTAAAAACGCATTTAAAGCAATAAAAAGGTGATTATGGCTGTCAAACCTAAACCAAACGTTGTGCACTCAAATCTTTTGCTGTATTTAGTTTATTTTGGCATCCGGAGGATGATTCTAGCATGAAATTGCTTGGGCACCTGTTAATTTTTAAGATTTTGACACATTCAGCTCAAATGTACACAATTGCTGATTATGGCTGTCAAATCTAAACCAAACGTTGTGCACTCAAATCTTTTGCTGTATTTAGTTTATTTTGGCATCCGGATGATGATTCTAGCATGAAATTGCTTGGGCACCTGTTAATTTTTAAGATTTTGACACATTCAGCTCAAATGTACAATCATGCGCTAAAAACGCATTTAAAGCAATAAAAAGGTGATTATGGCTGTCAAACCTAAACCAAACGTTGTGCACTCAAATCTTTTGCTGTATTTAGTTTATTTTGGCATCCGGATGATGATTCTAGCATGAAATTGCTTGGGCACCTGTTAATTTTTAAGATTTTGACACATTCAGCTCAAATGTACACAATTGCTGATTATGGCTGTCAAATCTAAACCAAACGTTGTGCACTCAAATCTTTTGCTGTATTTAGTTTATTTTGGCATCCGGATGATGATTCTAGCATGAAATTGCTTGGGCACCTGTTAATTTTTAAGATTTTGACACATTCAGCTCAAATGTACAATCATGCGCTAAAAACGCATTTAAAGCAATAAAAAGGTGATTATGGCTGTCAAACCTAAACCAAACGTTGTGCACTCAAATCTTTTGCTGTATTTAGTTTATTTTGGCATCCGGATGATGATTCTAGCATGAAATTGCTTGGGCACCTGTTAATTTTTAAGATTTTGACACATTCAGCTCAAATGTACACAATTGCTGATTATGGCTGTCAAATCTAAACCAAACGTTGTGCACTCAAATCTTTTGCTGTATTTAGTTTATTTTGGCATCCGGATGATGATTCTAGCATGAAATTGCTTGGGCACCTGTTAATTTTTAAGATTTTGACACATTCAGCTCAAATGTACAATCATGCGCTAAAAACGCATTTAAAGCAATAAAAAGGTGATTATGGCTGTCAAACCTAAACCAAACGTTGTGCACTCAAATCTTTTGCTGTATTTAGTTTATTTTGGCATCCGGATGATGATTCTAGCATGAAATTGCTTGGGCACCTGTTAATTTTTAAGATTTTGACACATTCAGCTCAAATGTACACAATTGCTGATTATGGCTGTCAAATCTAAACCAAACGTTGTGCACTCAAATCTTTTGCTGTATTTAGTTTATTTTGGCATCCGGATGAAGATTCTAGCATGAAATTGCTTGGGCACCTGTTAATTTTTAAGATTTTGACACATTCAGCTCAAATGTACAATCATGCGCTAAAAACGCATTTAAAGCAATAAAAAGGTGATTATGGCTGTCAAACCTAAACCAAACGTTGTGCACTCAAATCTTTTGCTGTATTTAGTTTATTTTGGCATCCGGAGGATGATTCTAGCATGAAATTGCTTGGGCACCTGTTAATTTTTAAGATTTTGACACATTCAGCTCAAATGTACACAATTGCTGATTATGGCTGTCAAATCTAAACCAAACGTTGTGCACTCAAATCTTTTGCTGTATTTAGTTTATTTTGGCATCCGGATGATGATTCTAGCATGAAATTGCTTGGGCACCTGTTAATTTTTAAGATTTTGACACATTCAGCTCAAATGTACAATCATGCGCTAAAAACGCATTTAAAGCAATAAAAAGGTGATTATGGCTGTCAAACCTAAACCAAACGTTGTGCACTCAAATCTTTTGCTGTATTTAGTTTATTTTGGCATCCGGATGATGATTCTAGCATGAAATTGCTTGGGCACCTGTTAATTTTTAAGATTTTGACACATTCAGCTCAAATGTACAATCATGCGCTAAAAACGCATTTAAAGCAATAAAAAGGTGATTATGGCTGTCAAACCTAAACCAAACGTTGTGCACTCAAATCTTTTGCTGTATTTAGTTTATTTTGGCATCCGGATGATGATTCTAGCATGAAATTGCTTGGGCACCTGTTAATTTTTAAGATTTTGACACATTCAGCTCAAATGTACACAATTGCTGATTATGGCTGTCAAATCTAAACCAAACGTTGTGCACTCAAATCTTTTGCTGTATTTAGTTTATTTTGGCATCCGGATGATGATTCTAGCATGAAATTGCTTGGGCACCTGTTAATTTTTAAGATTTTGACACATTCAGCTCAAATGTACAATCATGCGCTAAAAACGCATTTAAAGCAATAAAAAGGTGATTATGGCTGTCAAACCTAAACCAAACGTTGTGCACTCAAATCTTTTGCTGTATTTAGTTTATTTTGGCATCCGGATGATGATTCTAGCATGAAATTGCTTGGGCACCTGTTAATTTTTAAGATTTTAACACATTCAGCTCAAATGTACACAATTGCTGATTATGGCTGTCAAATCTAAACCAAACGTTGTGCACTCAAATCTTTTGCTGTATTTTGTTTATTTTGGCATCCGGATGATGATTCTAGCATGAAATTGCTTGGGCACCTGTTAATTTTTAAGATTTTGACACATTCAGCTCAAATGTACAATCATGCGCTAAAAACGCATTTAAAGAAATAAAAAGGTGATTATGGCTGTCAAACCTAAACCAAACGTTGTGCACTCAAATCTTTTGCTGTATTTAGTTTATTTTGGCATCCGGATGATGATTCTAGCATGAAATTGCTTGGGCACCTGTTAATTTTTAAGATTTTGACACATTCAGCTCAAATGTACAATCATGCGCTAAAAACGCATTTAAAGCAATAAAAAGGTGATTATGGCTGTCAAACCTAAACCAAACGTTGTGCACTCAAATCTTTTGCTGTATTTAGTTTATTTTGGCATCCGGATGATGATTCTAGCATGAAATTGCTTGGGCACCTGTTAATTTTTAAGATTTTGACACATTCAGCTCAAATGTACACAATTGCTGATTATGGCTGTCAAATCTAAACCAAACGTTGTGCACTCAAATCTTTTGCTGTATTTAGTTTATTTTGGCATCCGGATGATGATTCTAGCATGAAATTGCTTGGGCACCTGTTAATTTTTAAGATTTTGACACATTCAGCTCAAATGTACACAATTGCTGATTATGGCTGTCACATCTAAACCAAACGTTGTGCACTCAAATCTTTTGCTGTATTTAGTTTATTTTGGCATCCGGATGATGATTCTAGCATGAAATTGCTTGGGCACCTGTTAATTTTTAAGATTTTGACACATTCAGCTCAAATGTACACAATTGCTGATTATGGCTGTCACATCTAAACCAAACGTTGTGCACTCAAATCTTTTGCTGTATTTTGTTTATTTTGGCATCCGGATGATGATTCTAGCATGAAATTGCTTGGGCACCTGTTAATTTTTAAGATTTTGACACATTCAGCTCAAATGTACACAATTGCTGATTATGGCTGTCAAATCTAAACCAAACGTTGTGCACTCAAATCTTTTGCTGTATTTAGTTTATTTTGGCATCCGGATGATAATTCTAGCATGAAATTGCTTGGGCACCTGTTAATTTTTAAGATTTTGACACATTCAGCTCAAATGTACAATCATGCGCTAAAAACGCATTTAAAGCAATAAAAAGGTGATTATGGCTGTCAAACCTAAACCAAACGTTGTGCACTCAAATCTTTTGCTGTATTTAGTTTAATTTGGCATCCGGATGATGATTCTAGCATGAAATTGCTTGGGCACCTGTTAATTTTTAAGATTTTGACACATTCAGCTCAAATGTACACAATTGCTGATTATGGCTGTCAAATCTAAACCAAACGTTGTGCACTCAAATCTTTTGCTGTATTTAGTTTATTTTGGCATCCGGATGATGATTCTAGCATGAAATTGCTTGGGCACCTGTTAATTTTTAAGATTTTGACACATTCAGCTCAAATGTACAATCATGCGCTAAAAACGCATTTAAAGCAATAAAAAGGTGATTATGGCTGTCAAACCTAAACCAAACGTTGTGCACTCAAATCTTTTGCTGTATTTAGTTTATTTTGGCATCCGGATGATGATTCTAGCATGAAATTGCTTGGGCACCTGTTAATTTTTAAGATTTTGACACATTCAGCTCAAATGTACACAATTGCTGATTATGGCTGTCAAATCTAAACCAAACGTTGTGCACTCAAATCTTTTGCTGTATTTAGTTTATTTTGGCATCCGGATGAAGATTCTAGCATGAAATTGCTTGGGCACCTGTTAATTTTTAAGATTTTGACACATTCAGCTCAAATGTACAATCATGCGCTAAAAACGCATTTAAAGCAATAAAAAGGTGATTATGGCTGTCAAACCTAAACCAAACGTTGTGCACTCAAATCTTTTGCTGTATTTAGTTTATTTTGGCATCCGGAGGATGATTCTAGCATGAAATTGCTTGGGCACCTGTTAATTTTTAAGATTTTGACACATTCAGCTCAAATGTACACAATTGCTGATTATGGCTGTCAAATCTAAACCAAACGTTGTGCACTCAAATCTTTTGCTGTATTTAGTTTATTTTGGCATCCGGATGATGATTCTAGCATGAAATTGCTTGGGCACCTGTTAATTTTTAAGATTTTGACACATTCAGCTCAAATGTACAATCATGCGCTAAAAACGCATTTAAAGCAATAAAAAGGTGATTATGGCTGTCAAACCTAAACCAAACGTTGTGCACTCAAATCTTTTGCTGTATTTAGTTTATTTTGGCATCCGGATGATGATTCTAGCATGAAATTGCTTGGGCACCTGTTAATTTTTAAGATTTTGACACATTCAGCTCAAATGTACACAATTGCTGATTATGGCTGTCAAATCTAAACCAAACGTTGTGCACTCAAATCTTTTGCTGTATTTAGTTTATTTTGGCATCCGGATGATGATTCTAGCATGAAATTGCTTGGGCACCTGTTAATTTTTAAGATTTTGACACATTCAGCTCAAATGTACAATCATGCGCTAAAAACGCATTTAAAGCAATAAAAAGGTGATTATGGCTGTCAAACCTAAACCAAACGTTGTGCACTCAAATCTTTTGCTGTATTTAGTTTATTTTGGCATCCGGATGATGATTCTAGCATGAAATTGCTTGGGCACCTGTTAATTTTTAAGATTTTAACACATTCAGCTCAAATGTACACAATTGCTGATTATGGCTGTCAAATCTAAACCAAACGTTGTGCACTCAAATCTTTTGCTGTATTTTGTTTATTTTGGCATCCGGATGATGATTCTAGCATGAAATTGCTTGGGCACCTGTTAATTTTTAAGATTTTGACACATTCAGCTCAAATGTACAATCATGCGCTAAAAACGCATTTAAAGAAATAAAAAGGTGATTATGGCTGTCAAACCTAAACCAAACGTTGTGCACTCAAATCTTTTGCTGTATTTAGTTTATTTTGGCATCCGGATGATGATTCTAGCATGAAATTGCTTGGGCACCTGTTAATTTTTAAGATTTTGACACATTCAGCTCAAATGTACAATCATGCGCTAAAAACGCATTTAAAGCAATAAAAAGGTGATTATGGCTGTCAAACCTAAACCAAACGTTGTGCACTCAAATCTTTTGCTGTATTTAGTTTATTTTGGCATCCGGATGATGATTCTAGCATGAAATTGCTTGGGCACCTGTTAATTTTTAAGATTTTGACACATTCAGCTCAAATGTACACAATTGCTGATTATGGCTGTCAAATCTAAACCAAACGTTGTGCACTCAAATCTTTTGCTGTATTTAGTTTATTTTGGCATCCGGATGATGATTCTAGCATGAAATTGCTTGGGCACCTGTTAATTTTTAAGATTTTGACACATTCAGCTCAAATGTACACAATTGCTGATTATGGCTGTCACATCTAAACCAAACGTTGTGCACTCAAATCTTTTGCTGTATTTAGTTTATTTTGGCATCCGGATGATGATTCTAGCATGAAATTGCTTGGGCACCTGTTAATTTTTAAGATTTTGACACATTCAGCTCAAATGTACAATCATGCGCTAAAAACGCATTTAAAGCAATAAAAAGGTGATTATGGCTGTCAAACCTAAACCAAACGTTGTGCACTCAAATCTTTTGCTGTATTTAGTTTATTTTGGCATCCGGATGATGATTCTAGCATGAAATTGCTTGGGCACCTGTTAATTTTTAAGATTTTGACACATTCAGCTCAAATGTACACAATTGCTGATTATGGCTGTCAAATCTAAACCAAACGTTGTGCACTCAAATCTTTTGCTGTATTTAGTTTATTTTGGCATCCGGATGATGATTCTAGCATGAAATTGCTTGGGCACCTGTTAATTTTTAAGATTTTGACACATTCAGCTCAAATGTACACAATTGCTGATTATGGCTGTCACATCTAAACCAAACGTTGTGCACTCAAATCTTTTGCTGTATTTAGTTTATTTTGGCATCCGGATGATGATTCTAGCATGAAATTGCTTGGGCACCTGTTAATTTTTAAGATTTTGACACATTCAGCTCAAATGTACAATCATGCGCTAAAAACGCATTTAAAGCAATAAAAAGGTGATTATGGCTGTCAAACCTAAACCAAACGTTGTGCACTCAAATCTTTTGCTGTATTTAGTTTATTTTGGCATCCGGATGATGATTCTAGCATGAAATTGCTTGGGCACCTGTTAATTTTTAAGATTTTGACACATTCAGCTCAAATGTACACAATTGCTGATTATGGCTGTCAAATCTAAACCAAACGTTGTGCACTCAAATCTTTTGCTGTATTTAGTTTATTTTGGCATCCGGATGATGATTCTAGCATGAAATTGCTTGGGCACCTGTTAATTTTTAAGATTTTGACACATTCAGCTCAAATGTACAATCATGCGCTAAAAACGCATTTAAAGCAATAAAAAGGTGATTATGGCTATCAAACATAAACCAAACGTTGTGCACTCAAATCTTTTGCTGTATTTAGTTTATTTTGGCATCCGGAGGATGATTCTAGCATGAAATTGCTTGGGCACCTGTTAATTTTTAAGATTTTGACACATTCAGCTCAAATGTACACAATTGCTGATTATGGCTGTCAAATCTAAACCAAACGTTGTGCACTCAAATCTTTTGCTGTATTTAGTTTATTTTGGCATCCGGATGATGATTCTAGCATGAAATTGCTTGGGCACCTGTTAATTTTTAAGATTTTGACACATTCAGCTCAAATGTACAATCATGCGCTAAAAACGCATTTAAAGCAATAAAAAGGTGATTATGGCTGTCAAACCTAAACCAAACGTTGTGCACTCAAATCTTTTGCTGTATTTAGTTTATTTTGGCATCCGGATGATGATTCTAGCATGAAATTGCTTGGGCACCTGTTAATTTTTAAGATTTTGACACATTCAGCTCAAATGTACACAATTGCTGATTATGGCTGTCAAATCTAAACCAAACGTTGTGCACTCAAATCTTTTGCTGTATTTAGTTTATTTTGGCATCCGGATGATGATTCTAGCATGAAATTGCTTGGGGCTCAAATGTACAATCATGCGCTAAAAACGCATTTAAAGCAATAAAAAGGTGATTATGGCTGTCAAACCTAAACCAAACGTTGTGCACTCAAATCTTTTTGCTGTATTTAGTTTATTTTGGCATCCGGATGATGATTCTAGCATGAAATTGCTTGGGCACCTGTTAATTTTCTAAGATTTTGACACATTCAGCTCAAATGTACACAATTGCTGATTATGGCTGTCAAATCTAAACCAAACGTGGTGTGGCACTCAAATCTTTTGCTGTATTTGTGTGTTACGTTTTTGGCATCCGGATGATGATTCTAGCATGAAATTGCTTGGGCACCTGTTAATTTTTAAGATTTTGACACATTCAGCTCAAATGTACAATCATGCGCTAAAAACGCATTTAAAGAAATAAAAAGGTGATTATGGCTGTCAAACCTTAAACCAAACGTTGTGCACTCAAATCTTTTGCTGTATTTAGTTTATTTTGGCATCCGGATGATGATTCTAGCATGAAATTGCTTGGGCACCTGTTAATTTTTAAGATTTTAACACATTCAGCTCAAATGTACACAATTGCTGATTATGGCTGTCAAAATCTAACCACAACGTTGTGCACTCAAATCTTTTGCTGTATTTTGTTTATTTTGGCATCCGGATGATGATTCTAGCATGAAATTGCTTGGGCACCTGTTAATTTTTAAGATTTTGACACATTCAGCTCAAATGTACAATCATGCGCTAAAAACGCATTTAAAGCAATAAAAAGGTGATTATGGCTGTCAAAACCTAAACCAAACGTTGTGCACTCAAATCTTTTGCTGTATTTAGTTTATTTTGGCATCCGGATGATGATTCTAGCATGAAATTGCTTGGGCACCTGTTAATTTTTAAGATTTTGACACATTCAGCTCAAATGTACACAATTGCTGATTATGGGCTGTCAAATCTAAACCAAACGTTGTGCACTTCTAAATCTTTTGCTGTATTTAGTTTATTTTGGCATCCGGATGATGATTCTAGCATGAAATTGCTTGGGCACCTGTTAATTTTTAAGATTTTGACACATTCAGCTCAAATGTACAATCATTGCGCTAAAAACGCATTTAAAGCAATAAAAAGGTGATTATGGCTGTCAAACCTAAACCAAACGTTGTGCACTCAAATCTTTGCTGTATTTAGTTTATTTTGGCATCCGGATGATGATTCTAGCATGAAATTGCTTGGGCACCTGTTAATTTCTAAGATTTTGACACATTCAGCTTCAAATGTACACAATTGCTGATTATGGCTGTCAAATCTAAACCAAACGTTGTGCACTCAAATCTTTTGCTGTATTTTGTTTATTTTGGCATCCGGATGATGATTCTAGCATGAAATTGCCTTGGGCACCTGTTAATTTTTAAGATTTTGACACATTCAGCTCAAATGTACAATCATGCGCTAAAAACGCATTTAAAGCAATAAAAAGGTGATTATGGCTGTCAAACCTAAACCAAACGTTGTGCACTCAAATCTTTTGCTGTATTTAGTTTATTTTGGCATCCGGATGATGATTCTAGCATGAAATTGCTTGGGCACCTGTTAATTTTTAAGAATTTTGACACATTCAGCTCAAATGTACACAATTGCTGATTATGGCTGTCAAATCTAAACCAAACGTTGTGCACTCAAATCTTTTGCTGTATTTAGTTTATTTTGGCATCCGGATGATGATTCTAGCATGAAATTGCTTGGGCACCTGTTAATTTTTAAGATTTTGACACATTCAGCTCAAATGTACAATCATGCGCTAAAAACGCATTTAAAGCAATAAAAAGGTGATTATGGGCTGTCATAACCTAAACCAAACGTTGTGGCACTCAAATCTTTTGCTGTATTTAGTTTATTTTGGCATTCCGGATGATGATTCTAGCATGAAATTGCTTGGGCACCTGTTAATTTTTAAGATTTTGACACATTCAGCTCAAATGTACACAATTGCTGATTATGGCTGTCAAATCTAAACCAAACGTTGTGCACTCAAATCTTTTGCTGTATTTAGTTTATTTTGGCATCCGGATGATAGATTCTAGCATGAAATTGCTTGGGCACCTGTTAATTTTTAAGATTTTGACACATTCAGCTCAAATGTACAATCATGCGCTAAAAACGCATTTAAAGCAATAAAAAGGTGATTATGGCTGTCAAACCTAAACCAAACGTTGTGCACTCAAATCTTTTGCTGTATTTAGTTTATTTTGGCATCCGGAGGATGATTCTAGCATGAAATTGCTTGGGCACCTGTTAATTTTTAAGATTTTGACACATTCAGCTCAAATGTACACAATTGCTGATTATGGCTGTCAAATCTAAACCAAACGTTTGTGCACTCAAATCTTTGCTGTATTTAGTTTATTTTGGCATCCGGATGATGATTCTAGCATGAAATTGCTTGGGCACCTGTTAATTTTTAAGATTTTGACACATTCAGCTCAAATGTACAATCATGCGCTAAAAACGCATTTAAAGCAATAAAAAGGTGATTATGGCTGTTCAAACCTAAACCAAACGTTGTGCACTCAAATCTTTTGCTGTATTTAGTTTATTTTGGCATCCGGATGATGATTCTAGCATGAAATTGCTTGGGCACCTGTTAATTTTTAAGATTTTGACACATTCAGCTCAAATGTACACAATTGCTGATTATGGCTGTCAAATCTAAACCAAACGTTGTGCACTCAAATCTTTTGCTGTATTTTGTTTATTTTGGCATCCGGATGATGATTCTAGCATGAAATTGCTTGGGCACCTGTTAATTTTTAAGATTTTGACACATTCAGCTCAAATGTACAATCATGCGCTAAAAACGCATTTAAAGAAATAAAAAGGTGATTATGGCTGTCAAACTAAACCAAACGTTGTGCACTCAAATCTTTTGCTGTATTTAGTTTATTTTGGCATCCGGATGATGATTCTAGCATGAAATTGCTTGGGCACCTGTTAATTTTTAAGATTTTGACACATTCAGCTCAAATGTACACAATTGCTGATTATGGCTGTCAAATCTAAACCAAACGTTGTGCACTCAAATCTTTTGCTGTATTTAGTTTATTTTGGCATCCGGAGGATGATTCTAGCATGAAATTGCTTGGGCACCTGTTAATTTTTAAGATTTTGACACATTCAGCTCAAATGTACACAATTGCTGATTATGGCTGTCAAATCTAAACCAAACGTTGTGCACTCAAATCTTTTGCTGTATTTAGTTTATTTTGGCATCCGGATGATGATTCTAGCATGAAATTGCTTGGGCACCTGTTAATTTTTAAGATTTTTGACACATTCAGCTCAAATGTACACAATTGCTGATTATGGCTGTCACATCTAAACCAAACGTTGTGCACTCAAATCTTTTGCTGTATTTTGTTTATTTTGGCATCCGGATGATGATTCTAGCATGAAATTGCTTGGGCACCTGTTAATTTTTAAGATTTTGACACATTCAGCTCAAATGTACACAATTTGCTGATTATGGCTGTCAAATCTAAACCAAACGTTGTGCACTCAAATCTTTTTGCTGTATTTAGTTTATTTTGGCATCCGGATGATGATTCTAGCATGAAATTGCTTGGGCACCTGTTTAATTTTTTAAGATTTTGACACATTCAGCTCAAATGTACAATCATGCGCTAAAAACGCATTTAAAGCAATAAAAAGGTGATTATGGCTGTCAAACCTAAACCAAACGTTGTGCACTCAAATCTTTTGCTGTATTTAGTTTATTTTGGCATCCGGATGATGATTCTAGCATGAAAATTGCTTGGGGCACCTGTTAATTTTTAAGATTTTGACCACATTCAGCTCAAATGTTACACAATTGCTGATTATGGCTGTCAAATCTAAACCAAACGTTGTGCACTCAAATCTTTGCTGTATTTAGTTTATTTTGGCATCCGGATGATGATTCTAGCATGAAATTGCTTGGGCACCTGTTAATTTTTTAAGATTTTGACACATTCAGCTCAAATGTACAATCATGCGCTAAAAACGCATTTAAAGCAATAAAAAGGTGATTATGGCTGTCAAACCTAAACCAAACGTTGTGCACTCAAATCTTTTGCTGTATTTAGTTTATTTTGGCATCCGGATGATGATTCTAGCATGAAATTGCTTGGGCACCTGTTAATTTTTAAGATTTTGACACATTCAGCTCAAATGTACACAATTGCTGATTATGGCTGTCAAATCTAAACCAAACGTTGTGCACTCAAATCTTTTGCTGTATTTAGTTTATTTTGGCATCCGGATGATGATTCTAGCATGAAATTGCTTGGGCACCTGTTAATTTTTAAGATTTTGACACATTCAGCTCAAATGTACAATCATGCGCTAAAAACGCATTTAAAGCAATAAAAAGGTGATTATGGCTGTCAAACCTAAACCAAACGTTGTGCACTCAAATCTTTTGCTGTATTTAGTTTATTTTGGCATCCGGATGATGATTCTAGCATGAAATTGCTTGCGCACCTGTTAATTTTTAAGATTTTGACACATTCAGCTCAAATGTACACAATTGCTGATTATGGCTGTCAAATCTAAACCAAACGTTGTGCACTCAAATCTTTTGCTGTATTTTGTTTATTTTGGCATCCGGATGATGATTCTAGCATGAAATTGCTTGGGCACCTGTTAATTTTTAAGATTTTGACACATTCAGCTCAAATGTACAATCATGCGCTAAAAACGCATTTAAAGCAATAAAAAGGTGATTATGGCTGTCAAACCTAAACCAAACGTTGTGCACTCAAATCTTTTGCTGTATTTAGTTTATTTTGGCATCCGGATGATGATTCTAGCATGAAATTGCTTGGGCACCTGTTAATTTCTAAGATTTTGACACATTCAGCTCAAATGTACACAATTGCTGATTATGGCTGTCAAATCTAAACCAAACGTTGTGCACTCAAATCTTTTGCTGTATTTTGTTTATTTTGGCATCCGGATGATGATTCTAGCATGAAATTGCTTGGGCACCTGTTAATTTTTAAGATTTTGACACATTCAGCTCAAATGTACAATCATGCGCTAAAAACGCATTTAAAGAAATAAAAAGGTGATTATGGCTGTCAAACCTAAACCAAACGTTGTGCACTCAAATCTTTTGCTGTATTTAGTTTATTTTGGCATCCGGATGATGATTCTAGCATGAAATTGCTTGGGCACCTGTTAATTTTTAAGATTTTGACACATTCAGCTCAAATGTACAATCATGCGCTAAAAACGCATTTAAAGCAATAAAAAGGTGATTATGGCTGTCAAACCTAAACCAAACGTTGTGCACTCAAATCTTTTGCTGTATTTAGTTTATTTTGGCATCCGGATGATGATTCTAGCATGAAATTGCTTGGGCACCTGTTAATTTTTAAGATTTTGACACATTCAGCTCAAATGTACACAATTGCTGATTATGGCTGTCAAATCTAAACCAAACGTTGTGCACTCAAATCTTTTGCTGTATTTAGTTTATTTTGGCATCCGGAGGATGATTCTAGCATGAAATTGCTTGGGCACCTGTTAATTTTTAAGATTTTGACACATTCAGCTCAAATGTACACAATTGCTGATTATGGCTGTCAAATCTAAACCAAACGTTGTGCACTCAAATCTTTTGCTGTATTTAGTTTATTTTGGCATCCGGATGATGATTCTAGCATGAAATTGCTTGGGCACCTGTTAATTTTTAAGATTTTGACACATTCAGCTCAAATGTACAATCATGCGCTAAAAACGCATTTAAAGCAATAAAAAGGTGATTATGGCTGTCAAACCTAAACCAAACGTTGTGCACTCAAATCTTTTGCTGTATTTAGTTTATTTTGGCATCCGGATGATGATTCTAGCATGAAATTGCTTGGGCACCTGTTAATTTTTAAGATTTTGACACATTCAGCTCAAATGTACACAATTGCTGATTATGGCTGTCAAATCTAAACCAAACGTTGTGCACTCAAATCTTTTGCTGTATTTAGTTTATTTTGGCATCCGGATGATGATTCTAGCATGAAATTGCTTGGGCACCTGTTAATTTTTAAGATTTTGACACATTCAGCTCAAATGTACAATCATGCGCTAAAAACGCATTTAAAGCAATAAAAAGGTGATTATGGCTGTCAAACCTAAACCAAACGTTGTGCACTCAAATCTTTTGCTGTATTTAGTTTATTTTGGCATCCGGATGATGATTCTAGCATGAAATTGCTTGGGCACCTGTTAATTTTTAAGATTTTGACACATTCAGCTCAAATGTACACAATTGCTGATTATGGCTGTCAAATCTAAACCAAACGTTGTGCACTCAAATCTTTTGCTGTATTTAGTTTATTTTGGCATCCGGATGATGATTCTAGCATGAAATTGCTTGGGCACCTGTTAATTTTTAAGATTTTGACACATTCAGCTCAAATGTACACAATTGCTGATTATGGCTGTCACATCTAAACCAAACGTTGTGCACTCAAATCTTTTGCTGTATTTAGTTTATTTTGGCATCCGGATGATGATTCTAGCATGAAATTGCTTGGGCACCTGTTAATTTTTAAGATTTTGACACATTCAGCTCAAATGTACAATCATGCGCTAAAAACGCATTTAAAGCAATAAAAAGGTGATTATGGCTGTCAAACCTAAACCAAACGTTGTGCACTCAAATCTTTTGCTGTATTTAGTTTATTTTGGCATCCGGATGATGATTCTAGCATGAAATTGCTTGGGCACCTGTTAATTTTTAAGATTTTGACACATTCAGCTCAAATGTACACAATTGCTGATTATGGCTGTCAAATCTAAACCAAACGTTGTGCACTCAAATCTTTTGCTGTATTTAGTTTATTTTGGCATCCGGATGATGATTCTAGCATGAAATTGCTTGGGCACCTGTTAATTTTTAAGATTTTGACACATTCAGCTCAAATGTACACAATTGCTGATTATGGCTGTCACATCTAAACCAAACGTTGTGCACTCAAATCTTTTGCTGTATTTTGTTTATTTTGGCATCCGGATGATGATTCTAGCATGAAATTGCTTGGGCACCTGTTAATTTTTAAGATTTTGACACATTCAGCTCAAATGTACACAATTGCTGATTATGGCTGTCAAATCTAAACCAAACGTTGTGCACTCAAATCTTTTGCTGTATTTAGTTTATTTTGGCATCCGGATGATAATTCTAGCATGAAATTGCTTGGGCACCTGTTAATTTTTAAGATTTTGACACATTCAGCTCAAATGTACAATCATGCGCTAAAAACGCATTTAAAGCAATAAAAAGGTGATTATGGCTGTCAAACCTAAACCAAACGTTGTGCACTCAAATCTTTTGCTGTATTTAGTTTATTTTGGCATCCGGATGATGATTCTAGCATGAAATTGCTTGGGCACCTGTTAATTTTTAAGATTTTGACACATTCAGCTCAAATGTACACAATTGCTGATTATGGCTGTCAAATCTAAACCAAACGTTGTGCACTCAAATCTTTTGCTGTATTTAGTTTATTTTGGCATCCGGATGATGATTCTAGCATGAAATTGCTTGGGCACCTGTTAATTTTTAAGATTTTGACACATTCAGCTCAAATGTACAATCATGCGCTAAAAACGCATTTAAAGCAATAAAAAGGTGATTATGGCTGTCAAACCTAAACCAAACGTTGTGCACTCAAATCTTTTGCTGTATTTAGTTTATTTTGGCATCCGGATGATGATTCTAGCATGAAATTGCTTGGGCACCTGTTAATTTTTAAGATTTTGACACATTCAGCTCAAATGTACACAATTGCTGATTATGGCTGTCAAATCTAAACCAAACGTTGTGCACTCAAATCTTTTGCTGTATTTAGTTTATTTTGGCATCCGGATGAAGATTCTAGCATGAAATTGCTTGGGCACCTGTTAATTTTTAAGATTTTGACACATTCAGCTCAAATGTACAATCATGCGCTAAAAACGCATTTAAAGCAATAAAAAGGTGATTATGGCTGTCAAACCTAAACCAAACGTTGTGCACTCAAATCTTTTGCTGTATTTAGTTTATTTTGGCATCCGGAGGATGATTCTAGCATGAAATTGCTTGGGCACCTGTTAATTTTTAAGATTTTGACACATTCAGCTCAAATGTACACAATTGCTGATTATGGCTGTCAAATCTAAACCAAACGTTGTGCACTCAAATCTTTTGCTGTATTTAGTTTATTTTGGCATCCGGATGATGATTCTAGCATGAAATTGCTTGGGCACCTGTTAATTTTTAAGATTTTGACACATTCAGCTCAAATGTACAATCATGCGCTAAAAACGCATTTAAAGCAATAAAAAGGTGATTATGGCTGTCAAACCTAAACCAAACGTTGTGCACTCAAATCTTTTGCTGTATTTAGTTTATTTTGGCATCCGGATGATGATTCTAGCATGAAATTGCTTGGGCACCTGTTAATTTTTAAGATTTTAACACATTCAGCTCAAATGTACACAATTGCTGATTATGGCTGTCAAATCTAAACCAAACGTTGTGCACTCAAATCTTTTGCTGTATTTTGTTTATTTTGGCATCCGGATGATGATTCTAGCATGAAATTGCTTGGGCACCTGTTAATTTTTAAGATTTTGACACATTCAGCTCAAATGTACAATCATGCGCTAAAAACGCATTTAAAGAAATAAAAAGGTGATTATGGCTGTCAAACCTAAACCAAACGTTGTGCACTCAAATCTTTTGCTGTATTTAGTTTATTTTGGCATCCGGATGATGATTCTAGCATGAAATTGCTTGGGCACCTGTTAATTTTTAAGATTTTGACACATTCAGCTCAAATGTACAATCATGCGCTAAAAACGCATTTAAAGCAATAAAAAGGTGATTATGGCTGTCAAACCTAAACCAAACGTTGTGCACTCAAATCTTTTGCTGTATTTAGTTTATTTTGGCATCCGGATGATGATTCTAGCATGAAATTGCTTGGGCACCTGTTAATTTTTAAGATTTTGACACATTCAGCTCAAATGTACACAATTGCTGATTATGGCTGTCAAATCTAAACCAAACGTTGTGCACTCAAATCTTTTGCTGTATTTAGTTTATTTTGGCATCCGGATGATGATTCTAGCATGAAATTGCTTGGGCACCTGTTAATTTTTAAGATTTTGACACATTCAGCTCAAATGTACACAATTGCTGATTATGGCTGTCACATCTAAACCAAACGTTGTGCACTCAAATCTTTTGCTGTATTTTGTTTATTTTGGCATCCGGATGATGATTCTAGCATGAAATTGCTTGGGCACCTGTTAATTTTTAAGATTTTGACACATTCAGCTCAAATGTACACAATTGCTGATTATGGCTGTCAAATCTAAACCAAACGTTGTGCACTCAAATCTTTTGCTGTATTTAGTTTATTTTGGCATCCGGATGATGATTCTAGCATGAAATTGCTTGGGCACCTGTTAATTTTTAAGATTTTGACACATTCAGCTCAAATGTACAATCATGCGCTAAAAACGCATTTAAAGCAATAAAAAGGTGATTATGGCTGTCAAACCTAAACCAAACGTTGTGCACTCAAATCTTTTGCTGTATTTAGTTTATTTTGGCATCCGGATGATGATTCTAGCATGAAATTGCTTGGGCACCTGTTAATTTTTAAGATTTTGACACATTCAGCTCAAATGTACACAATTGCTGATTATGGCTGTCAAATCTAAACCAAACGTTGTGCACTCAAATCTTTTGCTGTATTTAGTTTATTTTGGCATCCGGATGATGATTCTAGCATGAAATTGCTTGGGCACCTGTTAATTTTTAAGATTTTGACACATTCAGCTCAAATGTACAATCATGCGCTAAAAACGCATTTAAAGCAATAAAAAGGTGATTATGGCTGTCAAACCTAAACCAAACGTTGTGCACTCAAATCTTTTGCTGTATTTAGTTTATTTTGGCATCCGGATGATGATTCTAGCATGAAATTGCTTGGGCACCTGTTAATTTTTAAGATTTTGACACATTCAGCTCAAATGTACACAATTGCTGATTATGGCTGTCAAATCTAAACCAAACGTTGTGCACTCAAATCTTTTGCTGTATTTAGTTTATTTTGGCATCCGGATGATGATTCTAGCATGAAATTGCTTGGGCACCTGTTAATTTTTAAGATTTTGACACATTCAGCTCAAATGTACAATCATGCGCTAAAAACGCATTTAAAGCAATAAAAAGGTGATTATGGCTGTCAAACCTAAACCAAACGTTGTGCACTCAAATCTTTTGCTGTATTTAGTTTATTTTGGCATCCGGATGATGATTCTAGCATGAAATTGCTTGGGCACCTGTTAATTTTTAAGATTTTGACACATTCAGCTCAAATGTACACAATTGCTGATTATGGCTGTCAAATCTAAACCAAACGTTGTGCACTCAAATCTTTTGCTGTATTTTGTTTATTTTGGCATCCGGATGATGATTCTAGCATGAAATTGCTTGGGCACCTGTTAATTTTTAAGATTTTGACACATTCAGCTCAAATGTACAATCATGCGCTAAAAACGCATTTAAAGAAATAAAAAGGTGATTATGGCTGTCAAACCTAAACCAAACGTTGTGCACTCAAATCTTTTGCTGTATTTAGTTTATTTTGGCATCCGGATGATGATTCTAGCATGAAATTGCTTGGGCACCTGTTAATTTTTAAGATTTTGACACATTCAGCTCAAATGTACAATCATGCGCTAAAAACGCATTTAAAGCAATAAAAAGGTGATTATGGCTGTCAAACCTAAACCAAACGTTGTGCACTCAAATCTTTTGCTGTATTTAGTTTATTTTGGCATCCGGATGATGATTCTAGCATGAAATTGCTTGGGCACCTGTTAATTTTTAAGATTTTGACACATTCAGCTCAAATGTACACAATTGCTGATTATGGCTGTCAAATCTAAACCAAACGTTGTGCACTCAAATCTTTTGCTGTATTTAGTTTATTTTGGCATCCGGATGATGATTCTAGCATGAAATTGCTTGGGCACCTGTTAATTTTTAAGATTTTGACACATTCAGCTCAAATGTACACAATTGCTGATTATGGCTGTCAAATCTAAACCAAACGTTGTGCACTCAAATCTTTTGCTGTATTTAGTTTATTTTGGCATCCGGATGATGATTCTAGCATGAAATTGCTTGGGCACCTGTTAATTTTTAAGATTTTGACACATTCAGCTCAAATGTACAATCATGCGCTAAAAACGCATTTAAAGCAATAAAAAGGTGATTATGGCTGTCAAACCTAAACCAAACGTTGTGCACTCAAATCTTTTGCTGTATTTAGTTTATTTTGGCATCCGGATGATGATTCTAGCATGAAATTGCTTGGGCACCTGTTAATTTTTAAGATTTTGACACATTCAGCTCAAATGTACACAATTGCTGATTATGGCTGTCAAATCTAAACCAAACGTTGTGCACTCAAATCTTTTGCTGTATTTAGTTTATTTTGGCATCCGGATGATGATTCTAGCATGAAATTGCTTGGGCACCTGTTAATTTTTAAGATTTTGACACATTCAGCTCAAATGTACAATCATGCGCTAAAAACGCATTTAAAGCAATAAAAAGGTGATTATGGCTGTCAAACCTAAACCAAACGTTGTGCACTCAAATCTTTTGCTGTATTTAGTTTATTTTGGCATCCGGAGGATGATTCTAGCATGAAATTGCTTGGGCACCTGTTAATTTTTAAGATTTTGACACATTCAGCTCAAATGTACACAATTGCTGATTATGGCTGTCAAATCTAAACCAAACGTTGTGCACTCAAATCTTTTGCTGTATTTAGTTTATTTTGGCATCCGGATGATGATTCTAGCATGAAATTGCTTGGGCACCTGTTAATTTTTAAGATTTTGACACATTCAGCTCAAATGTACAATCATGCGCTAAAAACGCATTTAAAGCAATAAAAAGGTGATTATGGCTGTCAAACCTAAACCAAACGTTGTGCACTCAAATCTTTTGCTGTATTTAGTTTATTTTGGCATCCGGATGATGATTCTAGCATGAAATTGCTTGGGCACCTGTTAATTTTTAAGATTTTGACACATTCAGCTCAAATGTACACAATTGCTGATTATGGCTGTCAAATCTAAACCAAACGTTGTGCACTCAAATCTTTTGCTGTATTTAGTTTATTTTGGCATCCGGATGATGATTCTAGCATGAAATTGCTTGGGCACCTGTTAATTTTTAAGATTTTGACACATTCAGCTCAAATGTACACAATTGCTGATTATGGCTGTCACATCTAAACCAAACGTTGTGCACTCAAATCTTTTGCTGTATTTTGTTTATTTTGGCATCCGGATGATGATTCTAGCATGAAATTGCTTGGGCACCTGTTAATTTTTAAGATTTTGACACATTCAGCTCAAATGTACAATCATGCGCTAAAAACGCATTTAAAGAAATAAAAAGGTGATTATGGCTGTCAAACCTAAACCAAACGTTGTGCACTCAAATCTTTTGCTGTATTTAGTTTATTTTGGCATCCGGATGATGATTCTAGCATGAAATTGCTTGGGCACCTGTTAATTTTTAAGATTTTGACACATTCAGCTCAAATGTACAATCATGCGCTAAAAACGCATTTAAAGCAATAAAAAGGTGATTATGGCTGTCAAACCTAAACCAAACGTTGTGCACTCAAATCTTTTGCTGTATTTAGTTTATTTTGGCATCCGGATGATGATTCTAGCATGAAATTGCTTGGGCACCTGTTAATTTTTAAGATTTTGACACATTCAGCTCAAATGTACACAATTGCTGATTATGGCTGTCAAATCTAAACCAAACGTTGTGCACTCAAATCTTTTGCTGTATTTAGTTTATTTTGGCATCCGGATGATGATTCTAGCATGAAATTGCTTGGGCACCTGTTAATTTTTAAGATTTTGACACATTCAGCTCAAATGTACACAATTGCTGATTATGGCTGTCAAATCTAAACCAAACGTTGTGCACTCAAATCTTTTGCTGTATTTAGTTTATTTTGGCATCCGGATGATGATTCTAGCATGAAATTGCTTGGGCACCTGTTAATTTTTAAGATTTTGACACATTCAGCTCAAATGTACAATCATGCGCTAAAAACGCATTTAAAGCAATAAAAAGGTGATTATGGCTGTCAAACCTAAACCAAACGTTGTGCACTCAAATCTTTTGCTGTATTTAGTTTATTTTGGCATCCGGATGATGATTCTAGCATGAAATTGCTTGGGCACCTGTTAATTTTTAAGATTTTGACACATTCAGCTCAAATGTACACAATTGCTGATTATGGCTGTCAAATCTAAACCAAACGTTGTGCACTCAAATCTTTTGCTGTATTTAGTTTATTTTGGCATCCGGATGATGATTCTAGCATGAAATTGCTTGGGCACCTGTTAATTTTTAAGATTTTGACACATTCAGCTCAAATGTACAATCATGCGCTAAAAACGCATTTAAAGCAATAAAAAGGTGATTATGGCTGTCAAACCTAAACCAAACGTTGTGCACTCAAATCTTTTGCTGTATTTAGTTTATTTTGGCATCCGGAGGATGATTCTAGCATGAAATTGCTTGGGCACCTGTTAATTTTTAAGATTTTGACACATTCAGCTCAAATGTACACAATTGCTGATTATGGCTGTCAAATCTAAACCAAACGTTGTGCACTCAAATCTTTTGCTGTATTTTGTTTATTTTGGCATCCGGATGATGATTCTAGCATGAAATTGCTTGGGCACCTGTTAATTTTTAAGATTTTGACACATTCAGCTCAAATGTACAATCATGCGCTAAAAACGCATTTAAAGCAATAAAAAGGTGATTATGGCTGTCAAACCTAAACCAAACGTTGTGCACTCAAATCTTTTGCTGTATTTAGTTTATTTTGGCATCCGGATGATGATTCTAGCATGAAATTGCTTGGGCACCTGTTAATTTTTAAGATTTTGACACATTCAGCTCAAATGTACACAATTGCTGATTATGGCTGTCAAATCTAAACCAAACGTTGTGCACTCAAATCTTTTGCTGTATTTAGTTTATTTTGGCATCCGGATGATGATTCTAGCATGAAATTGCTTGGGCACCTGTTAATTTTTAAGATTTTGACACATTCAGCTCAAATGTACACAATTGCTGATTATGGCTGTCACATCTAAACCAAACGTTGTGCACTCAAATCTTTTGCTGTATTTTGTTTATTTTGGCATCCGGATGATGATTCTAGCATGAAATTGCTTGGGCACCTGTTAATTTTTAAGATTTTGACACATTCAGCTCAAATGTACACAATTGCTGATTATGGCTGTCAAATCTAAACCAAACGTTGTGCACTCAAATCTTTTGCTGTATTTAGTTTATTTTGGCATCCGGATGATGATTCTAGCATGAAATTGCTTGGGCACCTGTTAATTTTTAAGATTTTGACACATTCAGCTCAAATGTACAATCATGCGCTAAAAACGCATTTAAAGCAATAAAAAGGTGATTATGGCTGTCAAACCTAAACCAAACGTTGTGCACTCAAATCTTTTGCTGTATTTAGTTTATTTTGGCATCCGGATGATGATTCTAGCATGAAATTGCTTGGGCACCTGTTAATTTTTAAGATTTTGACACATTCAGCTCAAATGTACACAATTGCTGATTATGGCTGTCAAATCTAAACCAAACGTTGTGCACTCAAATCTTTTGCTGTATTTAGTTTATTTTGGCATCCGGATGATGATTCTAGCATGAAATTGCTTGGGCACCTGTTAATTTTTAAGATTTTGACACATTCAGCTCAAATGTACAATCATGCGCTAAAAACGCATTTAAAGCAATAAAAAGGTGATTATGGCTGTCAAACCTAAACCAAACGTTGTGCACTCAAATCTTTTGCTGTATTTAGTTTATTTTGGCATCCGGATGATGATTCTAGCATGAAATTGCTTGGGCACCTGTTAATTTTTAAGATTTTGACACATTCAGCTCAAATGTACACAATTGCTGATTATGGCTGTCAAATCTAAACCAAACGTTGTGCACTCAAATCTTTTGCTGTATTTAGTTTATTTTGGCATCCGGATGATGATTCTAGCATGAAATTGCTTGGGCACCTGTTAATTTTTAAGATTTTGACACATTCAGCTCAAATGTACAATCATGCGCTAAAAACGCATTTAAAGCAATAAAAAGGTGATTATGGCTGTCAAACCTAAACCAAACGTTGTGCACTCAAATCTTTTGCTGTATTTAGTTTATTTTGGCATCCGGATGATGATTCTAGCATGAAATTGCTTGGGCACCTGTTAATTTTTAAGATTTTGACACATTCAGCTCAAATGTACACAATTGCTGATTATGGCTGTCAAATCTAAACCAAACGTTGTGCACTCAAATCTTTTGCTGTATTTAGTTTATTTTGGCATCCGGATGATGATTCTAGCATGAAATTGCTTGGGCACCTGTTAATTTTTAAGATTTTGACACATTCAGCTCAAATGTACACAATTGCTGATTATGGCTGTCAAATCTAAACCAAACGTTGTGCACTCAAATCTTTTGCTGTATTTAGTTTATTTTGGCATCCGGATGATGATTCTAGCATGAAATTGCTTGGGCACCTGTTAATTTTTAAGATTTTGACACATTCAGCTCAAATGTACACAATTGCTGATTATGGCTGTCACATCTAAACCAAACGTTGTGCACTCAAATCTTTTGCTGTATTTTGTTTATTTTGGCATCCGGATGATGATTCTAGCATGAAATTGCTTGGGCACCTGTTAATTTTTAAGATTTTGACACATTCAGCTCAAATGTACACAATTGCTGATTATGGCTGTCAAATCTAAACCAAACGTTGTGCACTCAAATCTTTTGCTGTATTTAGTTTATTTTGGCATCCGGATGATGATTCTAGCATGAAATTGCTTGGGCACCTGTTAATTTTTAAGATTTTGACACATTCAGCTCAAATGTACAATCATGCGCTAAAAACGCATTTAAAGCAATAAAAAGGTGATTATGGCTGTCAAACCTAAACCAAACGTTGTGCACTCAAATCTTTTGCTGTATTTAGTTTATTTTGGCATCCGGATGATGATTCTAGCATGAAATTGCTTGGGCACCTGTTAATTTTTAAGATTTTGACACATTCAGCTCAAATGTACAATCATGCGCTAAAAACGCATTTAAAGCAATAAAAAGGTGATTATGGCTGTCAAACCTAAACCAAACGTTGTGCACTCAAATCTTTTGCTGTATTTAGTTTATTTTGGCATCCGGATGATGATTCTAGCATGAAATTGCTTGGGCACCTGTTAATTTTTAAGATTTTGACACATTCAGCTCAAATGTACACAATTGCTGATTATGGCTGTCAAATCTAAACCAAACGTTGTGCACTCAAATCTTTTGCTGTATTTAGTTTATTTTGGCATCCGGATGATGATTCTAGCATGAAATTGCTTGGGCACCTGTTAATTTTTAAGATTTTGACACATTCAGCTCAAATGTACACAATTGCTGATTATGGCTGTCAAATCTAAACCAAACGTTGTGCACTCAAATCTTTTGCTGTATTTAGTTTATTTTGGCATCCGGATGATGATTCTAGCATGAAATTGCTTGGGCACCTGTTAATTTTTAAGATTTTGACACATTCAGCTCAAATGTACAATCATGCGCTAAAAACGCATTTAAAGCAATAAAAAGGTGATTATGGCTGTCAAACCTAAACCAAACGTTGTGCACTCAAATCTTTTGCTGTATTTAGTTTATTTTGGCATCCGGAGGATGATTCTAGCATGAAATTGCTTGGGCACCTGTTAATTTTTAAGATTTTGACACATTCAGCTCAAATGTACACAATTGCTGATTATGGCTGTCAAATCTAAACCAAACGTTGTGCACTCAAATCTTTTGCTGTATTTAGTTTATTTTGGCATCCGGATGATGATTCTAGCATGAAATTGCTTGGGCACCTGTTAATTTTTAAGATTTTGACACATTCAGCTCAAATGTACACAATTGCTGATTATGGCTGTCAAATCTAAACCAAACGTTGTGCACTCAAATCTTTTGCTGTATTTAGTTTATTTTGGCATCCGGATGATGATTCTAGCATGAAATTGCTTGGGCACCTGTTAATTTTTAAGATTTTGACACATTCAGCTCAAATGTACAATCATGCGCTAAAAACGCATTTAAAGCAATAAAAAGGTGATTATGGCTGTCAAACCTAAACCAAACGTTGTGCACTCAAATCTTTTGCTGTATTTAGTTTATTTTGGCATCCGGATGATGATTCTAGCATGAAATTGCTTGGGCACCTGTTAATTTTTAAGATTTTGACACATTCAGCTCAAATGTACACAATTGCTGATTATGGCTGTCAAATCTAAACCAAACGTTGTGCACTCAAATCTTTTGCTGTATTTAGTTTATTTTGGCATCCGGATGATGATTCTAGCATGAAATTGCTTGGGCACCTGTTAATTTTTAAGATTTTGACACATTCATCTCAAATGTACAATCATGCGCTAAAAACGCATTTAAAGCAATAAAAAGGTGATTATGGCTGTCAAACCTAAACCAAACGTTGTGCACTCAAATCTTTTGCTGTATTTAGTTTATTTTGGCATCCGGAGGATGATTCTAGCATGAAATTGCTTGGGCACCTGTTAATTTTTAAGATTTTGACACATTCAGCTCAAATGTACACAATTGCTGATTATGGCTGTCAAATCTAAATCAAAACGTTGTGCACTCAAATCTTTTGCTGTATTTAGTTTATTTTGGCATCCGGATGATGATTCTAGCATGAAATTGCTTGGGCACCTGTTAATTTTTAAGATTTTGACACATTCAGCTCAAATGTACAATCATGCGCTAAAAACGCATTTAAAGCAATAAAAAGGTGATTATGGCTGTCAAACCTAAACCAAACGTTGTGCACTCAAATCTTTTGCTGTATTTAGTTTATTTTGGCATCCGGATGATGATTCTAGCATGAAATTGCTTGGGCACCTGTTAATTTTTAAGATTTTGACACATTCAGCTCAAATGTACACAATTGCTGATTATGGCTGTCAAATCTAAACCAAACGTTGTGCACTCAAATCTTTTGCTGTATTTAGTTTATTTTGGCATCCGGATGATGATTCTAGCATGAAATTGCTTGGGCACCTGTTAATTTTTAAGATTTTGACACATTCAGCTCAAATGTACAATCATGCGCTAAAAACGCATTTAAAGCAATAAAAAGGTGATTATGGCTGTCAAACCTAAACCAAACGTTGTGCACTCAAATCTTTTGCTGTATTTAGTTTATTTTGGCATCCGGATGATGATTCTAGCATGAAATTGCTTGGGCACCTGTTAATTTTTAAGATTTTGACACATTCAGCTCAAATGTACACAATTGCTGATTATGGCTGTCAAATCTAAACCAAACGTTGTGCACTCAAATCTTTTGCTGTATTTTGTTTATTTTGGCATCCGGATGATGATTCTAGCATGAAATTGCTTGGGCACCTGTTAATTTTTAAGATTTTGACACATTCAGCTCAAATGTACAATCATGCGCTAAAAACGCATTTAAAGAAATAAAAAGGTGATTATGGCTGTCAAACCTAAACCAAACGTTGTGCACTCAAATCTTTTGCTGTATTTAGTTTATTTTGGCATCCGGATGATGATTCTAACATGAAATTGCTTGGGCACCTGTTAATTTTTAAGATTTTGACACATTCAGCTCAAATGTACAATCATGCGCTAAAAACGCATTTAAAGCAATAAAAAGGTGATTATGGCTGTCAAACCTAAACCAAACGTTGTGCACTCAAATCTTTTGCTGTATTTAGTTTATTTTGGCATCCGGATGATGATTCTAGCATGAAATTGCTTGGGCACCTGTTAATTTTTAAGATTTTGACACATTCAGCTCAAATGTACACAATTGCTGATTATGGCTGTCAAATCTAAACCAAACGTTGTGCACTCAAATCTTTTGCTGTATTTAGTTTATTTTGGCATCCGGATGATGATTCTAGCATGAAATTGCTTGGGCACCTGTTAATTTTTAAGATTTTGACACATTCAGCTCAAATGTACACAATTGCTGATTATGGCTGTCAAATCTAAACCAAACGTTGTGCACTCAAATCTTTTGCTGTATTTAGTTTATTTTGGCATCCGGATGATGATTCTAGCATGAAATTGCTTGGGCACCTGTTAATTTTTAAGATTTTGACACATTCAGCTCAAATGTACAATCATGCGCTAAAAACGCATTTAAAGCAATAAAAAGGTGATTATGGCTGTCAAACCTAAACCAAACGTTGTGCACTCAAATCTTTTGCTGTATTTAGTTTATTTTGGCATCCGGATGATGATTCTAGCATGAAATTGCTTGGGCACCTGTTAATTTTTAAGATTTTGACACATTCAGCTCAAATGTACACAATTGCTGATTATGGCTGTCAAATCTAAACCAAACGTTGTGCACTCAAATCTTTTGCTGTATTTAGTTTATTTTGGCATCCGGATGATGATTCTAGCATGAAATTGCTTGGGCACCTGTTAATTTTTAAGATTTTGACACATTCAGCTCAAATGTACAATCATGCGCTAAAAACGCATTTAAAGCAATAAAAAGGTGATTATGGCTGTCAAACCTAAACCAAACGTTGTGCACTCAAATCTTTTGCTGTATTTAGTTTATTTTGGCATCCGGAGGATGATTCTAGCATGAAATTGCTTGGGCACCTGTTAATTTTTAAGATTTTGACACATTCAGCTCAAATGTACACAATTGCTGATTATGGCTGTCAAATCTAAACCAAACGTTGTGCACTCAAATCTTTTGCTGTATTTAGTTTATTTTGGCATCCGGATGATGATTCTAGCATGAAATTGCTTGGGCACCTGTTAATTTTTAAGATTTTGACACATTCAGCTCAAATGTACAATCATGCGCTAAAAACGCATTTAAAGCAATAAAAAGGTGATTATGGCTGTCAAACCTAAACCAAACGTTGTGCACTCAAATCTTTTGCTGTATTTAGTTTATTTTGGCATCCGGATGATGATTCTAGCATGAAATTGCTTGGGCACCTGTTAATTTTTAAGATTTTGACACATTCAGCTCAAATGTACACAATTGCTGATTATGGCTGTCAAATCTAAACCAAACGTTGTGCACTCAAATCTTTTGCTGTATTTAGTTTATTTTGGCATCCGGATGATGATTCTAGCATGAAATTGCTTGGGCACCTGTTAATTTTTAAGATTTTGACACATTCAGCTCAAATGTACAATCATGCGCTAAAAACGCATTTAAAGCAATAAAAAGGTGATTATGGCTGTCAAACCTAAACCAAACGTTGTGCACTCAAATCTTTTGCTGTATTTATTTTATTTTGGCATCCGGATGATGATTCTAGCATGAAATTGCTTGGGCACCTGTTAATTTTTAAGATTTTGACACATTCAGCTCAAATGTACACAATTGCTGATTATGGCTGTCAAATCTAAACCAAACGTTGTGCACTCAAATCTTTTGCTGTATTTAGTTTATTTTGGCATCCGGATGATGATTCTAGCATGAAATTGCTTGGGCACCTGTTAATTTTTAAGATTTTGACACATTCAGCTCAAATGTACAATCATGCGCTAAAAACGCATTTAAAGCAATAAAAAGGTGATTATGGCTGTCAAACCTAAACCAAACGTTGTGCACTCAAATCTTTTGCTGTATTTAGTTTATTTTGGCATCCGGATGATGATTCTAGCATGAAATTGCTTGGGCACCTGTTAATTTTTAAGATTTTGACACATTCAGCTCAAATGTACAATCATGCGCTAAAAACGCATTTAAAGCAATAAAAAGGTGATTATGGCTGTCAAACCTAAACCAAACGTTGTGCACTCAAATCTTTTGCTGTATTTAGTTTATTTTGGCATCCGGATGATGATTCTAGCATGAAATTGCTTGGGCACCTGTTAATTTTTAAGATTTTGACACATTCAGCTCAAATGTACACAATTGCTGATTATGGCTGTCAAATCTAAACCAAACGTTGTGCACTCAAATCTTTTGCTGTATTTAGTTTATTTTGGCATCCGGATGATGATTCTAGCATGAAATTGCTTGGGCACCTGTTAATTTTTAAGATTTTGACACATTCAGCTCAAATGTACACAATTGCTGATTATGGCTGTCAAATCTAAACCAAACGTTGTGCACTCAAATCTTTTGCTGTATTTAGTTTATTTTGGCATCCGGATGATGATTCTAGCATGAAATTGCTTGGGCACCTGTTAATTTTTAAGATTTTGACACATTCAGCTCAAATGTACAATCATGCGCTAAAAACGCATTTAAAGCAATAAAAAGGTGATTATGGCTGTCAAACCTAAACCAAACGTTGTGCACTCAAATCTTTTGCTGTATTTAGTTTATTTTGGCATCCGGAGGATGATTCTAGCATGAAATTGCTTGGGCACCTGTTAATTTTTAAGATTTTGACACATTCAGCTCAAATGTACACAATTGCTGATTATGGCTGTCAAATCTAAACCAAACGTTGTGCACTCAAATCTTTTGCTGTATTTAGTTTATTTTGGCATCCGGATGATGATTCTAGCATGAAATTGCTTGGGCACCTGTTAATTTTTAAGATTTTGACACATTCAGCTCAAATGTACACAATTGCTGATTATGGCTGTCAAATCTAAACCAAACGTTGTGCACTCAAATCTTTTGCTGTATTTAGTTTATTTTGGCATCCGGATGATGATTCTAGCATGAAATTGCTTGGGCACCTGTTAATTTTTAAGATTTTGACACATTCAGCTCAAATGTACAATCATGCGCTAAAAACGCATTTAAAGCAATAAAAAGGTGATTATGGCTGTCAAACCTAAACCAAACGTTGTGCACTCAAATCTTTTGCTGTATTTAGTTTATTTTGGCATCCGGATGATGATTCTAGCATGAAATTGCTTGGGCACCTGTTAATTTTTAAGATTTTGACACATTCAGCTCAAATGTACACAATTGCTGATTATGGCTGTCAAATCTAAACCAAACGTTGTGCACTCAAATCTTTTGCTGTATTTAGTTTATTTTGGCATCCGGATGATGATTCTAGCATGAAATTGCTTGGGCACCTGTTAATTTTTAAGATTTTGACACATTCATCTCAAATGTACAATCATGCGCTAAAAACGCATTTAAAGCAATAAAAAGGTGATTATGGCTGTCAAACCTAAACCAAACGTTGTGCACTCAAATCTTTTGCTGTATTTAGTTTATTTTGGCATCCGGAGGATGATTCTAGCATGAAATTGCTTGGGCACCTGTTAATTTTTAAGATTTTGACACATTCAGCTCAAATGTACACAATTGCTGATTATGGCTGTCAAATCTAAATCAAAACGTTGTGCACTCAAATCTTTTGCTGTATTTAGTTTATTTTGGCATCCGGATGATGATTCTAGCATGAAATTGCTTGGGCACCTGTTAATTTTTAAGATTTTGACACATTCAGCTCAAATGTACAATCATGCGCTAAAAACGCATTTAAAGCAATAAAAAGGTGATTATGGCTGTCAAACCTAAACCAAACGTTGTGCACTCAAATCTTTTGCTGTATTTAGTTTATTTTGGCATCCGGATGATGATTCTAGCATGAAATTGCTTGGGCACCTGTTAATTTTTAAGATTTTGACACATTCAGCTCAAATGTACACAATTGCTGATTATGGCTGTCAAATCTAAACCAAACGTTGTGCACTCAAATCTTTTGCTGTATTTAGTTTATTTTGGCATCCGGATGATGATTCTAGCATGAAATTGCTTGGGCACCTGTTAATTTTTAAGATTTTGACACATTCAGCTCAAATGTACAATCATGCGCTAAAAACGCATTTAAAGCAATAAAAAGGTGATTATGGCTGTCAAACCTAAACCAAACGTTGTGCACTCAAATCTTTTGCTGTATTTAGTTTATTTTGGCATCCGGATGATGATTCTAGCATGAAATTGCTTGGGCACCTGTTAATTTTTAAGATTTTGACACATTCAGCTCAAATGTACACAATTGCTGATTATGGCTGTCAAATCTAAACCAAACGTTGTGCACTCAAATCTTTTGCTGTATTTTGTTTATTTTGGCATCCGGATGATGATTCTAGCATGAAATTGCTTGGGCACCTGTTAATTTTTAAGATTTTGACACATTCAGCTCAAATGTACAATCATGCGCTAAAAACGCATTTAAAGAAATAAAAAGGTGATTATGGCTGTCAAACCTAAACCAAACGTTGTGCACTCAAATCTTTTGCTGTATTTAGTTTATTTTGGCATCCGGATGATGATTCTAACATGAAATTGCTTGGGCACCTGTTAATTTTTAAGATTTTGACACATTCAGCTCAAATGTACAATCATGCGCTAAAAACGCATTTAAAGCAATAAAAAGGTGATTATGGCTGTCAAACCTAAACCAAACGTTGTGCACTCAAATCTTTTGCTGTATTTAGTTTATTTTGGCATCCGGATGATGATTCTAGCATGAAATTGCTTGGGCACCTGTTAATTTTTAAGATTTTGACACATTCAGCTCAAATGTACACAATTGCTGATTATGGCTGTCAAATCTAAACCAAACGTTGTGCACTCAAATCTTTTGCTGTATTTAGTTTATTTTGGCATCCGGATGATGATTCTAGCATGAAATTGCTTGGGCACCTGTTAATTTTTAAGATTTTGACACATTCAGCTCAAATGTACACAATTGCTGATTATGGCTGTCAAATCTAAACCAAACGTTGTGCACTCAAATCTTTTGCTGTATTTAGTTTATTTTGGCATCCGGATGATGATTCTAGCATGAAATTGCTTGGGCACCTGTTAATTTTTAAGATTTTGACACATTCAGCTCAAATGTACAATCATGCGCTAAAAACGCATTTAAAGCAATAAAAAGGTGATTATGGCTGTCAAACCTAAACCAAACGTTGTGCACTCAAATCTTTTGCTGTATTTAGTTTATTTTGGCATCCGGATGATGATTCTAGCATGAAATTGCTTGGGCACCTGTTAATTTTTAAGATTTTGACACATTCAGCTCAAATGTACACAATTGCTGATTATGGCTGTCAAATCTAAACCAAACGTTGTGCACTCAAATCTTTTGCTGTATTTAGTTTATTTTGGCATCCGGATGATGATTCTAGCATGAAATTGCTTGGGCACCTGTTAATTTTTAAGATTTTGACACATTCAGCTCAAATGTACAATCATGCGCTAAAAACGCATTTAAAGCAATAAAAAGGTGATTATGGCTGTCAAACCTAAACCAAACGTTGTGCACTCAAATCTTTTGCTGTATTTAGTTTATTTTGGCATCCGGAGGATGATTCTAGCATGAAATTGCTTGGGCACCTGTTAATTTTTAAGATTTTGACACATTCAGCTCAAATGTACACAATTGCTGATTATGGCTGTCAAATCTAAACCAAACGTTGTGCACTCAAATCTTTTGCTGTATTTAGTTTATTTTGGCATCCGGATGATGATTCTAGCATGAAATTGCTTGGGCACCTGTTAATTTTTAAGATTTTGACACATTCAGCTCAAATGTACAATCATGCGCTAAAAACGCATTTAAAGCAATAAAAAGGTGATTATGGCTGTCAAACCTAAACCAAACGTTGTGCACTCAAATCTTTTGCTGTATTTAGTTTATTTTGGCATCCGGATGATGATTCTAGCATGAAATTGCTTGGGCACCTGTTAATTTTTAAGATTTTGACACATTCAGCTCAAATGTACACAATTGCTGATTATGGCTGTCAAATCTAAACCAAACGTTGTGCACTCAAATCTTTTGCTGTATTTAGTTTATTTTGGCATCCGGATGATGATTCTAGCATGAAATTGCTTGGGCACCTGTTAATTTTTAAGATTTTGACACATTCAGCTCAAATGTACAATCATGCGCTAAAAACGCATTTAAAGCAATAAAAAGGTGATTATGGCTGTCAAACCTAAACCAAACGTTGTGCACTCAAATCTTTTGCTGTATTTATTTTATTTTGGCATCCGGATGATGATTCTAGCATGAAATTGCTTGGGCACCTGTTAATTTTTAAGATTTTGACACATTCAGCTCAAATGTACACAATTGCTGATTATGGCTGTCAAATCTAAACCAAACGTTGTGCACTCAAATCTTTTGCTGTATTTTGTTTATTTTGGCATCCGGATGATGATTCTAGCATGAAATTGCTTGGGCACCTGTTAATTTTTAAGATTTTGACACATTCAGCTCAAATGTACAATCATGCGCTAAAAACGCATTTAAAGAAATAAAAAGGTGATTATGGCTGTCAAACCTAAACCAAACGTTGTGCACTCAAATCTTTTGCTGTATTTAGTTTATTTTGGCATCCGGATGATGATTCTAGCATGAAATTGCTTGGGCACCTGTTAATTTTTAAGATTTTGACACATTCAGCTCAAATGTACAATCATGCGCTAAAAACGCATTTAAAGCAATAAAAAGGTGATTATGGCTGTCAAACCTAAACCAAACGTTGTGCACTCAAATCTTTTGCTGTATTTAGTTTATTTTGGCATCCGGATGATGATTCTAGCATGAAATTGCTTGGGCACCTGTTAATTTTTAAGATTTTGACACATTCAGCTCAAATGTACACAATTGCTGATTATGGCTGTCAAATCTAAACCAAACGTTGTGCACTCAAATCTTTTGCTGTATTTAGTTTATTTTGGCATCCGGATGATGATTCTAGCATGAAATTGCTTGGGCACCTGTTAATTTTTAAGATTTTGACACATTCAGCTCAAATGTACACAATTGCTGATTATGGCTGTCAAATCTAAACCAAACGTTGTGCACTCAAATCTTTTGCTGTATTTAGTTTATTTTGGCATCCGGATGATGATTCTAGCATGAAATTGCTTGGGCACCTGTTAATTTTTAAGATTTTGACACATTCAGCTCAAATGTACAATCATGCGCTAAAAACGCATTTAAAGCAATAAAAAGGTGATTATGGCTGTCAAACCTAAACCAAACGTTGTGCACTCAAATCTTTTGCTGTATTTAGTTTATTTTGGCATCCGGATGATGATTCTAGCATGAAATTGCTTGGGCACCTGTTAATTTTTAAGATTTTGACACATTCAGCTCAAATGTACACAATTGCTGATTATGGCTGTCAAATCTAAACCAAACGTTGTGCACTCAAATCTTTTGCTGTATTTAGTTTATTTTGGCATCCGGATGATGATTCTAGCATGAAATTGCTTGGGCACCTGTTAATTTTTAAGATTTTGACACATTCAGCTCAAATGTACAATCATGCGCTAAAAACGCATTTAAAGCAATAAAAAGGTGATTATGGCTGTCAAACCTAAACCAAACGTTGTGCACTCAAATCTTTTGCTGTATTTAGTTTATTTTGGCATCCGGATGATGATTCTAGCATGAAATTGCTTGGGCACCTGTTAATTTTTAAGATTTTGACACATTCAGCTCAAATGTACACAATTGCTGATTATGGCTGTCAAATCTAAACCAAACGTTGTGCACTCAAATCTTTTGCTGTATTTAGTTTATTTTGGCATCCGGATGATGATTCTAGCATGAAATTGCTTGGGCACCTGTTAATTTTTAAGATTTTGACACATTCAGCTCAAATGTACAATCATGCGCTAAAAACGCATTTAAAGCAATAAAAAGGTGATTATGGCTGTCAAACCTAAACCAAACGTTGTGCACTCAAATCTTTTGCTGTATTTATTTTATTTTGGCATCCGGATGATGATTCTAGCATGAAATTGCTTGGGCACCTGTTAATTTTTAAGATTTTGACACATTCAGCTCAAATGTACACAATTGCTGATTATGGCTGTCAAATCTAAACCAAACGTTGTGCACTCAAATCTTTTGCTGTATTTTGTTTATTTTGGCATCCGGATGATGATTCTAGCATGAAATTGCTTGGGCACCTGTTAATTTTTAAGATTTTGACACATTCAGCTCAAATGTACAATCATGCGCTAAAAACGCATTTAAAGAAATAAAAAGGTGATTATGGCTGTCAAACCTAAACCAAACGTTGTGCACTCAAATCTTTTGCTGTATTTAGTTTATTTTGGCATCCGGATGATGATTCTAGCATGAAATTGCTTGGGCACCTGTTAATTTTTAAGATTTTGACACATTCAGCTCAAATGTACAATCATGCGCTAAAAACGCATTTAAAGCAATAAAAAGGTGATTATGGCTGTCAAACCTAAACCAAACGTTGTGCACTCAAATCTTTTGCTGTATTTAGTTTATTTTGGCATCCGGATGATGATTCTAGCATGAAATTGCTTGGGCACCTGTTAATTTTTAAGATTTTGACACATTCAGCTCAAATGTACACAATTGCTGATTATGGCTGTCAAATCTAAACCAAACGTTGTGCACTCAAATCTTTTGCTGTATTTAGTTTATTTTGGCATCCGGATGATGATTCTAGCATGAAATTGCTTGGGCACCTGTTAATTTTTAAGATTTTGACACATTCAGCTCAAATGTACAATCATGCACTAAAAACGCATTTAAAGCAATAAAAAGGTGATTATGGCTGTCAACCCTAAACCAAACGTTGTGCACTCAAATCTTTTGCTGTATTTAGTTTATTTTGGCATCCGGATGATGATTCTAGCATGAAATTGCTTGGGCACCTGTTAATTTTTAAGATTTTGACACATTCAGCTCAAATGTACAATCATGCGCTAAAAACGCATTTAAAGCAATAAAAAGGTGATTATGGCTGTCAAACCTAAACCAAACGTTGTGCACTCAAATCTTTTGCTGTATTTAGTTTATTTTGGCATCCGGATGATGATTCTAGCATGAAATTGCTTGGGCACCTGTTAATTTGTTAAGATTTTGACACATTCAGCTCAAATGTACACAATTGCTGATTATGGCTGTCAAATCTAAACCAAACGTTGTGCACTCAAATCTTTTGCTGTATTTAGTTTATTTTGGCATCCGGATGATGATTCTAGCATGAAATTGCTTGGGCACCTGTTAATTTTTAAGATTTTGACACATTCAGCTCAAATGTACAATCATGCGCTAAAAACGCATTTAAAGCAATAAAAAGGTGATTATGGCTGTCAAACCTAAACCAAACGTTGTGCACTCAAATCTTTTGCTGTATTTAGTTTATTTTGGCATCCGGATGATGATTCTAGCATGAAATTGCTTGGGCACCTGTTAATTTTTAAGATTTTGACACATTCAGCTCAAATGTACAATCATGCGCTAAAAACGCATTTAAAGCAATAAAAAGGTGATTATGGCTGTCAAACCTAAACCAAACGTTGTGCACTCAAATCTTTTGCTGTATTTAGTTTATTTTGGCATCCGGATGATGATTCTAGCATGAAATTGCTTGGGCACCTGTTAATTTTTAAGATTTTGACACATTCAGCTCAAATGTACACAATTGCTGATTATGGCTGTCAAATCTAAACCAAACGTTGTGCACTCAAATCTTTTGCTGTATTTAGTTTATTTTGGCATCCGGATGATGATTCTAGCATGAAATTGCTTGGGCACCTGTTAATTTTTAAGATTTTGACACATTCAGCTCAAATGTACAATCATGCGCTAAAAACGCATTTAAAGCAATAAAAAGGTGATTATGGCTGTCAAACCTAAACCAAACGTTGTGCACTCAAATCTTTTGCTGTATTTAGTTTATTTTGGCATCCGGATGATGATTCTAGCATGAAATTGCTTGGGCACCTGTTAATTTTTAAGATTTTGACACATTCAGCTCAAATGTACACAATTGCTGATTATGGCTGTCAAATCTAAACCAAACGTTGTGCACTCAAATCTTTTGCTGTATTTAGTTTATTTTGGCATCCGGATGATGATTCTAGCATGAAATTGCTTGGGCACCTGTTAATTTTTAAGATTTTGACACATTCAGCTCAAATGTACACAATTGCTGATTATGGCTGTCAAATCTAAACCAAACGTTGTGCACTCAAATCTTTTGCTGTATTTAGTTTATTTTGGCATCCGGATGATGATTCTAGCATGAAATTGCTTGGGCACCTGTTAATTTTTAAGATTTTGACACATTCAGCTCAAATGTACAATCATGCGCTAAAAACGCATTTAAAGCAATAAAAAGGTGATTATGGCTGTCAAACCTAAACCAAACGTTGTGCACTCAAATCTTTTGCTGTATTTAGTTTATTTTGGCATCCGGAGGATGATTCTAGCATGAAATTGCTTGGGCACCTGTTAATTTTTAAGATTTTGACACATTCAGCTCAAATGTACACAATTGCTGATTATGGCTGTCAAATCTAAACCAAACGTTGTGCACTCAAATCTTTTGCTGTATTTAGTTTATTTTGGCATCCGGATGATGATTCTAGCATGAAATTGCTTGGGCACCTGTTAATTTTTAAGATTTTGACACATTCAGCTCAAATGTACAATCATGCGCTAAAAACGCATTTAAAGCAATAAAAAGGTGATTATGGCTGTCAAACCTAAACCAAACGTTGTGCACTCAAATCTTTTGCTGTATTTAGTTTATTTTGGCATCCGGATGATGATTCTAGCATGAAATTGCTTGGGCACCTGTTAATTTTTAAGATTTTGACACATTCAGCTCAAATGTACACAATTGCTGATTATGGCTGTCAAATCTAAACCAAACGTTGTGCACTCAAATCTTTTGCTGTATTTAGTTTATTTTGGCATCCGGATGATGATTCTAGCATGAAATTGCTTGGGCACCTGTTAATTTTTAAGATTTTGACACATTCAGCTCAAATGTACAATCATGCGCTAAAAACGCATTTAAAGCAATAAAAAGGTGATTATGACTGTCAAACCTAAACCAAACGTTGTGCACTCAAATCTTTTGCTGTATTTATTTTATTTTGGCATCCGGATGATGATTCTAGCATGAAATTGCTTGGGCACCTGTTAATTTTTAAGATTTTGACACATTCAGCTAAAATGTACACAATTGCTGATTATGGCTGTCAAATCTAAACCAAACGTTGTGCACTCAAATCTTTTGCTGTATTTTGTTTATTTTGGCATCCGGATGATGATTCTAGCATGAAATTGCTTGGGCACCTGTTAATTTTTAAGATTTTGACACATTCAGCTCAAATGTACAATCATGCGCTAAAAACGCATTTAAAGAAATAAAAAGGTGATTATGGCTGTCAAACCTAAACCAAACGTTGTGCACTCAAATCTTTTGCTGTATTTAGTTTATTTTGGCATCCGGATGATGATTCTAGCATGAAATTGCTTGGGCACCTGTTAATTTTTAAGATTTTGACACATTCAGCTCAAATGTACAATCATGCGCTAAAAACGCATTTAAAGCAATAAAAAGGTGATTATGGCTGTCAAACCTAAACCAAACGTTGTGCACTCAAATCTTTTGCTGTATTTAGTTTATTTTGGCATCCGGATGATGATTCTAGCATGAAATTGCTTGGGCACCTGTTAATTTTTAAGATTTTGACACATTCAGCTCAAATGTACACAATTGCTGATTATGGCTGTCAAATCTAAACCAAACGTTGTGCACTCAAATCTTTTGCTGTATTTAGTTTATTTTGGCATCCGGATGATGATTCTAGCATGAAATTGCTTGGGCACCTGTTAATTTTTAAGATTTTGACACATTCAGCTCAAATGTACACAATTGCTGATTATGGCTGTCAAATCTAAACCAAACGTTGTGCACTCAAATCTTTTGCTGTATTTAGTTTATTTTGGCATCCGGATAATGATTCTAGCATGACATTGCTTGGGCACCTGTTAATTTTTAAGATTTTGACACATTCAGCTCAAATGTACAATCATGCGCTAAAAACGCATTTAAAGCAATAAAAAGGTGATTATGGCTGTCAAACCTAAACCAAACGTTGTGCACTCAAATCTTTTGCTGTATTTAGTTTATTTTGGCATCCGGATGATGATTCTAGCATGAAATTGCTTGGGCACCTGTTAATTTTTAAGATTTTGACACATTCAGCTCAAATGTACACAATTGCTGATTATGGCTGTCAAATCTAAACCAAACGTTGTGCACTCAAATCTTTTGCTATATTTAGTTTATTTTGGCATCCGGATGATGATTCTAGCATGAAATTGCTTGGGCACCTGTTAATTTTTAAGATTTTGACACATTCAGCTCAAATGTACAATCATGCGCTACAAACGCATTTAAAGCAATAAAAAGGTGATTATGGCTGTCAAACCTAAACCAAACGTTGTGCACTCAAATCTTTTGCTATATTTAGTTTATTTTGGCATCCGGATGATGATTCTAGCATGAAATTGCTTGGGCACCTGTTAATTTTTAAGATTTTGACACATTCAGCTCAAATGTACAATCATGCGCTACAAACGCATTTAAAGCAATAAAAAGGTGGTTATGGCTGTCAAACCTAAACCAAACGTTGTGCACTCAAATCTTTTGCTATATTTAGTTTATTTTGGCATCCGGATGATGATTCTAGCATGAAATTGCTTGGGCACCTGTTAATTTTTAAGATTTTGACACATTCAGCTCAAATGTACACAATTGCTGATTATGGCTGTCAAATCTAAACCAAACGTTGTGCACTCAAATCTTTTGCTGTATTTAGTTTATTTTGGCATCCGGATGATGATTCTAGCATGAAATTGCTTGGGCACCTGTTAATTTTTAAGATTTTTACACATTCAGCTCAAATGTACAATCATGCGCTACAAACGCATTTAAAGCAATAAAAATGTGATTATGGCTGTCAAACCTAAACCAAACGTTGTGCACTCAAATCTTTTGCTATATTTAGTTTATTTTGGCATCCGGATGATGATTCTAGCATGAAATTGCTTGGGCACCTGTTAATTTTTAAGATTTTGACACATTCAGCTCAAATGTACACAATCGCTGATTATGGCTGTCAAACCTAAACCAAACGTTGTGCACTCAAATCTTTTGCTATATTTAGTTTATTTTGGCATCCGGATGATGATTCTAGCATGAAATTGCTTGGGCACCTGTTAATTTTTAAGATTTTGACACATTCAGCTCAAATGTACAATCATGCGCTAAAAACGCATTTAAAGCAATAAAAAGGTGATTATGGCTGTCAAACCTAAACCAAACGTTGTGCACTCAAATCTTTTGCTGTATTTAGTTTATTTTGGCATCCGGATGATGATTCTAGTATGAAATTGCTTGGGCACCTGTTAATTTTTAAGATTTTGACACATTCAGCTCAAATGTACACAATTGCTGATTATGGCTGTCAAATCTAAACCAAACGTTGTGCACTCAAATCTTTTGCTGTATTTAGTTTATTTTGGCATCCGGATAATGATTCTAGCATGAAATTGCTTGGGCACCTGTTAATTTTTAAGATTTTGACACATTCAGCTCAAATGTACAATCATGCGCTAAAAACGCATTTAAAGCAATAAAAAGGTGATTATGGCTGTCAAACCTAAACCAAACGTTGTGCACTCAAATCTTTTGCTGTATTTAGTTTATTTTGGCATCCGGATGATGATTCTAGCATGAAATTGCTTGGGCACCTGTTAATTTTGAAGATTTTGACACATTCAGCTCAAATGTACACAATTGCTGATTATGGCTGTCAAATCTAAACCAAACGTTGTGCACTCAAATCTTTTGCTGTATTTAGTTTATTTTGGCATCCGGATAATGATTCTAGCATGACATTGCTTGGGCACCTGTTAATTTTTAAGATTTTGACACATTCAGCTCAAATGTACAATCATGCGCTAAAAACGCATTTAAAGCAATAAAAAGGTGATTATGGCTGTCAAACCTAAACCAAACGTTGTGCACTCAAATCTTTTGCTGTATTTAGTTTATTTTGGCATCCGGATGATGATTCTAGCATGAAATTGCTTGGGCACCTGTTAATTTTTAAGATTTTGACACATTCAGCTCAAATGTACACAATTGCTGATTATGGCTGTCAAATCTAAACCAAACGTTGTGCACTCAAATCTTTTGCTATATTTAGTTTATTTTGGCATCCGGATGATGATTCTAGCATGAAATTGCTTGGGCACCTGTTAATTTTTAAGATTTTGACACATTCAGCTCAAATGTACAATCATGCGCTAAAAACGCATTTAAAGCAATAAAAAGGTGATTATGGCTGTCAAACCTAAACCAAACGTTGTGCACTCAAATCTTTTGCTGTATTTATTTTATTTTGGCATCCGGATGATGATTCTAGCATGAAATTGCTTGGGCACCTGTTAATTTTTAAGATTTTGACACATTCAGCTCAAATGTACACAATTGCTGATTATGGCTGTCAAATCTAAACCAAACGTTGTGCACTCAAATCTTTTGCTGTATTTTGTTTATTTTGGCATCCGGATGATGATTCTAGCATGAAATTGCTTGGGCACCTGTTAATTTTTAAGATTTTGACACATTCAGCTCAAATGTACAATCATGCGCTAAAAACGCATTTAAAGAAATAAAAAGGTGATTATGGCTGTCAAACCTAAACCAAACGTTGTGCACTCAAATCTTTTGCTGTATTTAGTTTATTTTGGCATCCGGATGATGATTCTAGCATGAAATTGCTTGGGCACCTGTTAATTTTTAAGATTTTGACACATTCAGCTCAAATGTACAATCATGCGCTAAAAACGCATTTAAAGCAATAAAAAGGTGATTATGGCTGTCAAACCTAAACCAAACGTTGTGCACTCAAATCTTTTGCTGTATTTAGTTTATTTTGGCATCCGGATGATGATTCTAGCATGAAATTGCTTGGGCACCTGTTAATTTTTAAGATTTTGACACATTCAGCTCAAATGTACACAATTGCTGATTATGGCTGTCAAATCTAAACCAAACGTTGTGCACTCAAATCTTTTGCTGTATTTAGTTTATTTTGGCATCCGGATGATGATTCTAGCATGAAATTGCTTGGGCACCTGTTAATTTTTAAGATTTTGACACATTCAGCTCAAATGTACACAATTGCTGATTATGGCTGTCAAATCTAAACCAAACGTTGTGCACTCAAATCTTTTGCTGTATTTAGTTTATTTTGGCATCCGGATGATGATTCTAGCATGAAATTGCTTGGGCACCTGTTAATTTTTAAGATTTTGACACATTCAGCTCAAATGTACAATCATGCGCTAAAAACGCATTTAAAGCAATAAAAAGGTGATTATGGCTGTCAAACCTAAACCAAACGTTGTGCACTCAAATCTTTTGCTGTATTTAGTTTATTTTGGCATCCGGAGGATGATTCTAGCATGAAATTGCTTGGGCACCTGTTAATTTTTAAGATTTTGACACATTCAGCTCAAATGTACACAATTGCTGATTATGGCTGTCAAATCTAAACCAAACGTTGTGCACTCAAATCTTTTGCTGTATTTAGTTTATTTTGGCATCCGGATGATGATTCTAGCATGAAATTGCTTGGGCACCTGTTAATTTTTAAGATTTTGACACATTCAGCTCAAATGTACAATCATGCGCTAAAAACGCATTTAAAGCAATAAAAAGGTGATTATGGCTGTCAAACCTAAACCAAACGTTGTGCACTCAAATCTTTTGCTGTATTTAGTTTATTTTGGCATCCGGATGATGATTCTAGCATGAAATTGCTTGGGCACCTGTTAATTTTTAAGATTTTGACACATTCAGCTCAAATGTACACAATTGCTGATTATGGCTGTCAAATCTAAACCAAACGTTGTGCACTCAAATCTTTTGCTGTATTTAGTTTATTTTGGCATCCGGATGATGATTCTAGCATGAAATTGCTTGGGCACCTGTTAATTTTTAAGATTTTGACACATTCAGCTCAAATGTACAATCATGCGCTAAAAACGCATTTAAAGCAATAAAAAGGTGATTATGACTGTCAAACCTAAACCAAACGTTGTGCACTCAAATCTTTTGCTGTATTTATTTTATTTTGGCATCCGGATGATGATTCTAGCATGAAATTGCTTGGGCACCTGTTAATTTTTAAGATTTTGACACATTCAGCTAAAATGTACACAATTGCTGATTATGGCTGTCAAATCTAAACCAAACGTTGTGCACTCAAATCTTTTGCTGTATTTTGTTTATTTTGGCATCCGGATGATGATTCTAGCATGAAATTGCTTGGGCACCTGTTAATTTTTAAGATTTTGACACATTCAGCTCAAATGTACAATCATGCGCTAAAAACGCATTTAAAGAAATAAAAAGGTGATTATGGCTGTCAAACCTAAACCAAACGTTGTGCACTCAAATCTTTTGCTGTATTTAGTTTATTTTGGCATCCGGATGATGATTCTAGCATGAAATTGCTTGGGCACCTGTTAATTTTTAAGATTTTGACACATTCAGCTCAAATGTACAATCATGCGCTAAAAACGCATTTAAAGCAATAAAAAGGTGATTATGGCTGTCAAACCTAAACCAAACGTTGTGCACTCAAATCTTTTGCTGTATTTAGTTTATTTTGGCATCCGGATGATGATTCTAGCATGAAATTGCTTGGGCACCTGTTAATTTTTAAGATTTTGACACATTCAGCTCAAATGTACACAATTGCTGATTATGGCTGTCAAATCTAAACCAAACGTTGTGCACTCAAATCTTTTGCTGTATTTAGTTTATTTTGGCATCCGGATGATGATTCTAGCATGAAATTGCTTGGGCACCTGTTAATTTTTAAGATTTTGACACATTCAGCTCAAATGTACACAATTGCTGATTATGGCTGTCAAATCTAAACCAAACGTTGTGCACTCAAATCTTTTGCTGTATTTAGTTTATTTTGGCATCCGGATAATGATTCTAGCATGACATTGCTTGGGCACCTGTTAATTTTTAAGATTTTGACACATTCAGCTCAAATGTACAATCATGCGCTAAAAACGCATTTAAAGCAATAAAAAGGTGATTATGGCTGTCAAACCTAAACCAAACGTTGTGCACTCAAATCTTTTGCTGTATTTAGTTTATTTTGGCATCCGGATGATGATTCTAGCATGAAATTGCTTGGGCACCTGTTAATTTTTAAGATTTTGACACATTCAGCTCAAATGTACACAATTGCTGATTATGGCTGTCAAATCTAAACCAAACGTTGTGCACTCAAATCTTTTGCTATATTTAGTTTATTTTGGCATCCGGATGATGATTCTAGCATGAAATTGCTTGGGCACCTGTTAATTTTTAAGATTTTGACACATTCAGCTCAAATGTACAATCATGCGCTACAAACGCATTTAAAGCAATAAAAAGGTGATTATGGCTGTCAAACCTAAACCAAACGTTGTGCACTCAAATCTTTTGCTATATTTAGTTTATTTTGGCATCCGGATGATGATTCTAGCATGAAATTGCTTGGGCACCTGTTAATTTTTAAGATTTTGACACATTCAGCTCAAATGTACAATCATGCGCTACAAACGCATTTAAAGCAATAAAAAGGTGGTTATGGCTGTCAAACCTAAACCAAACGTTGTGCACTCAAATCTTTTGCTATATTTAGTTTATTTTGGCATCCGGATGATGATTCTAGCATGAAATTGCTTGGGCACCTGTTAATTTTTAAGATTTTGACACATTCAGCTCAAATGTACACAATTGCTGATTATGGCTGTCAAATCTAAACCAAACGTTGTGCACTCAAATCTTTTGCTGTATTTAGTTTATTTTGGCATCCGGATGATGATTCTAGCATGAAATTGCTTGGGCACCTGTTAATTTTTAAGATTTTTACACATTCAGCTCAAATGTACAATCATGCGCTACAAACGCATTTAAAGCAATAAAAATGTGATTATGGCTGTCAAACCTAAACCAAACGTTGTGCACTCAAATCTTTTGCTATATTTAGTTTATTTTGGCATCCGGATGATGATTCTAGCATGAAATTGCTTGGGCACCTGTTAATTTTTAAGATTTTGACACATTCAGCTCAAATGTACACAATCGCTGATTATGGCTGTCAAACCTAAACCAAACGTTGTGCACTCAAATCTTTTGCTATATTTAGTTTATTTTGGCATCCGGATGATGATTCTAGCATGAAATTGCTTGGGCACCTGTTAATTTTTAAGATTTTTACACATTCAGCTCAAATGTACAATCATGCGCTACAAACGCATTTAAAGCAATAAAAATGTGATTATGGCTGTCAAACCTAAACCAAACGTTGTGCACTCAAATCTTTTGCTATATTTAGTTTATTTTGGCATCCGGATGATGATTCTAGCATGAAATTGCTTGGGCACCTGTTAATTTTTAAGATTTTGACACATTCAGCTCAAATGTACACAATCGCTGATTATGGCTGTCAAACCTAAACCAAACGTTGTGCACTCAAATCTTTTGCTATATTTAGTTTATTTTGGCATCCGGATGATGATTCTAGCATGAAATTGCTTGGGCACCTGTTAATTTTTAAGATTTTGACACATTCAGCTCAAATGTACAATCATGCGCTAAAAACGCATTTAAAGCAATAAAAAGGTGATTATGGCTGTCAAACCTAAACCAAACGTTGTGCACTCAAATCTTTTGCTGTATTTAGTTTATTTTGGCATCCGGATGATGATTCTAGTATGAAATTGCTTGGGCACCTGTTAATTTTTAAGATTTTGACACATTCAGCTCAAATGTACACAATTGCTGATTATGGCTGTCAAATCTAAACCAAACGTTGTGCACTCAAATCTTTTGCTGTATTTAGTTTATTTTGGCATCCGGATAATGATTCTAGCATGAAATTGCTTGGGCACCTGTTAATTTTTAAGATTTTGACACATTCAGCTCAAATGTACAATCATGCGCTAAAAACGCATTTAAAGCAATAAAAAGGTGATTATGGCTGTCAAACCTAAACCAAACGTTGTGCACTCAAATCTTTTGCTGTATTTAGTTTATTTTGGCATCCGGATGATGATTCTAGCATGAAATTGCTTGGGCACCTGTTAATTTTGAAGATTTTGACACATTCAGCTCAAATGTACACAATTGCTGATTATGGCTGTCAAATCTAAACCAAACGTTGTGCACTCAAATCTTTTGCTGTATTTAGTTTATTTTGGCATCCGGATAATGATTCTAGCATGACATTGCTTGGGCACCTGTTAATTTTTAAGATTTTGACACATTCAGCTCAAATGTACAATCATGCGCTAAAAACGCATTTAAAGCAATAAAAAGGTGATTATGGCTGTCAAACCTAAACCAAACGTTGTGCACTCAAATCTTTTGCTGTATTTAGTTTATTTTGGCATCCGGATGATGATTCTAGCATGAAATTGCTTGGGCACCTGTTAATTTTTAAGATTTTGACACATTCAGCTCAAATGTACACAATTGCTGATTATGGCTGTCAAATCTAAACCAAACGTTGTGCACTCAAATCTTTTGCTATATTTAGTTTATTTTGGCATCCGGATGATGATTCTAGCATGAAATTGCTTGGGCACCTGTTAATTTTTAAGATTTTGACACATTCAGCTCAAATGTACAATCATGCGCTAAAAACGCATTTAAAGCAATAAAAAGGTGATTATGGCTGTCAAACCTAAACCAAACGTTGTGCACTCAAATCTTTTGCTGTATTTATTTTATTTTGGCATCCGGATGATGATTCTAGCATGAAATTGCTTGGGCACCTGTTAATTTTTAAGATTTTGACACATTCAGCTCAAATGTACACAATTGCTGATTATGGCTGTCAAATCTAAACCAAACGTTGTGCACTCAAATCTTTTGCTGTATTTTGTTTATTTTGGCATCCGGATGATGATTCTAGCATGAAATTGCTTGGGCACCTGTTAATTTTTAAGATTTTGACACATTCAGCTCAAATGTACAATCATGCGCTAAAAACGCATTTAAAGAAATAAAAAGGTGATTATGGCTGTCAAACCTAAACCAAACGTTGTGCACTCAAATCTTTTGCTGTATTTAGTTTATTTTGGCATCCGGATGATGATTCTAGCATGAAATTGCTTGGGCACCTGTTAATTTTTAAGATTTTGACACATTCAGCTCAAATGTACAATCATGCGCTAAAAACGCATTTAAAGCAATAAAAAGGTGATTATGGCTGTCAAACCTAAACCAAACGTTGTGCACTCAAATCTTTTGCTGTATTTAGTTTATTTTGGCATCCGGATGATGATTCTAGCATGAAATTGCTTGGGCACCTGTTAATTTTTAAGATTTTGACACATTCAGCTCAAATGTACACAATTGCTGATTATGGCTGTCAAATCTAAACCAAACGTTGTGCACTCAAATCTTTTGCTGTATTTAGTTTATTTTGGCATCCGGATGATGATTCTAGCATGAAATTGCTTGGGCACCTGTTAATTTTTAAGATTTTGACACATTCAGCTCAAATGTACACAATTGCTGATTATGGCTGTCAAATCTAAACCAAACGTTGTGCACTCAAATCTTTTGCTGTATTTAGTTTATTTTGGCATCCGGATGATGATTCTAGCATGAAATTGCTTGGGCACCTGTTAATTTTTAAGATTTTGACACATTCAGCTCAAATGTACAATCATGCGCTAAAAACGCATTTAAAGCAATAAAAAGGTGATTATGGCTGTCAAACCTAAACCAAACGTTGTGCACTCAAATCTTTTGCTGTATTTAGTTTATTTTGGCATCCGGATGATGATTCTAGCATGAAATTGCTTGGGCACCTGTTAATTTTTAAGATTTTGACACATTCAGCTCAAATGTACACAATTGCTGATTATGGCTGTCAAATCTAAACCAAACGTTGTGCACTCAAATCTTTTGCTGTATTTAGTTTATTTTGGCATCCGGATGATGATTCTAGCATGAAATTGCTTGGGCACCTGTTAATTTTTAAGATTTTGACACATTCAGCTCAAATGTACAATCATGCGCTAAAAACGCATTTAAAGCAATAAAAAGGTGATTATGGCTGTCAAACCTAAACCAAACGTTGTGCACTCAAATCTTTTGCTGTATTTAGTTTATTTTGGCATCCGGATGATGATTCTAGCATGAAATTGCTTGGGCACCTGTTAATTTTTAAGATTTTGACACATTCAGCTCAAATGTACACAATTGCTGATTATGGCTGTCAAATCTAAACCAAACGTTGTGCACTCAAATCTTTTGCTGTATTTAGTTTATTTTGGCATCCGGATGATGATTCTAGCATGAAATTGCTTGGGCACCTGTTAATTTTTAAGATTTTGACACATTCAGCTCAAATGTACAATCATGCGCTAAAAACGCATTTAAAGCAATAAAAAGGTGATTATGGCTGTCAAACCTAAACCAAACGTTGTGCACTCAAATCTTTTGCTGTATTTAGTTTATTTTGGCATCCGGATGATGATTCTAGCATGAAATTGCTTGGGCACCTGTTAATTTTTAAGATTTTGACACATTCAGCTCAAATGTACACAATTGCTGATTATGGCTGTCAAATCTAAACCAAACGTTGTGCACTCAAATCTTTTGCTGTATTTAGTTTATTTTGGCATCCGGATGATGATTCTAGCATGAAATTGCTTGGGCACCTGTTAATTTTTAAGATTTTGACACATTCAGCTCAAATGTACAATCATGCGCTAAAAACGCATTTAAAGCAATAAAAAGGTGATTATGGCTGTCAAACCTAAACCAAACGTTGTGCACTCAAATCTTTTGCTGTATTTATTTTATTTTGGCATCCGGATGATGATTCTAGCATGAAATTGCTTGGGCACCTGTTAATTTTTAAGATTTTGACACATTCAGCTCAAATGTACACAATTGCTGATTATGGCTGTCAAATCTAAACCAAACGTTGTGCACTCAAATCTTTTGCTGTATTTTGTTTATTTTGGCATCCGGATGATGATTCTAGCATGAAATTGCTTGGGCACCTGTTAATTTTTAAGATTTTGACACATTCAGCTCAAATGTACAATCATGCGCTAAAAACGCATTTAAAGAAATAAAAAGGTGATTATGGCTGTCAAACCTAAACCAAACGTTGTGCACTCAAATCTTTTGCTGTATTTAGTTTATTTTGGCATCCGGATGATGATTCTAGCATGAAATTGCTTGGGCACCTGTTAATTTTTAAGATTTTGACACATTCAGCTCAAATGTACAATCATGCGCTAAAAACGCATTTAAAGCAATAAAAAGGTGATTATGGCTGTCAAACCTAAACCAAACGTTGTGCACTCAAATCTTTTGCTGTATTTAGTTTATTTTGGCATCCGGATGATGATTCTAGCATGAAATTGCTTGGGCACCTGTTAATTTTTAAGATTTTGACACATTCAGCTCAAATGTACACAATTGCTGATTATGGCTGTCAAATCTAAACCAAACGTTGTGCACTCAAATCTTTTGCTGTATTTAGTTTATTTTGGCATCCGGATGATGATTCTAGCATGAAATTGCTTGGGCACCTGTTAATTTTTAAGATTTTGACACATTCAGCTCAAATGTACACAATTGCTGATTATGGCTGTCAAATCTAAACCAAACGTTGTGCACTCAAATCTTTTGCTGTATTTAGTTTATTTTGGCATCCGGATGATGATTCTAGCATGAAATTGCTTGGGCACCTGTTAATTTTTAAGATTTTGACACATTCAGCTCAAATGTACAATCATGCGCTAAAAACGCATTTAAAGCAATAAAAAGGTGATTATGGCTGTCAAACCTAAACCAAACGTTGTGCACTCAAATCTTTTGCTGTATTTAGTTTATTTTGGCATCCGGATGATGATTCTAGCATGAAATTGCTTGGGCACCTGTTAATTTTTAAGATTTTGACACATTCAGCTCAAATGTACACAATTGCTGATTATGGCTGTCAAATCTAAACCAAACGTTGTGCACTCAAATCTTTTGCTGTATTTAGTTTATTTTGGCATCCGGATGATGATTCTAGCATGAAATTGCTTGGGCACCTGTTAATTTTTAAGATTTTGACACATTCAGCTCAAATGTACAATCATGCGCTAAAAACGCATTTAAAGCAATAAAAAGGTGATTATGGCTGTCAAACCTAAACCAAACGTTGTGCACTCAAATCTTTTGCTGTATTTAGTTTATTTTGGCATCCGGATGATGATTCTAGCATGAAATTGCTTGGGCACCTGTTAATTTTTAAGATTTTGACACATTCAGCTCAAATGTACACAATTGCTGATTATGGCTGTCAAATCTAAACCAAACGTTGTGCACTCAAATCTTTTGCTGTATTTAGTTTATTTTGGCATCCGGATGATGATTCTAGCATGAAATTGCTTGGGCACCTGTTAATTTTTAAGATTTTGACACATTCAGCTCAAATGTACAATCATGCGCTAAAAACGCATTTAAAGCAATAAAAAGGTGATTATGGCTGTCAAACCTAAACCAAACGTTGTGCACTCAAATCTTTTGCTGTATTTAGTTTATTTTGGCATCCGGATGATGATTCTAGCATGAAATTGCTTGGGCACCTGTTAATTTTTAAGATTTTGACACATTCAGCTCAAATGTACACAATTGCTGATTATGGCTGTCAAATCTAAACCAAACGTTGTGCACTCAAATCTTTTGCTGTATTTAGTTTATTTTGGCATCCGGATGATGATTCTAGCATGAAATTGCTTGGGCACCTGTTAATTTTTAAGATTTTGACACATTCAGCTCAAATGTACAATCATGCGCTAAAAACGCATTTAAAGCAATAAAAAGGTGATTATGGCTGTCAAACCTAAACCAAACGTTGTGCACTCAAATCTTTTGCTGTATTTATTTTATTTTGGCATCCGGATGATGATTCTAGCATGAAATTGCTTGGGCACCTGTTAATTTTTAAGATTTTGACACATTCAGCTCAAATGTACACAATTGCTGATTATGGCTGTCAAATCTAAACCAAACGTTGTGCACTCAAATCTTTTGCTGTATTTTGTTTATTTTGGCATCCGGATGATGATTCTAGCATGAAATTGCTTGGGCACCTGTTAATTTTTAAGATTTTGACACATTCAGCTCAAATGTACAATCATGCGCTAAAAACGCATTTAAAGAAATAAAAAGGTGATTATGGCTGTCAAACCTAAACCAAACGTTGTGCACTCAAATCTTTTGCTGTATTTAGTTTATTTTGGCATCCGGATGATGATTCTAGCATGAAATTGCTTGGGCACCTGTTAATTTTTAAGATTTTGACACATTCAGCTCAAATGTACAATCATGCGCTAAAAACGCATTTAAAGAAATAAAAAGGTGATTATGGCTGTCAAACCTAAACCAAACGTTGTGCACTCAAATCTTTTGCTGTATTTAGTTTATTTTGGCATCCGGATGATGATTCTAGCATGAAATTGCTTGGGCACCTGTTAATTTTTAAGATTTTGACACATTCAGCTCAAATGTACAATCATGCGCTAAAAACGCATTTAAAGCAATAAAAAGGTGATTATGGCTGTCAAACCTAAACCAAACGTTGTGCACTCAAATCTTTTGCTGTATTTAGTTTATTTTGGCATCCGGATGATGATTCTAGCATGAAATTGCTTGGGCACCTGTTAATTTTTAAGATTTTGACACATTCAGCTCAAATGTACACAATTGCTGATTATGGCTGTCAAATCTAAACCAAACGTTGTGCACTCAAATCTTTTGCTGTATTTAGTTTATTTTGGCATCCGGATGATGATTCTAGCATGAAATTGCTTGGGCACCTGTTAATTTTTAAGATTTTGACACATTCAGCTCAAATGTACAATCATGCGCTAAAAACGCATTTAAAGAAATAAAAAGGTGATTATGGCTGTCAAACCTAAACCAAACGTTGTGCACTCAAATCTTTTGCTGTATTTAGTTTATTTTGGCATCCGGATGATGATTCTAGCATGAAATTGCTTGGGCACCTGTTAATTTTTAAGATTTTGACACATTCAGCTCAAATGTACACAATTGCTGATTATGGCTGTCAAATCTAAACCAAACGTTGTGCACTCAAATCTTTTGCTGTATTTTGTTTATTTTGGCATCCGGATGATGATTCTAGCATGAAATTGCTTGGGCACCTGTTAATTTTTAAGATTTTGACACATTCAGCTCAAATGTACAATCATGCGCTAAAAACGCATTTAAAGAAATAAAAAGGTGATTATGGCTGTCAAACCTAAACCAAACGTTGTGCACTCAAATCTTTTGCTGTATTTAGTTTATTTTGGCATCCGGATGATGATTCTAGCATGAAATTGCTTGGGCACCTGTTAATTTTTAAGATTTTGACACATTCAGCTCAAATGTACAATCATGCGCTAAAAACGCATTTAAAGAAATAAAAAGGTGATTATGGCTGTCAAACCTAAACCAAACGTTGTGCACTCAAATCTTTTGCTGTATTTAGTTTATTTTGGCATCCGGATGATGATTCTAGCATGAAATTGCTTGGGCACCTGTTAATTTTTAAGATTTTGACACATTCAGCTCAAATGTACAATCATGCGCTAAAAACGCATTTAAAGCAATAAAAAGGTGATTATGGCTGTCAAACCTAAACCAAACGTTGTGCACTCAAATCTTTTGCTGTATTTAGTTTATTTTGGCATCCGGATGATGATTCTAGCATGAAATTGCTTGGGCACCTGTTAATTTTTAAGATTTTGACACATTCAGCTCAAATGTACACAATTGCTGATTATGGCTGTCAAATCTAAACCAAACGTTGTGCACTCAAATCTTTTGCTGTATTTAGTTTATTTTGGCATCCGGATGATGATTCTAGCATGAAATTGCTTGGGCACCTGTTAATTTTTAAGATTTTGACACATTCAGCTCAAATGTACAATCATGCGCTAAAAACGCATTTAAAGCAATAAAAAGGTGATTATGGCTGTCAAACCTAAACCAAACGTTGTGCACTCAAATCTTTTGCTGTATTTAGTTTATTTTGTCATCCGGATGATGATTCTAGCATGAAATTGCTTGGGCACCTGTTAATTTTTAAGATTTTGACACATTCAGCTCAAATGTACACAATTGCTGATTATGGCTGTCAAATCTAAACCAAACGTTGTGCACTCAAATCTTTTGCTGTATTTAGTTTATTTTGGCATCCGGATGATGATTCTAGCATGAAATTGCTTGGGCACCTGTTAATTTTTAAGATTTTGACACATTCAGCTCAAATGTACAATCATGCGCTAAAAACGCATTTAAAGCAATAAAAAGGTGATTATGGCTGTCAAACCTAAACCAAACGTTGTGCACTCAAATCTTTTGCTGTATTTAGTTTATTTTGGCATCCGGATGATGATTCTAGCATGAAATTGCTTGGGCACCTGTTAATTTTTAAGATTTTGACACATTCAGCTCAAATGTACACAATTGCTGATTATGGCTGTCAAATCTAAACCAAACGTTGTGCACTCAAATCTTTTGCTGTATTTAGTTTATTTTGGCATCCGGATGATGATTCTAGCATGAAATTGCTTGGGCACCTGTTAATTTTTAAGATTTTGACACATTCAGCTCAAATGTACAATCATGCGCTAAAAACGCATTTAAAGCAATAAAAAGGTGATTATGGCTGTCAAACCTAAACCAAACGTTGTGCACTCAAATCTTTTGCTGTATTTAGTTTATTTTGGCATCCGGATGATGATTCTAGCATGAAATTGCTTGGGCACCTGTTAATTTTTAAGATTTTGACACATTCAGCTCAAATGTACACAATTGCTGATTATGGCTGTCAAATCTAAACCAAACGTTGTGCACTCAAATCTTTTGCTGTATTTAGTTTATTTTGGCATCCGGATGATGATTCTAGCATGAAATTGCTTGGGCACCTGTTAATTTTTAAGATTTTGACACATTCAGCTCAAATGTACAATCATGCGCTAAAAACGCATTTAAAGCAATAAAAAGGTGATTATGGCTGTCAAACCTAAACCAAACGTTGTGCACTCAAATCTTTTGCTGTATTTATTTTATTTTGGCATCCGGATGATGATTCTAGCATGAAATTGCTTGGGCACCTGTTAATTTTTAAGATTTTGACACATTCAGCTCAAATGTACACAATTGCTGATTATGGCTGTCAAATCTAAACCAAACGTTGTGCACTCAAATCTTTTGCTGTATTTTGTTTATTTTGGCATCCGGATGATGATTCTAGCATGAAATTGCTTGGGCACCTGTTAATTTTTAAGATTTTGACACATTCAGCTCAAATGTACAATCATGCGCTAAAAACGCATTTAAAGAAATAAAAAGGTGATTATGGCTGTCAAACCTAAACCAAACGTTGTGCACTCAAATCTTTTGCTGTATTTAGTTTATTTTGGCATCCGGATGATGATTCTAGCATGAAATTGCTTGGGCACCTGTTAATTTTTAAGATTTTGACACATTCAGCTCAAATGTACAATCATGCGCTAAAAACGCATTTAAAGCAATAAAAAGGTGATTATGGCTGTCAAACCTAAACCAAACGTTGTGCACTCAAATCTTTTGCTGTATTTAGTTTATTTTGGCATCCGGATGATGATTCTAGCATGAAATTGCTTGGGCACCTGTTAATTTTTAAGATTTTGACACATTCAGCTCAAATGTACACAATTGCTGATTATGGCTGTCAAATCTAAACCAAACGTTGTGCACTCAAATCTTTTGCTGTATTTAGTTTATTTTGGCATCCGGATGATGATTCTAGCATGAAATTGCTTGGGCACCTGTTAATTTTTAAGATTTTGACACATTCAGCTCAAATGTACACAATTGCTGATTATGGCTGTCAAATCTAAACCAAACGTTGTGCACTCAAATCTTTTGCTGTATTTAGTTTATTTTGGCATCCGGATGATGATTCTAGCATGAAATTGCTTGGGCACCTGTTAATTTTTAAGATTTTGACACATTCAGCTCAAATGTACAATCATGCGCTAAAAACGCATTTAAAGCAATAAAAAGGTGATTATGGCTGTCAAACCTAAACCAAACGTTGTGCACTCAAATCTTTTGCTGTATTTAGTTTATTTTGGCATCCGGATGATGATTCTAGCATGAAATTGCTTGGGCACCTGTTAATTTTTAAGATTTTGACACATTCAGCTCAAATGTACACAATTGCTGATTATGGCTGTCAAATCTAAACCAAACGTTGTGCACTCAAATCTTTTGCTGTATTTAGTTTATTTTGGCATCCGGATGATGATTCTAGCATGAAATTGCTTGGGCACCTGTTAATTTTTAAGATTTTGACACATTCAGCTCAAATGTACAATCATGCGCTAAAAACGCATTTAAAGCAATAAAAAGGTGATTATGGCTGTCAAACCTAAACCAAACGTTGTGCACTCAAATCTTTTGCTGTATTTATTTTATTTTGGCATCCGGATGATGATTCTAGCATGAAATTGCTTGGGCACCTGTTAATTTTTAAGATTTTGACACATTCAGCTCAAATGTACACAATTGCTGATTATGGCTGTCAAATCTAAACCAAACGTTGTGCACTCAAATCTTTTGCTGTATTTTGTTTATTTTGGCATCCGGATGATGATTCTAGCATGAAATTGCTTGGGCACCTGTTAATTTTTAAGATTTTGACACATTCAGCTCAAATGTACAATCATGCGCTAAAAACGCATTTAAAGAAATAAAAAGGTGATTATGGCTGTCAAACCTAAACCAAACGTTGTGCACTCAAATCTTTTGCTGTATTTAGTTTATTTTGGCATCCGGATGATGATTCTAGCATGAAATTGCTTGGGCACCTGTTAATTTTTAAGATTTTGACACATTCAGCTCAAATGTACAATCATGCGCTAAAAACGCATTTAAAGCAATAAAAAGGTGATTATGGCTGTCAAACCTAAACCAAACGTTGTGCACTCAAATCTTTTGCTGTATTTAGTTTATTTTGGCATCCGGATGATGATTCTAGCATGAAATTGCTTGGGCACCTGTTAATTTTTAAGATTTTGACACATTCAGCTCAAATGTACACAATTGCTGATTATGGCTGTCAAATCTAAACCAAACGTTGTGCACTCAAATCTTTTGCTGTATTTAGTTTATTTTGGCATCCGGATGATGATTCTAGCATGAAATTGCTTGGGCACCTGTTAATTTTTAAGATTTTGACACATTCAGCTCAAATGTACAATCATGCGCTAAAAACGCATTTAAAGCAATAAAAAGGTGATTATGGCTGTCAACCCTAAACCAAACGTTGTGCACTCAAATCTTTTGCTGTATTTAGTTTATTTTGGCATCCGGATGATGATTCTAGCATGAAATTGCTTGGGCACCTGTTAATTTTTAAGATTTTGACACATTCAGCTCAAATGTACAATCATGCGCTAAAAACGCATTTAAAGCAATAAAAAGGTGATTATGGCTGTCAAACCTAAACCAAACGTTGTGCACTCAAATCTTTTGCTGTATTTAGTTTATTTTGGCATCCGGATGATGATTCTAGCATGAAATTGCTTGGGCACCTGTTAATTTGTTAAGATTTTGACACATTCAGCTCAAATGTACACAATTGCTGATTATGGCTGTCAAATCTAAACCAAACGTTGTGCACTCAAATCTTTTGCTGTATTTAGTTTATTTTGGCATCCGGATGATGATTCTAGCATGAAATTGCTTGGGCACCTGTTAATTTTTAAGATTTTGACACATTCAGCTCAAATGTACACAATTGCTGATTATGGCTGTCAAATCTAAACCAAACGTTGTGCACTCAAATCTTTTGCTGTATTTAGTTTATTTTGGCATCCGGATGATGATTCTAGCATGAAATTGCTTGGGCACCTGTTAATTTTTAAGATTTTGACACATTCAGCTCAAATGTACAATCATGCGCTAAAAACGCATTTAAAGCAATAAAAAGGTGATTATGGCTGTCAAACCTAAACCAAACGTTGTGCACTCAAATCTTTTGCTGTATTTAGTTTATTTTGTCATCCGGATGATGATTCTAGCATGAAATTGCTTGGGCACCTGTTAATTTTTAAGATTTTGACACATTCAGCTCAAATGTACACAATTGCTGATTATGGCTGTCAAATCTAAACCAAACGTTGTGCACTCAAATCTTTTGCTGTATTTAGTTTATTTTGGCATCCGGATGATGATTCTAGCATGAAATTGCTTGGGCACCTGTTAATTTTTAAGATTTTGACACATTCAGCTCAAATGTACAATCATGCGCTAAAAACGCATTTAAAGCAATAAAAAGGTGATTATGGCTGTCAAACCTAAACCAAACGTTGTGCACTCAAATCTTTTGCTGTATTTAGTTTATTTTGGCATCCGGATGATGATTCTAGCATGAAATTGCTTGGGCACCTGTTAATTTTTAAGATTTTGACACATTCAGCTCAAATGTACACAATTGCTGATTATGGCTGTCAAATCTAAACCAAACGTTGTGCACTCAAATCTTTTGCTGTATTTAGTTTATTTTGGCATCCGGATGATGATTCTAGCATGAAATTGCTTGGGCACCTGTTAATTTTTAAGATTTTGACACATTCAGCTCAAATGTACAATCATGCGCTAAAAACGCATTTAAAGCAATAAAAAGGTGATTATGGCTGTCAAACCTAAACCAAACGTTGTGCACTCAAATCTTTTGCTGTATTTAGTTTATTTTGGCATCCGGATGATGATTCTAGCATGAAATTGCTTGGGCACCTGTTAATTTTTAAGATTTTGACACATTCAGCTCAAATGTACACAATTGCTGATTATGGCTGTCAAATCTAAACCAAACGTTGTGCACTCAAATCTTTTGCTGTATTTAGTTTATTTTGGCATCCGGATGATGATTCTAGCATGAAATTGCTTGGGCACCTGTTAATTTTTAAGATTTTGACACATTCAGCTCAAATGTACAATCATGCGCTAAAAACGCATTTAAAGCAATAAAAAGGTGATTATGGCTGTCAAACCTAAACCAAACGTTGTGCACTCAAATCTTTTGCTGTATTTATTTTATTTTGGCATCCGGATGATGATTCTAGCATGAAATTGCTTGGGCACCTGTTAATTTTTAAGATTTTGACACATTCAGCTCAAATGTACACAATTGCTGATTATGGCTGTCAAATCTAAACCAAACGTTGTGCACTCAAATCTTTTGCTGTATTTTGTTTATTTTGGCATCCGGATGATGATTCTAGCATGAAATTGCTTGGGCACCTGTTAATTTTTAAGATTTTGACACATTCAGCTCAAATGTACAATCATGCGCTAAAAACGCATTTAAAGAAATAAAAAGGTGATTATGGCTGTCAAACCTAAACCAAACGTTGTGCACTCAAATCTTTTGCTGTATTTAGTTTATTTTGGCATCCGGATGATGATTCTAGCATGAAATTGCTTGGGCACCTGTTAATTTTTAAGATTTTGACACATTCAGCTCAAATGTACAATCATGCGCTAAAAACGCATTTAAAGCAATAAAAAGGTGATTATGGCTGTCAAACCTAAACCAAACGTTGTGCACTCAAATCTTTTGCTGTATTTAGTTTATTTTGGCATCCGGATGATGATTCTAGCATGAAATTGCTTGGGCACCTGTTAATTTTTAAGATTTTGACACATTCAGCTCAAATGTACACAATTGCTGATTATGGCTGTCAAATCTAAACCAAACGTTGTGCACTCAAATCTTTTGCTGTATTTAGTTTATTTTGGCATCCGGATGATGATTCTAGCATGAAATTGCTTGGGCACCTGTTAATTTTTAAGATTTTGACACATTCAGCTCAAATGTACACAATTGCTGATTATGGCTGTCAAATCTAAACCAAACGTTGTGCACTCAAATCTTTTGCTGTATTTAGTTTATTTTGGCATCCGGATGATGATTCTAGCATGAAATTGCTTGGGCACCTGTTAATTTTTAAGATTTTGACACATTCAGCTCAAATGTACAATCATGCGCTAAAAACGCATTTAAAGCAATAAAAAGGTGATTATGGCTGTCAAACCTAAACCAAACGTTGTGCACTCAAATCTTTTGCTGTATTTAGTTTATTTTGGCATCCGGATGATGATTCTAGCATGAAATTGCTTGGGCACCTGTTAATTTTTAAGATTTTGACACATTCAGCTCAAATGTACACAATTGCTGATTATGGCTGTCAAATCTAAACCAAACGTTGTGCACTCAAATCTTTTGCTGTATTTAGTTTATTTTGGCATCCGGATGATGATTCTAGCATGAAATTGCTTGGGCACCTGTTAATTTTTAAGATTTTGACACATTCAGCTCAAATGTACAATCATGCGCTAAAAACGCATTTAAAGCAATAAAAAGGTGATTATGGCTGTCAAACCTAAACCAAACGTTGTGCACTCAAATCTTTTGCTGTATTTATTTTATTTTGGCATCCGGATGATGATTCTAGCATGAAATTGCTTGGGCACCTGTTAATTTTTAAGATTTTGACACATTCAGCTCAAATGTACACAATTGCTGATTATGGCTGTCAAATCTAAACCAAACGTTGTGCACTCAAATCTTTTGCTGTATTTTGTTTATTTTGGCATCCGGATGATGATTCTAGCATGAAATTGCTTGGGCACCTGTTAATTTTTAAGATTTTGACACATTCAGCTCAAATGTACAATCATGCGCTAAAAACGCATTTAAAGAAATAAAAAGGTGATTATGGCTGTCAAACCTAAACCAAACGTTGTGCACTCAAATCTTTTGCTGTATTTAGTTTATTTTGGCATCCGGATGATGATTCTAGCATGAAATTGCTTGGGCACCTGTTAATTTTTAAGATTTTGACACATTCAGCTCAAATGTACAATCATGCGCTAAAAACGCATTTAAAGCAATAAAAAGGTGATTATGGCTGTCAAACCTAAACCAAACGTTGTGCACTCAAATCTTTTGCTGTATTTAGTTTATTTTGGCATCCGGATGATGATTCTAGCATGAAATTGCTTGGGCACCTGTTAATTTTTAAGATTTTGACACATTCAGCTCAAATGTACACAATTGCTGATTATGGCTGTCAAATCTAAACCAAACGTTGTGCACTCAAATCTTTTGCTGTATTTAGTTTATTTTGGCATCCGGATGATGATTCTAGCATGAAATTGCTTGGGCACCTGTTAATTTTTAAGATTTTGACACATTCAGCTCAAATGTACAATCATGCGCTAAAAACGCATTTAAAGCAATAAAAAGGTGATTATGGCTGTCAACCCTAAACCAAACGTTGTGCACTCAAATCTTTTGCTGTATTTAGTTTATTTTGGCATCCGGATGATGATTCTAGCATGAAATTGCTTGGGCACCTGTTAATTTTTAAGATTTTGACACATTCAGCTCAAATGTACAATCATGCGCTAAAAACGCATTTAAAGCAATAAAAAGGTGATTATGGCTGTCAAACCTAAACCAAACGTTGTGCACTCAAATCTTTTGCTGTATTTAGTTTATTTTGGCATCCGGATGATGATTCTAGCATGAAATTGCTTGGGCACCTGTTAATTTGTTAAGATTTTGACACATTCAGCTCAAATGTACACAATTGCTGATTATGGCTGTCAAATCTAAACCAAACGTTGTGCACTCAAATCTTTTGCTGTATTTAGTTTATTTTGGCATCCGGATGATGATTCTAGCATGAAATTGCTTGGGCACCTGTTAATTTTTAAGATTTTGACACATTCAGCTCAAATGTACAATCATGCGCTAAAAACGCATTTAAAGCAATAAAAAGGTGATTATGGCTGTCAAACCTGAACCAAACGTTGTGCACTCAAATCTTTTGCTGTATTTAGTTTATTTTGGCATCCGGATGATGATTCTAGCATGAAATTGCTTGGGCACCTGTTAATTTTTAAGATTTTGACACATTCAGCTCAAATGTACAATCATGCGCTAAAAACGCATTTAAAGCAATAAAAAGGTGATTATGGCTGTCAAACCTAAACCAAACGTTGTGCACTCAAATCTTTTGCTGTATTTAGTTTATTTTGGCATCCGGATGATGATTCTAGCATGAAATTGCTTGGGCACCTGTTAATTTTTAAGATTTTGACACATTCAGCTCAAATGTACACAATTGCTGATTATGGCTGTCAAATCTAAACCAAACGTTGTGCACTCAAATCTTTTGCTGTATTTAGTTTATTTTGGCATCCGGATGATGATTCTAGCATGAAATTGCTTGGGCACCTGTTAATTTTTAAGATTTTGACACATTCAGCTCAAATGTACAATCATGCGCTAAAAACGCATTTAAAGCAATAAAAAGGTGATTATGGCTGTCAAACCTAAACCAAACGTTGTGCACTCAAATCTTTTGCTGTATTTAGTTTATTTTGGCATCCGGATGATGATTCTAGCATGAAATTGCTTGGGCACCTGTTAATTTTTAAGATTTTGACACATTCAGCTCAAATGTACACAATTGCTGATTATGGCTGTCAAATCTAAACCAAACGTTGTGCACTCAAATCTTTTGCTGTATGTAGTTTATTTTGGCATCCGGATGATGATTCTAGCATGAAATTGCTTGGGCACCTGTTAATTTTTAAGATTTTGACACATTCAGCTCAAATGTACACAATTGCTGATTATGGCTGTCAAATCTAAACCAAACGTTGTGCACTCAAATCTTTTGCTGTATTTAGTTTATTTTGGCATCCGGATGATGATTCTAGCATGAAATTGCTTGGGCACCTGTTAATTTTTAAGATTTTGACACATTCAGCTCAAATGTACAATCATGCGCTAAAAACGCATTTAAAGCAATAAAAAGGTGATTATGGCTGTCAAACCTAAACCAAACGTTGTGCACTCAAATCTTTTGCTGTATTTAGTTTATTTTGGCATCCGGAGGATGATTCTAGCATGAAATTGCTTGGGCACCTGTTAATTTTTAAGATTTTGACACATTCAGCTCAAATGTACACAATTGCTGATTATGGCTGTCAAATCTAAACCAAACGTTGTGCACTCAAATCTTTTGCTGTATTTAGTTTATTTTGGCATCCGGATGATGATTCTAGCATGAAATTGCTTGGGCACCTGTTAATTTTTAAGATTTTGACACATTCAGCTCAAATGTACAATCATGCGCTAAAAACGCATTTAAAGCAATAAAAAGGTGATTATGGCTGTCAAACCTAAACCAAACGTTGTGCACTCAAATCTTTTGCTGTATTTAGTTTATTTTGGCATCCGGATAATGATTCTAGCATGAAATTGCTTGGGCACCTGTTAATTTTTAAGATTTTGACACATTCAGCTCAAATGTACACAATTGCTGATTATGGCTGTCAAATCTAAACCAAACGTTGTGCACTCAAATCTTTTGCTGTATTTAGTTTATTTTGGCATCCGGATGATGATTCTAGCATGAAATTGCTTGGGCACCTGTTAATTTTTAAGATTTTGACACATTCAGCTCAAATGTACAATCATGCGCTAAAAACGCATTTAAAGCAATAAAAAGGTGATTATGGCTGTCAAACCTAAACCAAACGTTGTGCACTCAAATCTTTTGCTGTATTTATTTTATTTTGGCATCCGGATGATGATTCTAGCATGAAATTGCTTGGGCACCTGTTAATTTTTAAGATTTTGACACATTCAGCTCAAATGTACACAATTGCTGATTATGGCTGTCAAATCTAAACCAAACGTTGTGCACTCAAATCTTTTGCTGTATTTTGTTTATTTTGGCATCCGGATGATGATTCTAGCATGAAATTGCTTGGGCACCTGTTAATTTTTAAGATTTTGACACATTCAGCTCAAATGTACAATCATGCGCTAAAAACGCATTTAAAGAAATAAAAAGGTGATTATGGCTGTCAAACCTAAACCAAACGTTGTGCACTCAAATCTTTTGCTGTATTTAGTTTATTTTGGCATCCGGATGATGATTCTAGCATGAAATTGCTTGGGCACCTGTTAATTTTTAAGATTTTGACACATTCAGCTCAAATGTACAATCATGCGCTAAAAACGCATTTAAAGCAATAAAAAGGTGATTATGGCTGTCAAACCTAAACCAAACGTTGTGCACTCAAATCTTTTGCTGTATTTAGTTTATTTTGGCATCCGGATGATGATTCTAGCATGAAATTGCTTGGGCACCTGTTAATTTTTAAGATTTTGACACATTCAGCTCAAATGTACACAATTGCTGATTATGGCTGTCAAATCTAAACCAAACGTTGTGCACTCAAATCTTTTGCTGTATTTTGTTTATTTTGGCATCCGGATGATGATTCTAGCATGAAATTGCTTGGGCACCTGTTAATTTTTAAGATTTTGACACATTCAGCTCAAATGTACAATCATGCGCTAAAAACGCATTTAAAGAAATAAAAAGGTGATTATGGCTGTCAAACCTAAACCAAACGTTGTGCACTCAAATCTTTTGCTGTATTTAGTTTATTTTGGCATCCGGATGATGATTCTAGCATGAAATTGCTTGGGCACCTGTTAATTTTTAAGATTTTGACACATTCAGCTCAAATGTACAATCATGCGCTAAAAACGCATTTAAAGCAATAAAAAGGTGATTATGGCTGTCAAACCTAAACCAAACGTTGTGCACTCAAATCTTTTGCTGTATTTAGTTTATTTTGGCATCCGGATGATGATTCTAGCATGAAATTGCTTGGGCACCTGTTAATTTTTAAGATTTTGACACATTCAGCTCAAATGTACACAATTGCTGATTATGGCTGTCAAATCTAAACCAAACGTTGTGCACTCAAATCTTTTGCTGTATTTAGTTTATTTTGGCATCCGGATGATGATTCTAGCATGAAATTGCTTGGGCACCTGTTAATTTTTAAGATTTTGACACATTCAGCTCAAATGTACAATCATGCGCTAAAAACGCATTTAAAGCAATAAAAAGGTGATTATGGCTGTCAAACCTAAACCAAACGTTGTGCACTCAAATCTTTTGCTGTATTTAGTTTATTTTGGCATCCGGATGATGATTCTAGCATGAAATTGCTTGGGCACCTGTTAATTTGTTAAGATTTTGACACATTCAGCTCAAATGTACACAATTGCTGATTATGGCTGTCAAATCTAAACCAAACGTTGTGCACTCAAATCTTTTGCTGTATTTAGTTTATTTTGGCATCCGGATGATGATTCTAGCATGAAATTGCTTGGGCACCTGTTAATTTTTAAGATTTTGACACATTCAGCTCAAATGTACAATCATGCGCTAAAAACGCATTTAAAGCAATAAAAAGGTGATTATGGCTGTCAAACCTAAACCAAACGTTGTGCACTCAAATCTTTTGCTGTATTTAGTTTATTTTGGCATCCGGATGATGATTCTAGCATGAAATTGCTTGGGCACCTGTTAATTTTTAGGATTTTGACACATTCAGCTCAAATGTACAATCATGCGCTAAAAACGCATTTAAAGCAATAAAAAGGTGATTATGGCTGTCAAACCTAAACCAAACGTTGTGCACTCAAATCTTTTGCTGTATTTAGTTTATTTTGGCATCCGGATGATGATTCTAGCATGAAATTGCTTGGGCACCTGTTAATTTTTAAGATTTTGACACATTCAGCTCAAATGTACACAATTGCTGATTATGGCTGTCAAATCTAAACCAAACGTTGTGCACTCAAATCTTTTGCTGTATTTAGTTTATTTTGGCATCCGGATGATGATTCTAGCATGAAATTGCTTTGGGCACCTGTTAATTTTTAAGATTTTGACACATTCAGCTCCAATGTACACAATTGCTGATTATGGCTGTCAAATCTAAACCAAACGTTGTGCACTCAAATCTTTTGCTGTATTTAGTTTATTTTGGCATCCGGATGATGATTCTAGCATGAAATTGCTTGGGCACCTGTTAATTTTTAAGATTTTGACACATTCAGCTCAAATGTACAATCATGCGCTAAAAACGCATTTAAAGCAATAAAAAGGTGATTATGGCTGTCAAACCTAAACCAAACGTTGTGCACTCAAATCTTTTGCTGTATTTAGTTTATTTTGGCATCCGGATGATGATTCTAGCATGAAATTGCTTGGGCACCTGTTAATTTTTAAGATTTTGACACATTCAGCTCAAATGTACACAATTGCTGATTATGGCTGTCAAATCTAAACCAAACGTTGTGCACTCAAATCTTTTGCTGTATTTAGTTCATTTTGGCATCCGGATGATGATTCTAGCATGAAATTGCTTGGGCACCTGTTAATTTTTAAGATTTTGACACATTCAGCTCAAATGTACAATCATGCGCTAAAAACGCATTTAAAGCAATAAAAAGGTGATTATGGCTGTCAAACCTAAACCAAACGTTGCGCACTCAAATCTTTTGCTGTATTTAGTTTATTTTGGCATCCGGATGATGATTCTAGCATGAAATTGCTTGGGCACCTGTTAATTTTTAAGATTTTGACACATTCAGCTCAAATGTACACAATTGCTGATTATGGCTGTCAAATCTAAACCAAACGTTGTGCACTCAAATCTTTTGCTGTATTTAGTTTATTTTGGCATCCGGATGATGATTCTAGCATGAAATTGCTTGGGCACCTGTTAATTTTTAAGATTTTGACACATTCAGCTCAAATGTACAATCATGCGCTAAAAACGCATTTAAAGCAATAAAAAGGTGATTATGGCTGTCAAACCTAAACCAAACGTTGTGCACTCAAATCTTTTGCTGTATTTAGTTTATTTTGGCATCCGGATGATGATTCTAGCATGAAATTGCTTGGGCACCTGTTAATTTTTAAGATTTTGACACATTCAGCTCAAATGTACACAATTGCTGATTATGGCTGTCAAATCTAAACCAAACGTTGTGCACTCAAATCTTTTGCTGTATTTAGTTTATTTTGGCATCCGGATGATGATTCTAGCATGAAATTGCTTGGGCACCTGTTAATTTTTAAGATTTTGACACATTCAGCTCAAATGTACAATCATGCGCTAAAAACGCATTTAAAGCAATAAAAAGGTGATTATGGCTGTCAAACCTAAACCAAACGTTGTGCACTCAAATCTTTTGCTGTATTTAGTTTATTTTGGCATCCGGATGATGATTCTAGCATGAAATTGCTTGGGCACCTGTTAATTTGTTAAGATTTTGACACATTCAGCTCAAATGTACACAATTGCTGATTATGGCTGTCAAATCTAAACCAAACGTTGTGCACTCAAATCTTTTGCTGTATTTAGTTTATTTTGGCATCCGGATGATGATTCTAGCATGAAATTGCTTGGGCACCTGTTAATTTTTAAGATTTTGACACATTCAGCTCAAATGTACAATCATGCGCTAAAAACGCATTTAAAGCAATAAAAAGGTGATTATGGCTGTCAAACCTAAACCAAACGTTGTGCACTCAAATCTTTTGCTGTATTTAGTTTATTTTGGCATCCGGATGATGATTCTAGCATGAAATTGCTTGGGCACCTGTTAATTTTTAGGATTTTGACACATTCAGCTCAAATGTACAATCATGCGCTAAAAACGCATTTAAAGCAATAAAAAGGTGATTATGGCTGTCAAACCTAAACCAAACGTTGTGCACTCAAATCTTTTGCTGTATTTAGTTTATTTTGGCATCCGGATGATGATTCTAGCATGAAATTGCTTGGGCACCTGTTAATTTTTAAGATTTTGACACATTCAGCTCAAATGTACACAATTGCTGATTATGGCTGTCAAATCTAAACCAAACGTTGTGCACTCAAATCTTTTGCTGTATTTAGTTTATTTTGGCATCCGGATGATGATTCTAGCATGAAATTGCTTTGGGCACCTGTTAATTTTTAAGATTTTGACACATTCAGCTCCAATGTACACAATTGCTGATTATGGCTGTCAAATCTAAACCAAACGTTGTGCACTCAAATCTTTTGCTGTATTTTGTTTATTTTGGCATCCGGATGATGATTCTAGCATGAAATTGCTTGGGCACCTGTTAATTTTTAAGATTTTGACACATTCAGCTCAAATGTACAATCATGCGCTAAAAACGCATTTAAAGAAATAAAAAGGTGATTATGGCTGTCAAACCTAAACCAAACGTTGTGCACTCAAATCTTTTGCTGTATTTAGTTTATTTTGGCATCCGGATGATGATTCTAGCATGAAATTGCTTGGGCACCTGTTAATTTTTAAGATTTTGACACATTCAGCTCAAATGTACACAATTGCTGATTATGGCTGTCAAATCTAAACCAAACGTTGTGCACTCAAATCTTTTGCTGTATTTAGTTCATTTTGGCATCCGGATGATGATTCTAGCATGAAATTGCTTGGGCACCTGTTAATTTTTAAGATTTTGACACATTCAGCTCAAATGTACAATCATGCGCTAAAAACGCATTTAAAGCAATAAAAAGGTGATTATGGCTGTCAAACCTAAACCAAACGTTGCGCACTCAAATCTTTTGCTGTATTTAGTTTATTTTGGCATCCGGATGATGATTCTAGCATGAAATTGCTTGGGCACCTGTTAATTTTTAAGATTTTGACACATTCAGCTCAAATGTACACAATTGCTGATTATGGCTGTCAAATCTAAACCAAACGTTGTGCACTCAAATCTTTTGCTGTATTTAGTTTATTTTGGCATCCGGATGATGATTCTAGCATGAAATTGCTTGGGCACCTGTTAATTTTTAAGATTTTGACACATTCAGCTCAAATGTACAATCATGCGCTAAAAACGCATTTAAAGCAATAAAAAGGTGATTATGGCTGTCAAACCTAAACCAAACGTTGTGCACTCAAATCTTTTGCTGTATTTAGTTTATTTTGGCATCCGGATGATGATTCTAGCATGAAATTGCTTGGGCACCTGTTAATTTTTAAGATTTTGACACATTCAGCTCAAATGTACACAATTGCTGATTATGGCTGTCAAATCTAAACCAAACGTTGTGCACTCAAATCTTTTGCTGTATTTAGTTTATTTTGGCATCCGGATGATGATTCTAGCATGAAATTGCTTGGGCACCTGTTAATTTTTAAGATTTTGACACATTCAGCTCAAATGTACAATCATGCGCTAAAAACGCATTTAAAGCAATAAAAAGGTGATTATGGCTGTCAAACCTAAACCAAACGTTGTGCACTCAAATCTTTTGCTGTATTTAGTTTATTTTGGCATCCGGATGATGATTCTAGCATGAAATTGCTTGGGCACCTGTTAATTTGTTAAGATTTTGACACATTCAGCTCAAATGTACACAATTGCTGATTATGGCTGTCAAATCTAAACCAAACGTTGTGCACTCAAATCTTTTGCTGTATTTAGTTTATTTTGGCATCCGGATGATGATTCTAGCATGAAATTGCTTGGGCACCTGTTAATTTTTAAGATTTTGACACATTCAGCTCAAATGTACAATCATGCGCTAAAAACGCATTTAAAGCAATAAAAAGGTGATTATGGCTGTCAAACCTAAACCAAACGTTGTGCACTCAAATCTTTTGCTGTATTTAGTTTATTTTGGCATCCGGATGATGATTCTAGCATGAAATTGCTTGGGCACCTGTTAATTTTTAGGATTTTGACACATTCAGCTCAAATGTACAATCATGCGCTAAAAACGCATTTAAAGCAATAAAAAGGTGATTATGGCTGTCAAACCTAAACCAAACGTTGTGCACTCAAATCTTTTGCTGTATTTAGTTTATTTTGGCATCCGGATGATGATTCTAGCATGAAATTGCTTGGGCACCTGTTAATTTTTAAGATTTTGACACATTCAGCTCAAATGTACACAATTGCTGATTATGGCTGTCAAATCTAAACCAAACGTTGTGCACTCAAATCTTTTGCTGTATTTAGTTTATTTTGGCATCCGGATGATGATTCTAGCATGAAATTGCTTTGGGCACCTGTTAATTTTTAAGATTTTGACACATTCAGCTCCAATGTACACAATTGCTGATTATGGCTGTCAAATCTAAACCAAACGTTGTGCACTCAAATCTTTTGCTGTATTTAGTTTATTTTGGCATCCGGATGATGATTCTAGCATGAAATTGCTTGGGCACCTGTTAATTTTTAAGATTTTGACACATTCAGCTCAAATGTACAATCATGCGCTAAAAACGCATTTAAAGCAATAAAAAGGTGATTATGGCTGTCAAACCTAAACCAAACGTTGTGCACTCAAATCTTTTGCTGTATTTAGTTTATTTTGGCATCCGGATGATGATTCTAGCATGAAATTGCTTGGGCACCTGTTAATTTTTAAGATTTTGACACATTCAGCTCAAATGTACACAATTGCTGATTATGGCTGTCAAATCTAAACCAAACGTTGTGCACTCAAATCTTTTGCTGTATTTAGTTCATTTTGGCATCCGGATGATGATTCTAGCATGAAATTGCTTGGGCACCTGTTAATTTTTAAGATTTTGACACATTCAGCTCAAATGTACAATCATGCGCTAAAAACGCATTTAAAGCAATAAAAAGGTGATTATGGCTGTCAAACCTAAACCAAACGTTGCGCACTCAAATCTTTTGCTGTATTTAGTTTATTTTGGCATCCGGATGATGATTCTAGCATGAAATTGCTTGGGCACCTGTTAATTTTTAAGATTTTGACACATTCAGCTCAAATGTACACAATTGCTGATTATGGCTGTCAAATCTAAACCAAACGTTGTGCACTCAAATCTTTTGCTGTATTTAGTTTATTTTGGCATCCGGATGATGATTCTAGCATGAAATTGCTTGGGCACCTGTTAATTTTTAAGATTTTGACACATTCAGCTCAAATGTACAATCATGCGCTAAAAACGCATTTAAAGAAATAAAAAGGTGATTATGGCTGTCAAACCTAAACCAAACGTTGTGCACTCAAATCTTTTGCTGTATTTAGTTTATTTTGGCATCCGGATGATGATTCTAGCATGAAATTGCTTGGGCACCTGTTAATTTTTAAGATTTTGACACATTCAGCTCAAATGTACAATCATGCGCTAAAAACGCATTTAAAGCAATAAAAAGGTGATTATGGCTGTCAAACCTAAACCAAACGTTGTGCACTCAAATCTTTTGCTGTATTTAGTTTATTTTGGCATCCGGATGATGATTCTAGCATGAAATTGCTTGGGCACCTGTTAATTTTTAAGATTTTGACACATTCAGCTCAAATGTACACAATTGCTGATTATGGCTGTCAAATCTAAACCAAACGTTGTGCACTCAAATCTTTTGCTGTATTTAGTTTATTTTGGCATCCGGATGATGATTCTAGCATGAAATTGCTTGGGCACCTGTTAATTTTTAAGATTTTGACACATTCAGTTCAAATGTACAATCATGCGCTAAAAACGCATTTAAAGCAATAAAAAGGTGATTATGGCTGTCAAACCTAAACCAAACGTTGTGCACTCAAATCTTTTGCTGTATTTAGTTTATTTTGGCATCCGGATGATGATTCTAGCATGAAATTGCTTGGGCACCTGTTAATTTTTAAGATTTTGACACATTCAGCTCAAATGTACACAATTGCTGATTATGGCTGTCAAATCTAAACCAAACGTTGTGCACTCAAATCTTTTGCTGTATTTAGTTTATTTTGGCATCCGGATGATGATTCTAGCATGAAATTGCTTGGGCACCTGTTAATTTTTAAGATTTTGACACATTCAGCTCAAATGTACAATCATGCGCTAAAAACGCATTTAAAGCAATAAAAAGGTGATTATGGCTGTCAAACCTAAACCAAACGTTGTGCACTCAAATCTTTTGCTGTATTTAGTTTATTTTGGCATCCGGATGATGATTCTAGCATGAAATTGCTTGGGCACCTGTTAATTTTTAAGATTTTGACACATTCAGCTCAAATGTACACAATTGCTGATTATGGCTGTCAAATCTAAACCAAACGTTGTGCACTCAAATCTTTTGCTGTATTTAGTTCATTTTGGCATCCGGATGATGATTCTAGCATGAAATTGCTTGGGCACCTGTTAATTTTTAAGATTTTGACACATTCAGCTCAAATGTACAATCATGCGCTAAAAACGCATTTAAAGCAATAAAAAGGTGATTATGGCTGTCAAACCTAAACCAAACGTTGTGCACTCAAATCTTTTGCTGTATTTAGTTTATTTTGGCATCCGGATGATGATTCTAGCATGAAATTGCTTGGGCACCTGTTAATTTTTAAGATTTTGACACATTCAGCTCAAATGTACACAATTGCTGATTATGGCTGTCAAATCTAAACCAAACGTTGTGCACTCAAATCTTTTGCTGTATTTAGTTTATTTTGGCATCCGGATGATGATTCTAGCATGAAATTGCTTGGGCACCTGTTAATTTTTAAGATTTTGACACATTCAGCTCAAATGTACACAATTGCTGATTATGGCTGTCAAATCTAAACCAAACGTTGTGCACTCAAATCTTTTGCTGTATTTAGTTTATTTTGGCATCCGGATGATGATTCTAGCATGAAATTGCTTGGGCACCTGTTAATTTTTAAGATTTTGACACATTCAGCTCAAATGTACAATCATGCGCTAAAAACGCATTTAAAGCAATAAAAAGGTGATTATGGCTGTCAAACCTAAACCAAACGTTGTGCACTCAAATCTTTTGCTGTATTTAGTTTATTTTGGCATCCGGATGATGATTCTAGCATGAAATTGCTTGGGCACCTGTTAATTTTTAAGATTTTGACACATTCAGCTCAAATGTACACAATTGCTGATTATGGCTGTCAAATCTAAACCAAACGTTGTGCACTCAAATCTTTTGCTGTATTTAGTTTATTTTGGCATCCGGATGATGATTCTAGCATGAAATTGCTTGGGCACCTGTTAATTTTTAAGATTTTGACACATTCAGCTCAAATGTACAATCATGCGCTAAAAACGCATTTAAAGCAATAAAAAGGTGATTATGGCTGTCAAACCTAAACCAAACGTTGTGCACTCAAATCTTTTGCTGTATTTATTTTATTTTGGCATCCGGATGATGATTCTAGCATGAAATTGCTTGGGCACCTGTTAATTTTTAAGATTTTGACACATTCAGCTCAAATGTACACAATTGCTGATTATGGCTGTCAAATCTAAACCAAACGTTGTGCACTCAAATCTTTTGCTGTATTTTGTTTATTTTGGCATCCGGATGATGATTCTAGCATGAAATTGCTTGGGCACCTGTTAATTTTTAAGATTTTGACACATTCAGCTCAAATGTACAATCATGCGCTAAAAACGCATTTAAAGAAATAAAAAGGTGATTATGGCTGTCAAACCTAAACCAAACGTTGTGCACTCAAATCTTTTGCTGTATTTAGTTTATTTTGGCATCCGGATGATGATTCTAGCATGAAATTGCTTGGGCACCTGTTAATTTTTAAGATTTTGACACATTCAGCTCAAATGTACAATCATGCGCTAAAAACGCATTTAAAGCAATAAAAAGGTGATTATGGCTGTCAAACCTAAACCAAACGTTGTGCACTCAAATCTTTTGCTGTATTTAGTTTATTTTGGCATCCGGATGATGATTCTAGCATGAAATTGCTTGGGCACCTGTTAATTTTTAAGATTTTGACACATTCAGCTCAAATGTACACAATTGCTGATTATGGCTGTCAAATCTAAACCAAACGTTGTGCACTCAAATCTTTTGCTGTATTTAGTTTATTTTGGCATCCGGATGATGATTCTAGCATGAAATTGCTTGGGCACCTGTTAATTTTTAAGATTTTGACACATTCAGCTCAAATGTACAATCATGCGCTAAAAACGCATTTAAAGCAATAAAAAGGTGATTATGGCTGTCAACCCTAAACCAAACGTTGTGCACTCAAATCTTTTGCTGTATTTAGTTTATTTTGGCATCCGGATGATGATTCTAGCATGAAATTGCTTGGGCACCTGTTAATTTTTAAGATTTTGACACATTCAGCTCAAATGTACAATCATGCGCTAAAAACGCATTTAAAGCAATAAAAAGGTGATTATGGCTGTCAAACCTAAACCAAACGTTGTGCACTCAAATCTTTTGCTGTATTTAGTTTATTTTGGCATCCGGATGATGATTCTAGCATGAAATTGCTTGGGCACCTGTTAATTTGTTAAGATTTTGACACATTCAGCTCAAATGTACACAATTGCTGATTATGGCTGTCAAATCTAAACCAAACGTTGTGCACTCAAATCTTTTGCTGTATTTAGTTTATTTTGGCATCCGGATGATGATTCTAGCATGAAATTGCTTGGGCACCTGTTAATTTTTAAGATTTTGACACATTCAGCTCAAATGTACAATCATGCGCTAAAAACGCATTTAAAGCAATAAAAAGGTGATTATGGCTGTCAAACCTGAACCAAACGTTGTGCACTCAAATCTTTTGCTGTATTTAGTTTATTTTGGCATCCGGATGATGATTCTAGCATGAAATTGCTTGGGCACCTGTTAATTTTTAAGATTTTGACACATTCAGCTCAAATGTACAATCATGCGCTAAAAACGCATTTAAAGCAATAAAAAGGTGATTATGGCTGTCAAACCTTAACCAAACGTTGTGCACTCAAATCTTTTGCTGTATTTAGTTTATTTTGGCATCCGGATGATGATTCTAGCATGAAATTGCTTGGGCACCTGTTAATTTTTAAGATTTTGACACATTCAGCTCAAATGTACACAATTGCTGATTATGGCTGTCAAATCTAAACCAAACGTTGTGCACTCAAATCTTTTGCTGTATTTAGTTTATTTTGGCATCCGGATGATGATTCTAGCATGAAATTGCTTGGGCACCTGTTAATTTTTAAGATTTTGACACATTCAGCTCAAATGTACAATCATGCGCTAAAAACGCATTTAAAGCAATAAAAAGGTGATTATGGCTGTCAAACCTAAACCAAACGTTGTGCACTCAAATCTTTTGCTGTATTTAGTTTATTTTGGCATCCGGATGATGATTCTAGCATGAAATTGCTTGGGCACCTGTTAATTTTTAAGATTTTGACACATTCAGCTCAAATGTACACAATTGCTGATTATGGCTGTCAAATCTAAACCAAACGTTGTGCACTCAAATCTTTTGCTGTATTTAGTTTATTTTGGCATCCGGATGATGATTCTAGCATGAAATTGCTTGGGCACCTGTTAATTTTTAAGATTTTGACACATTCAGCTCAAATGTACACAATTGCTGATTATGGCTGTCAAATCTAAACCAAACGTTGTGCACTCAAATCTTTTGCTGTATTTAGTTTATTTTGGCATCCGGATGATGATTCTAGCATGAAATTGCTTGGGCACCTGTTAATTTTTAAGATTTTGACACATTCAGCTCAAATGTACAATCATGCGCTAAAAACGCATTTAAAGCAATAAAAAGGTGATTATGGCTGTCAAACCTAAACCAAACGTTGTGCACTCAAATCTTTTGCTGTATTTAGTTTATTTTGGCATCCGGAGGATGATTCTAGCATGAAATTGCTTGGGCACCTGTTAATTTTTAAGATTTTGACACATTCAGCTCAAATGTACACAATTGCTGATTATGGCTGTCAAATCTAAACCAAACGTTGTGCACTCAAATCTTTTGCTGTATTTAGTTTATTTTGGCATCCGGATGATGATTCTAGCATGAAATTGCTTGGGCACCTGTTAATTTTTAAGATTTTGACACATTCAGCTCAAATGTACAATCATGCGCTAAAAACGCATTTAAAGCAATAAAAAGGTGATTATGGCTGTCAAACCTAAACCAAACGTTGTGCACTCAAATCTTTTGCTGTATTTAGTTTATTTTGGCATCCGGATAATGATTCTAGCATGAAATTGCTTGGGCACCTGTTAATTTTTAAGATTTTGACACATTCAGCTCAAATGTACACAATTGCTGATTATGGCTGTCAAATCTAAACCAAACGTTGTGCACTCAAATCTTTTGCTGTATTTAGTTTATTTTGGCATCCGGATGATGATTCTAGCATGAAATTGCTTGGGCACCTGTTAATTTTTAAGATTTTGACACATTCAGCTCAAATGTACAATCATGCGCTAAAAACGCATTTAAAGCAATAAAAAGGTGATTATGGCTGTCAAACCTAAACCAAACGTTGTGCACTCAAATCTTTTGCTGTATTTATTTTATTTTGGCATCCGGATGATGATTCTAGCATGAAATTGCTTGGGCACCTGTTAATTTTTAAGATTTTGACACATTCAGCTCAAATGTACACAATTGCTGATTATGGCTGTCAAATCTAAACCAAACGTTGTGCACTCAAATCTTTTGCTGTATTTTGTTTATTTTGGCATCCGGATGATGATTCTAGCATGAAATTGCTTGGGCACCTGTTAATTTTTAAGATTTTGACACATTCAGCTCAAATGTACAATCATGCGCTAAAAACGCATTTAAAGAAATAAAAAGGTGATTATGGCTGTCAAACCTAAACCAAACGTTGTGCACTCAAATCTTTTGCTGTATTTAGTTTATTTTGGCATCCGGATGATGATTCTAGCATGAAATTGCTTGGGCACCTGTTAATTTTTAAGATTTTGACACATTCAGCTCAAATGTACAATCATGCGCTAAAAACGCATTTAAAGCAATAAAAAGGTGATTATGGCTGTCAAACCTAAACCAAACGTTGTGCACTCAAATCTTTTGCTGTATTTAGTTTATTTTGGCATCCGGATGATGATTCTAGCATGAAATTGCTTGGGCACCTGTTAATTTTTAAGATTTTGACACATTCAGCTCAAATGTACACAATTGCTGATTATGGCTGTCAAATCTAAACCAAACGTTGTGCACTCAAATCTTTTGCTGTATTTTGTTTATTTTGGCATCCGGATGATGATTCTAGCATGAAATTGCTTGGGCACCTGTTAATTTTTAAGATTTTGACACATTCAGCTCAAATGTACAATCATGCGCTAAAAACGCATTTAAAGAAATAAAAAGGTGATTATGGCTGTCAAACCTAAACCAAACGTTGTGCACTCAAATCTTTTGCTGTATTTAGTTTATTTTGGCATCCGGATGATGATTCTAGCATGAAATTGCTTGGGCACCTGTTAATTTTTAAGATTTTGACACATTCAGCTCAAATGTACAATCATGCGCTAAAAACGCATTTAAAGCAATAAAAAGGTGATTATGGCTGTCAAACCTAAACCAAACGTTGTGCACTCAAATCTTTTGCTGTATTTAGTTTATTTTGGCATCCGGATGATGATTCTAGCATGAAATTGCTTGGGCACCTGTTAATTTTTAAGATTTTGACACATTCAGCTCAAATGTACACAATTGCTGATTATGGCTGTCAAATCTAAACCAAACGTTGTGCACTCAAATCTTTTGCTGTATTTAGTTTATTTTGGCATCCGGATGATGATTCTAGCATGAAATTGCTTGGGCACCTGTTAATTTTTAAGATTTTGACACATTCAGCTCAAATGTACAATCATGCGCTAAAAACGCATTTAAAGCAATAAAAAGGTGATTATGGCTGTCAAACCTAAACCAAACGTTGTGCACTCAAATCTTTTGCTGTATTTAGTTTATTTTGGCATCCGGATGATGATTCTAGCATGAAATTGCTTGGGCACCTGTTAATTTGTTAAGATTTTGACACATTCAGCTCAAATGTACACAATTGCTGATTATGGCTGTCAAATCTAAACCAAACGTTGTGCACTCAAATCTTTTGCTGTATTTAGTTTATTTTGGCATCCGGATGATGATTCTAGCATGAAATTGCTTGGGCACCTGTTAATTTTTAAGATTTTGACACATTCAGCTCAAATGTACAATCATGCGCTAAAAACGCATTTAAAGCAATAAAAAGGTGATTATGGCTGTCAAACCTAAACCAAACGTTGTGCACTCAAATCTTTTGCTGTATTTAGTTTATTTTGGCATCCGGATGATGATTCTAGCATGAAATTGCTTGGGCACCTGTTAATTTTTAGGATTTTGACACATTCAGCTCAAATGTACAATCATGCGCTAAAAACGCATTTAAAGCAATAAAAAGGTGATTATGGCTGTCAAACCTAAACCAAACGTTGTGCACTCAAATCTTTTGCTGTATTTAGTTTATTTTGGCATCCGGATGATGATTCTAGCATGAAATTGCTTGGGCACCTGTTAATTTTTAAGATTTTGACACATTCAGCTCAAATGTACACAATTGCTGATTATGGCTGTCAAATCTAAACCAAACGTTGTGCACTCAAATCTTTTGCTGTATTTAGTTTATTTTGGCATCCGGATGATGATTCTAGCATGAAATTGCTTTGGGCACCTGTTAATTTTTAAGATTTTGACACATTCAGCTCCAATGTACACAATTGCTGATTATGGCTGTCAAATCTAAACCAAACGTTGTGCACTCAAATCTTTTGCTGTATTTAGTTTATTTTGGCATCCGGATGATGATTCTAGCATGAAATTGCTTGGGCACCTGTTAATTTTTAAGATTTTGACACATTCAGCTCAAATGTACAATCATGCGCTAAAAACGCATTTAAAGCAATAAAAAGGTGATTATGGCTGTCAAACCTAAACCAAACGTTGTGCACTCAAATCTTTTGCTGTATTTAGTTTATTTTGGCATCCGGATGATGATTCTAGCATGAAATTGCTTGGGCACCTGTTAATTTTTAAGATTTTGACACATTCAGCTCAAATGTACACAATTGCTGATTATGGCTGTCAAATCTAAACCAAACGTTGTGCACTCAAATCTTTTGCTGTATTTAGTTCATTTTGGCATCCGGATGATGATTCTAGCATGAAATTGCTTGGGCACCTGTTAATTTTTAAGATTTTGACACATTCAGCTCAAATGTACAATCATGCGCTAAAAACGCATTTAAAGCAATAAAAAGGTGATTATGGCTGTCAAACCTAAACCAAACGTTGCGCACTCAAATCTTTTGCTGTATTTAGTTTATTTTGGCATCCGGATGATGATTCTAGCATGAAATTGCTTGGGCACCTGTTAATTTTTAAGATTTTGACACATTCAGCTCAAATGTACACAATTGCTGATTATGGCTGTCAAATCTAAACCAAACGTTGTGCACTCAAATCTTTTGCTGTATTTAGTTTATTTTGGCATCCGGATGATGATTCTAGCATGAAATTGCTTGGGCACCTGTTAATTTTTAAGATTTTGACACATTCAGCTCAAATGTACAATCATGCGCTAAAAACGCATTTAAAGCAATAAAAAGGTGATTATGGCTGTCAAACCTAAACCAAACGTTGTGCACTCAAATCTTTTGCTGTATTTAGTTTATTTTGGCATCCGGATGATGATTCTAGCATGAAATTGCTTGGGCACCTGTTAATTTTTAAGATTTTGACACATTCAGCTCAAATGTACACAATTGCTGATTATGGCTGTCAAATCTAAACCAAACGTTGTGCACTCAAATCTTTTGCTGTATTTAGTTTATTTTGGCATCCGGATGATGATTCTAGCATGAAATTGCTTGGGCACCTGTTAATTTTTAAGATTTTGACACATTCAGCTCAAATGTACAATCATGCGCTAAAAACGCATTTAAAGCAATAAAAAGGTGATTATGGCTGTCAAACCTAAACCAAACGTTGTGCACTCAAATCTTTTGCTGTATTTAGTTTATTTTGGCATCCGGATGATGATTCTAGCATGAAATTGCTTGGGCACCTGTTAATTTGTTAAGATTTTGACACATTCAGCTCAAATGTACACAATTGCTGATTATGGCTGTCAAATCTAAACCAAACGTTGTGCACTCAAATCTTTTGCTGTATTTAGTTTATTTTGGCGTCCGGATGATGATTCTAGCATGAAATTGCTTGGGCACCTGTTAATTTTTAAGATTTTGACACATTCAGCTCAAATGTACAATCATGCGCTAAAAACGCATTTAAAGCAATAAAAAGGTGATTATGGCTGTCAAACCTAAACCAAACGTTGTGCACTCAAATCTTTTGCTGTATTTAGTTTATTTTGGCATCCGGATGATGATTCTAGCATGAAATTGCTTGGGCACCTGTTAATTTTTAGGATTTTGACACATTCAGCTCAAATGTACAATCATGCGCTAAAAACGCATTTAAAGCAATAAAAAGGTGATTATGGCTGTCAAACCTAAACCAAACGTTGTGCACTCAAATCTTTTGCTGTATTTAGTTTATTTTGGCATCCGGATGATGATTCTAGCATGAAATTGCTTGGGCACCTGTTAATTTTTAAGATTTTGACACATTCAGCTCAAATGTACACAATTGCTGATTATGGCTGTCAAATCTAAACCAAACGTTGTGCACTCAAATCTTTTGCTGTATTTAGTTTATTTTGGCATCCGGATGATGATTCTAGCATGAAATTGCTTTGGGCACCTGTTAATTTTTAAGATTTTGACACATTCAGCTCCAATGTACACAATTGCTGATTATGGCTGTCAAATCTAAACCAAACGTTGTGCACTCAAATCTTTTGCTGTATTTAGTTTATTTTGGCATCCGGATGATGATTCTAGCATGAAATTGCTTGGGCACCTGTTAATTTTTAAGATTTTGACACATTCAGCTCAAATGTACAATCATGCGCTAAAAACGCATTTAAAGCAATAAAAAGGTGATTATGGCTGTCAAACCTAAACCAAACGTTGTGCACTCAAATCTTTTGCTGTATTTAGTTTATTTTGGCATCCGGATGATGATTCTAGCATGAAATTGCTTGGGCACCTGTTAATTTTTAAGATTTTGACACATTCAGCTCAAATGTACACAATTGCTGATTATGGCTGTCAAATCTAAACCAAACGTTGTGCACTCAAATCTTTTGCTGTATTTAGTTCATTTTGGCATCCGGATGATGATTCTAGCATGAAATTGCTTGGGCACCTGTTAATTTTTAAGATTTTGACACATTCAGCTCAAATGTACAATCATGCGCTAAAAACGCATTTAAAGCAATAAAAAGGTGATTATGGCTGTCAAACCTAAACCAAACGTTGCGCACTCAAATCTTTTGCTGTATTTAGTTTATTTTGGCATCCGGATGATGATTCTAGCATGAAATTGCTTGGGCACCTGTTAATTTTTAAGATTTTGACACATTCAGCTCAAATGTACACAATTGCTGATTATGGCTGTCAAATCTAAACCAAACGTTGTGCACTCAAATCTTTTGCTGTATTTAGTTTATTTTGGCATCCGGATGATGATTCTAGCATGAAATTGCTTGGGCACCTGTTAATTTTTAAGATTTTGACACATTCAGCTCAAATGTACAATCATGCGCTAAAAACGCATTTAAAGAAATAAAAAGGTGATTATGGCTGTCAAACCTAAACCAAACGTTGTGCACTCAAATCTTTTGCTGTATTTAGTTTATTTTGGCATCCGGATGATGATTCTAGCATGAAATTGCTTGGGCACCTGTTAATTTTTAAGATTTTGACACATTCAGCTCAAATGTACAATCATGCGCTAAAAACGCATTTAAAGCAATAAAAAGGTGATTATGGCTGTCAAACCTAAACCAAACGTTGTGCACTCAAATCTTTTGCTGTATTTAGTTTATTTTGGCATCCGGATGATGATTCTAGCATGAAATTGCTTGGGCACCTGTTAATTTTTAAGATTTTGACACATTCAGCTCAAATGTACACAATTGCTGATTATGGCTGTCAAATCTAAACCAAACGTTGTGCACTCAAATCTTTTGCTGTATTTAGTTTATTTTGGCATCCGGATGATGATTCTAGCATGAAATTGCTTGGGCACCTGTTAATTTTTAAGATTTTGACACATTCAGCTCAAATGTACAATCATGCGCTAAAAACGCATTTAAAGCAATAAAAAGGTGATTATGGCTGTCAAACCTAAACCAAACGTTGTGCACTCAAATCTTTTGCTGTATTTAGTTTATTTTGGCATCCGGATGATGATTCTAGCATGAAATTGCTTGGGCACCTGTTAATTTTTAAGATTTTGACACATTCAGCTCAAATGTACACAATTGCTGATTATGGCTGTCAAATCTAAACCAAACGTTGTGCACTCAAATATTTTGCTGTATTTAGTTTATTTTGGCATCCGGATGATGATTCTAGCATGAAATTGCTTGGGCACCTGTTAATTTTTAAGATTTTGACACATTCAGCTCAAATGTACAATCATGCGCTAAAAACGCATTTAAAGCAATAAAAAGGTGATTATGGCTGTCAAACCTAAACCAAACGTTGTGCACTCAAATCTTTTGCTGTATTTAGTTTATTTTGGCATCCGGATGATGATTCTAGCATGAAATTGCTTGGGCACCTGTTAATTTTTAAGATTTTGACACATTCAGCTCAAATGTACACAATTGCTGATTATGGCTGTCAAATCTAAACCAAACGTTGTGCACTCAAATCTTTTGCTGTATTTAGTTCATTTTGGCATCCGGATGATGATTCTAGCATGAAATTGCTTGGGCACCTGTTAATTTTTAAGATTTTGACACATTCAGCTCAAATGTACAATCATGCGCTAAAAACGCATTTAAAGCAATAAAAAGGTGATTATGGCTGTCAAACCTAAACCAAACGTTGTGCACTCAAATCTTTTGCTGTATTTAGTTTATTTTGGCATCCGGAGGATGATTCTAGCATGAAATTGCTTGGGCACCTGTTAATTTTTAAGATTTTGACACATTCAGCTCAAATGTACACAATTGCTGATTATGGCTGTCAAATCTAAACCAAACGTTGTGCACTCAAATCTTTTGCTGTATTTAGTTCATTTTGGCATCCGGATGATGATTCTAGCATGAAATTGCTTGGGCACCTGTTAATTTTTAAGATTTTGACACATTCAGCTCAAATGTACAATCATGCGCTAAAAACGCATTTAAAGCAATAAAAAGGTGATTATGGCTGTCAAACCTAAACCAAACGTTGTGCACTCAAATCTTTTGCTGTATTTAGTTTATTTTGGCATCCGGAGGATGATTCTAGCATGAAATTGCTTGGGCACCTGTTAATTTTTAAGATTTTGACACATTCAGCTCAAATGTACACAATTGCTGATTATGGCTGTCAAATCTAAACCAAACGTTGTGCACTCAAATCTTTTGCTGTATTTAGTTTATTTTGGCATCCGGATGATGATTCTAGCATGAAATTGCTTGGGCACCTGTTAATTTTTAAGATTTTGACACATTCAGCTCAAATGTACAATCATGCGCTAAAAACGCATTTAAAGCAATAAAAAGGTGATTATGGCTGTCAAACCTAAACCAAACGTTGTGCACTCAAATCTTTTGCTGTATTTAGTTTATTTTGGCATCCGGATGATGATTCTAGCATGAAATTGCTTGGGCACCTGTTAATTTTTAAGATTTTGACACATTCAGCTCAAATGTACACAATTGCTGATTATGGCTGTCAAATCTAAACCAAACGTTGTGCACTCAAATCTTTTGCTGTATTTAGTTTATTTTGGCATCCGGATGATGATTCTAGCATGAAATTGCTTGGGCACCTGTTAATTTTTAAGATTTTTGACACATTCAGCTCAAATGTACAATCATGCGCTAAAAACGCATTTAAAGCAATAAAAAGGTGATTATGGCTGTCAAACCTAAACCAAACGTTGTGCACTCAAATCTTTTGCTGTATTTAGTTTATTTTGGCATCCGGATGATGATTCTAGCATGAAATTGCTTGGGCACCTGTTAATTTTTAAGATTTTGACACATTCAGCTCAAATGTACACAATTGCTGATTATGGCTGTCAAATCTAAACCAAACGTTGTGCACTCAAATCTTTTGCTGTATTTTGTTTATTTTGGCATCCGGATGATGATTCTAGCATGAAATTGCTTGGGCACCTGTTAATTTTTAAGATTTTGACACATTCAGCTCAAATGTACAATCATGCGCTAAAAACGCATTTAAAGAAATAAAAAGGTGATTATGGCTGTCAAACCTAAACCAAACGTTGTGCACTCAAATCTTTTGCTGTATTTAGTTTATTTTGGCATCCGGATGATGATTCTAGCATGAAATTGCTTGGGCACCTGTTAATTTTTAAGATTTTGACACATTCAGCTCAAATGTACAATCATGCGCTAAAAACGCATTTAAAGCAATAAAAAGGTGATTATGGCTGTCAAACCTAAACCAAACGTTGTGCACTCAAATCTTTTGCTGTATTTAGTTTATTTTGGCATCCGGATGATGATTCTAGCATGAAATTGCTTGGGCACCTGTTAATTTTTAAGATTTTGACACATTCAGCTCAAATGTACACAATTGCTGATTATGGCTGTCAAATCTAAACCAAACGTTGTGCACTCAAATCTTTTGCTGTATTTAGTTTATTTTGGCATCCGGATGATGATTCTAGCATGAAATTGCTTTGGGCACCTGTTAATTTTTAAGATTTTGACACATTCAGCTCCAATGTACACAATTGCTGATTATGGCTGTCAAATCTAAACCAAACGTTGTGCACTCAAATCTTTTGCTGTATTTAGTTTATTTTGGCATCCGGATGATGATTCTAGCATGAAATTGCTTGGGCACCTGTTAATTTTTAAGATTTTGACACATTCAGCTCAAATGTACAATCATGCGCTAAAAACGCATTTAAAGCAATAAAAAGGTGATTATGGCTGTCAAACCTAAACCAAACGTTGTGCACTCAAATCTTTTGCTGTATTTAGTTTATTTTGGCATCCGGATGATGATTCTAGCATGAAATTGCTTGGGCACCTGTTAATTTTTAAGATTTTGACACATTCAGCTCAAATGTACACAATTGCTGATTATGGCTGTCAAATCTAAACCAAACGTTGTGCACTCAAATCTTTTGCTGTATTTAGTTCATTTTGGCATCCGGATGATGATTCTAGCATGAAATTGCTTGGGCACCTGTTAATTTTTAAGATTTTGACACATTCAGCTCAAATGTACAATCATGCGCTAAAAACGCATTTAAAGCAATAAAAAGGTGATTATGGCTGTCAAACCTAAACCAAATGTTGTGCACTCAAATCTTTTGCTGTATTTAGTTTATTTTGGCATCCGGAGGATGATTCTAGCATGAAATTGCTTGGGCACCTGTTAATTTTTAAGATTTTGACACATTCAGCTCAAATGTACACAATTGCTGATTATGGCTGTCAAATCTAAACCAAACGTTGTGCACTCAAATCTTTTGCTGTATTTAGTTTATTTTGGCATCCGGATGATGATTCTAGCATGAAATTGCTTGGGCACCTGTTAATTTTTAAGATTTTGACACATTCAGCTCAAATGTACAATCATGCGCTAAAAACGCATTTAAAGCAATAAAAAGGTGATTATGGCTGTCAAACCTAAACCAAACGTTGTGCACTCAAATCTTTTGCTGTATTTAGTTTATTTTGGCATCCGGATGATGATTCTAGCATGAAATTGCTTGGGCACCTGTTAATTTTTAAGATTTTGACACATTCAGCTCAAATGTACACAATTGCTGATTATGGCTGTCAAATCTAAACCAAACGTTGTGCACTCAAATCTTTTGCTGTATTTAGTTTATTTTGGCATCCGGATGATGATTCTAGCATGAAATTGCTTGGGCACCTGTTAATTTTTAAGATTTTGACACATTCAGCTCAAATGTACAATCATGCGCTAAAAACGCATTTAAAGCAATAAAAAGGTGATTATGGCTGTCAAACCTAAACCAAACGTTGTGCACTCAAATCTTTTGCTGTATTTAGTTTATTTTGGCATCCGGATGATGATTCTAGCATGAAATTGCTTGGGCACCTGTTAATTTTTAAGATTTTGACACATTCAGCTCAAATGTACACAATTGCTGATTATGGCTGTCAAATCTAAACCAAACGTTGTGCACTCAAATCTTTTGCTGTATTTTGTTTATTTTGGCATCCGGATGATGATTCTAGCATGAAATTGCTTGGGCACCTGTTAATTTTTAAGATTTTGACACATTCAGCTCAAATGTACAATCATGCGCTAAAAACGCATTTAAAGAAATAAAAAGGTGATTATGGCTGTCAAACCTAAACCAAACGTTGTGCACTCAAATCTTTTGCTGTATTTAGTTTATTTTGGCATCCGGATGATGATTCTAGCATGAAATTGCTTGGGCACCTGTTAATTTTTAAGATTTTGACACATTCAGCTCAAATGTACAATCATGCGCTAAAAACGCATTTAAAGCAATAAAAAGGTGATTATGGCTGTCAAACCTAAACCAAACGTTGTGCACTCAAATCTTTTGCTGTATTTAGTTTATTTTGGCATCCGGATGATGATTCTAGCATGAAATTGCTTGGGCACCTGTTAATTTTTAAGATTTTGACACATTCAGCTCAAATGTACACAATTGCTGATTATGGCTGTCAAATCTAAACCAAACGTTGTGCACTCAAATCTTTTGCTGTATTTAGTTTATTTTGGCATCCGGATGATGATTCTAGCATGAAATTGCTTTGGGCACCTGTTAATTTTTAAGATTTTGACACATTCAGCTCAAATGTACACAATTGCTGATTATGGCTGTCAAATCTAAACCAAACGTTGTGCACTCAAATCTTTTGCTGTATTTAGTTTATTTTGGCATCCGGATGATGATTCTAGCATGAAATTGCTTGGGCACCTGTTAATTTTTAAGATTTTGACACATTCAGCTCAAATGTACAATCATGCGCTAAAAACGCATTTAAAGCAATAAAAAGGTGATTATGGCTGTCAAACCTAAACCAAACGTTGTGCACTCAAATCTTTTGCTGTATTTAGTTTATTTTGGCATCCGGATGATGATTCTAGCATGAAATTGCTTGGGCACCTGTTAATTTTTAAGATTTTGACACATTCAGCTCAAATGTACACAATTGCTGATTATGGCTGTCAAATCTAAACCAAACGTTGTGCACTCAAATCTTTTGCTGTATTTAGTTCATTTTGGCATCCGGATGATGATTCTAGCATGAAATTGCTTGGGCACCTGTTAATTTTTAAGATTTTGACACATTCAGCTCAAATGTACAATCATGCGCTAAAAACGCATTTAAAGCAATAAAAAGGTGATTATGGCTGTCAAACCTAAACCAAATGTTGTGCACTCAAATCTTTTGCTGTATTTAGTTTATTTTGGCATCCGGAGGATGATTCTAGCATGAAATTGCTTGGGCACCTGTTAATTTTTAAGATTTTGACACATTCAGCTCAAATGTACACAATTGCTGATTATGGCTGTCAAATCTAAACCAAACGTTGTGCACTCAAATCTTTTGCTGTATTTAGTTTATTTTGGCATCCGGATGATGATTCTAGCATGAAATTGCTTGGGCACCTGTTAATTTTTAAGATTTTGACACATTCAGCTCAAATGTACAATCATGCGCTAAAAACGCATTTAAAGCAATAAAAAGGTGATTATGGCTGTCAAACCTAAACCAAACGTTGTGCACTCAAATCTTTTGCTGTATTTAGTTTATTTTGGCATCCGGATGATGATTCTAGCATGAAATTGCTTGGGCACCTGTTAATTTTTAAGATTTTGACACATTCAGCTCAAATGTACACAATTGCTGATTATGGCTGTCAAATCTAAACCAAACGTTGTGCACTCAAATCTTTTGCTGTATTTAGTTTATTTTGGCATCCGGATGATGATTCTAGCATGAAATTGCTTGGGCACCTGTTAATTTTTAAGATTTTGACACATTCAGCTCAAATGTACAATCATGCGCTAAAAACGCATTTAAAGCAATAAAAAGGTGATTATGGCTGTCAAACCTAAACCAAACGTTGTGCACTCAAATCTTTTGCTGTATTTAGTTTATTTTGGCATCCGGATGATGATTCTAGCATGAAATTGCTTGGGCACCTGTTAATTTTTAAGATTTTGACACATTCAGCTCAAATGTACACAATTGCTGATTATGGCTGTCAAATCTAAACCAAACGTTGTGCACTCAAATCTTTTGCTGTATTTTGTTTATTTTGGCATCCGGATGATGATTCTAGCATGAAATTGCTTGGGCACCTGTTAATTTTTAAGATTTTGACACATTCAGCTCAAATGTACAATCATGCGCTAAAAACGCATTTAAAGCAATAAAAAGGTGATTATGGCTGTCAAACCTAAACCAAACGTTGTGCACTCAAATCTTTTGCTGTATTTAGTTTATTTTGGCATCCGGATGATGATTCTAGCATGAAATTGCTTGGGCACCTGTTAATTTTTAAGATTTTGACACATTCAGCTCAAATGTACACAATTGCTGATTATGGCTGTCAAATCTAAACCAAACGTTGTGCACTCAAATCTTTTGCTGTATTTTGTTTATTTTGGCATCCGGATGATGATTCTAGCATGAAATTGCTTGGGCACCTGTTAATTTTTAAGATTTTGACACATTCAGCTCAAATGTACAATCATGCGCTAAAAACGCATTTAAAGAAATAAAAAGGTGATTATGGCTGTCAAACCTAAACCAAACGTTGTGCACTCAAATCTTTTGCTGTATTTAGTTTATTTTGGCATCCGGATGATGATTCTAGCATGAAATTGCTTGGGCACCTGTTAATTTTTAAGATTTTGACACATTCAGCTCAAATGTACAATCATGCGCTAAAAACGCATTTAAAGCAATAAAAAGGTGATTATGGCTGTCAAACCTAAACCAAACGTTGTGCACTCAAATCTTTTGCTGTATTTAGTTTATTTTGGCATCCGGATGATGATTCTAGCATGAAATTGCTTGGGCACCTGTTAATTTTTAAGATTTTGACACATTCAGCTCAAATGTACACAATTGCTGATTATGGCTGTCAAATCTAAACCAAACGTTGTGCACTCAAATCTTTTGCTGTATTTAGTTTATTTTGGCATCCGGATGATGATTCTAGCATGAAATTGCTTGGGCACCTGTTAATTTTTAAGATTTTGACACATTCAGCTCAAATGTACAATCATGCGCTAAAAACGCATTTAAAGCAATAAAAAGGTGATTATGGCTGTCAAACCTAAACCAAACGTTGTGCACTCAAATCTTTTGCTGTATTTAGTTTATTTTGGCATCCGGATGATGATTCTAGCATGAAATTGCTTGGGCACCTGTTAATTTTTAAGATTTTGACACATTCAGCTCAAATGTACACAATTGCTGATTATGGCTGTCAAATCTAAACCAAACGTTGTGCACTCAAATCTTTTGCTGTATTTTGTTTATTTTGGCATCCGGATGATGATTCTAGCATGAAATTGCTTGGGCACCTGTTAATTTTTAAGATTTTGACACATTCAGCTCAAATGTACAATCATGCGCTAAAAACGCATTTAAAGAAATAAAAAGGTGATTATGGCTGTCAAACCTAAACCAAACGTTGTGCACTCAAATCTTTTGCTGTATTTAGTTTATTTTGGCATCCGGATGATGATTCTAGCATGAAATTGCTTGGGCACCTGTTAATTTTTAAGATTTTGACACATTCAGCTCAAATGTACAATCATGCGCTAAAAACGCATTTAAAGCAATAAAAAGGTGATTATGGCTGTCAAACCTAAACCAAACGTTGTGCACTCAAATCTTTTGCTGTATTTAGTTTATTTTGGCATCCGGATGATGATTCTAGCATGAAATTGCTTGGGCACCTGTTAATTTTTAAGATTTTGACACATTCAGCTCAAATGTACACAATTGCTGATTATGGCTGTCAAATCTAAACCAAACGTTGTGCACTCAAATCTTTTGCTGTATTTAGTTTATTTTGGCATCCGGATGATGATTCTAGCATGAAATTGCTTTGGGCACCTGTTAATTTTTAAGATTTTGACACATTCAGCTCAAATGTACACAATTGCTGATTATGGCTGTCAAATCTAAACCAAACGTTGTGCACTCAAATCTTTTGCTGTATTTAGTTTATTTTGGCATCCGGATGATGATTCTAGCATGAAATTGCTTGGGCACCTGTTAATTTTTAAGATTTTGACACATTCAGCTCAAATGTACAATCATGCGCTAAAAACGCATTTAAAGCAATAAAAAGGTGATTATGGCTGTCAAACCTAAACCAAACGTTGTGCACTCAAATCTTTTGCTGTATTTAGTTTATTTTGGCATCCGGATGATGATTCTAGCATGAAATTGCTTGGGCACCTGTTAATTTTTAAGATTTTGACACATTCAGCTCAAATGTACACAATTGCTGATTATGGCTGTCAAATCTAAACCAAACGTTGTGCACTCAAATCTTTTGCTGTATTTAGTTCATTTTGGCATCCGGATGATGATTCTAGCATGAAATTGCTTGGGCACCTGTTAATTTTTAAGATTTTGACACATTCAGCTCAAATGTACAATCATGCGCTAAAAACGCATTTAAAGCAATAAAAAGGTGATTATGGCTGTCAAACCTAAACCAAATGTTGTGCACTCAAATCTTTTGCTGTATTTAGTTTATTTTGGCATCCGGAGGATGATTCTAGCATGAAATTGCTTGGGCACCTGTTAATTTTTAAGATTTTGACACATTCAGCTCAAATGTACACAATTGCTGATTATGGCTGTCAAATCTAAACCAAACGTTGTGCACTCAAATCTTTTGCTGTATTTAGTTTATTTTGGCATCCGGATGATGATTCTAGCATGAAATTGCTTGGGCACCTGTTAATTTTTAAGATTTTGACACATTCAGCTCAAATGTACAATCATGCGCTAAAAACGCATTTAAAGCAATAAAAAGGTGATTATGGCTGTCAAACCTAAACCAAACGTTGTGCACTCAAATCTTTTGCTGTATTTAGTTTATTTTGGCATCCGGATGATGATTCTAGCATGAAATTGCTTGGGCACCTGTTAATTTTTAAGATTTTGACACATTCAGCTCAAATGTACACAATTGCTGATTATGGCTGTCAAATCTAAACCAAACGTTGTGCACTCAAATCTTTTGCTGTATTTAGTTTATTTTGGCATCCGGATGATGATTCTAGCATGAAATTGCTTGGGCACCTGTTAATTTTTAAGATTTTGACACATTCAGCTCAAATGTACAATCATGCGCTAAAAACGCATTTAAAGCAATAAAAAGGTGATTATGGCTGTCAAACCTAAACCAAACGTTGTGCACTCAAATCTTTTGCTGTATTTAGTTTATTTTGGCATCCGGATGATGATTCTAGCATGAAATTGCTTGGGCACCTGTTAATTTTTAAGATTTTGACACATTCAGCTCAAATGTACACAATTGCTGATTATGGCTGTCAAATCTAAACCAAACGTTGTGCACTCAAATCTTTTGCTGTATTTTGTTTATTTTGGCATCCGGATGATGATTCTAGCATGAAATTGCTTGGGCACCTGTTAATTTTTAAGATTTTGACACATTCAGCTCAAATGTACAATCATGCGCTAAAAACGCATTTAAAGCAATAAAAAGGTGATTATGGCTGTCAAACCTAAACCAAACGTTGTGCACTCAAATCTTTTGCTGTATTTAGTTTATTTTGGCATCCGGATGATGATTCTAGCATGAAATTGCTTGGGCACCTGTTAATTTTTAAGATTTTGACACATTCAGCTCAAATGTACACAATTGCTGATTATGGCTGTCAAATCTAAACCAAACGTTGTGCACTCAAATCTTTTGCTGTATTTAGTTTATTTTGGCATCCGGATGATGATTCTAGCATGAAATTGCTTTGGGCACCTGTTAATTTTTAAGATTTTGACACATTCAGCTCAAATGTACACAATTGCTGATTATGGCTGTCAAATCTAAACCAAACGTTGTGCACTCAAATCTTTTGCTGTATTTAGTTTATTTTGGCATCCGGATGATGATTCTAGCATGAAATTGCTTGGGCACCTGTTAATTTTTAAGATTTTGACACATTCAGCTCAAATGTACAATCATGCGCTAAAAACGCATTTAAAGCAATAAAAAGGTGATTATGGCTGTCAAACCTAAACCAAACGTTGTGCACTCAAATCTTTTGCTGTATTTAGTTTATTTTGGCATCCGGATGATGATTCTAGCATGAAATTGCTTGGGCACCTGTTAATTTTTAAGATTTTGACACATTCAGCTCAAATGTACACAATTGCTGATTATGGCTGTCAAATCTAAACCAAACGTTGTGCACTCAAATCTTTTGCTGTATTTAGTTCATTTTGGCATCCGGATGATGATTCTAGCATGAAATTGCTTGGGCACCTGTTAATTTTTAAGATTTTGACACATTCAGCTCAAATGTACAATCATGCGCTAAAAACGCATTTAAAGCAATAAAAAGGTGATTATGGCTGTCAAACCTAAACCAAACGTTGTGCACTCAAATCTTTTGCTGTATTTAGTTTATTTTGGCATCCGGAGGATGATTCTAGCATGAAATTGCTTGGGCACCTGTTAATTTTTAAGATTTTGACACATTCAGCTCAAATGTACAATCATGCGCTAAAAACGCATTTAAAGCAATAAAAAGGTGATTATGGCTGTCAAACCTAAACCAAATGTTGTGCACTCAAATCTTTTGCTGTATTTAGTTTATTTTGGCATCCGGAGGATGATTCTAGCATGAAATTGCTTGGGCACCTGTTAATTTTTAAGATTTTGACACATTCAGCTCAAATGTACACAATTGCTGATTATGGCTGTCAAATCTAAACCAAACGTTGTGCACTCAAATCTTTTGCTGTATTTAGTTTATTTTGGCATCCGGATGATGATTCTAGCATGAAATTGCTTGGGCACCTGTTAATTTTTAAGATTTTGACACATTCAGCTCAAATGTACAATCATGCGCTAAAAACGCATTTAAAGCAATAAAAAGGTGATTATGGCTGTCAAACCTAAACCAAACGTTGTGCACTCAAATCTTTTGCTGTATTTAGTTTATTTTGGCATCCGGATGATGATTCTAGCATGAAATTGCTTGGGCACCTGTTAATTTTTAAGATTTTGACACATTCAGCTCAAATGTACACAATTGCTGATTATGGCTGTCAAATCTAAACCAAACGTTGTGCACTCAAATCTTTTGCTGTATTTTGTTTATTTTGGCATCCGGATGATGATTCTAGCATGAAATTGCTTGGGCACCTGTTAATTTTTAAGATTTTGACACATTCAGCTCAAATGTACAATCATGCGCTAAAAACGCATTTAAAGAAATAAAAAGGTGATTATGGCTGTCAAACCTAAACCAAACGTTGTGCACTCAAATCTTTTGCTGTATTTAGTTTATTTTGGCATCCGGATGATGATTCTAGCATGAAATTGCTTGGGCACCTGTTAATTTTTAAGATTTTGACACATTCAGCTCAAATGTACAATCATGCGCTAAAAACGCATTTAAAGCAATAAAAAGGTGATTATGGCTGTCAAACCTAAACCAAACGTTGTGCACTCAAATCTTTTGCTGTATTTAGTTTATTTTGGCATCCGGATGATGATTCTAGCATGAAATTGCTTGGGCACCTGTTAATTTTTAAGATTTTGACACATTCAGCTCAAATGTACACAATTGCTGATTATGGCTGTCAAATCTAAACCAAACGTTGTGCACTCAAATCTTTTGCTGTATTTAGTTCATTTTGGCATCCGGATGATGATTCTAGCATGAAATTGCTTGGGCACCTGTTAATTTTTAAGATTTTGACACATTCAGCTCAAATGTACAATCATGCGCTAAAAACGCATTTAAAGCAATAAAAAGGTGATTATGGCTGTCAAACCTAAACCAAACGTTGTGCACTCAAATCTTTTGCTGTATTTAGTTTATTTTGGCATCCGGAGGATGATTCTAGCATGAAATTGCTTGGGCACCTGTTAATTTTTAAGATTTTGACACATTCAGCTCAAATGTACAATCATGCGCTAAAAACGCATTTAAAGCAATAAAAAGGTGATTATGGCTGTCAAACCTAAACCAAATGTTGTGCACTCAAATCTTTTGCTGTATTTAGTTTATTTTGGCATCCGGAGGATGATTCTAGCATGAAATTGCTTGGGCACCTGTTAATTTTTAAGATTTTGACACATTCAGCTCAAATGTACACAATTGCTGATTATGGCTGTCAAATCTAAACCAAACGTTGTGCACTCAAATCTTTTGCTGTATTTAGTTTATTTTGGCATCCGGATGATGATTCTAGCATGAAATTGCTTGGGCACCTGTTAATTTTTAAGATTTTGACACATTCAGCTCAAATGTACAATCATGCGCTAAAAACGCATTTAAAGCAATAAAAAGGTGATTATGGCTGTCAAACCTAAACCAAACGTTGTGCACTCAAATCTTTTGCTGTATTTAGTTTATTTTGGCATCCGGATGATGATTCTAGCATGAAATTGCTTGGGCACCTGTTAATTTTTAAGATTTTGACACATTCAGCTCAAATGTACACAATTGCTGATTATGGCTGTCAAATCTAAACCAAACGTTGTGCACTCAAATCTTTTGCTGTATTTTGTTTATTTTGGCATCCGGATGATGATTCTAGCATGAAATTGCTTGGGCACCTGTTAATTTTTAAGATTTTGACACATTCAGCTCAAATGTACAATCATGCGCTAAAAACGCATTTAAAGAAATAAAAAGGTGATTATGGCTGTCAAACCTAAACCAAACGTTGTGCACTCAAATCTTTTGCTGTATTTAGTTTATTTTGGCATCCGGATGATGATTCTAGCATGAAATTGCTTGGGCACCTGTTAATTTTTAAGATTTTGACACATTCAGCTCAAATGTACAATCATGCGCTAAAAACGCATTTAAAGCAATAAAAAGGTGATTATGGCTGTCAAACCTAAACCAAACGTTGTGCACTCAAATCTTTTGCTGTATTTAGTTTATTTTGGCATCCGGATGATGATTCTAGCATGAAATTGCTTGGGCACCTGTTAATTTTTAAGATTTTGACACATTCAGCTCAAATGTACAATCATGCGCTAAAAACGCATTTAAAGCAATACAAAGGTGATTATGGCTGTCAAACCTAAACCAAACGTTGTGCACTCAAATCTTTTGCTGTATTTAGTTTATTTTGGCATCCGGATGATGATTCTAGCATGAAATTGCTTGGGCACCTGTTAATTTTTAAGATTTTGACACATTCAGCTCAAATGTACACAATTGCTGATTATGGCTGTCAAATCTAAACCAAACGTTGTGCACTCAAATCTTTTGCTGTATTTAGTTCATTTTGGCATCCGGATGATGATTCTAGCATGAAATTGCTTGGGCACCTGTTAATTTTTAAGATTTTGACACATTCAGCTCAAATGTACAATCCTGCGCTAAAAACGCATTTAAAGCAATAAAAAGGTGATTATGGCTGTCAAACCTAAACCAAACGTTGTGCACTCAAATCTTTTGCTGTATTTAGTTTATTTTGGCATCCGGAGGATGATTCTAGCATGAAATTGCTTGGGCACCTGTTAATTTTTAAGATTTTGACACATTCAGCTCAAATGTACACAATTGCTGATTATGGCTGTCAAATCTAAACCAAACGTTGTGCACTCAAATCTTTTGCTGTATTTAGTTTATTTTGGCATCCGGATGATGATTCTAGCATGAAATTGCTTGGGCACCTGTTAATTTTTAAGATTTTGACACATTCAGCTCAAATGTACAATCATGCGCTAAAAACGCATTTAAAGCAATAAAAAGGTGATTATGGCTGTCAAACCTAAACCAAACGTTGTGCACTCAAATCTTTTGCTGTATTTAGTTTATTTTGGCATCCGGATGATGATTCTAGCATGAAATTGCTTGGGCACCTGTTAATTTTTAAGATTTTGACACATTCAGCTCAAATGTACACAATTGCTGATTATGGCTGTCAAATCTAAACCAAACGTTGTGCACTCAAATCTTTTGCTGTATTTAGTTTATTTTGGCATCCGGATGATGATTCTAGCATGAAATTGCTTGGGCACCTGTTAATTTTTAAGATTTTGACACATTCAGCTCAAATGTACAATCATGCGCTAAAAACGCATTTAAAGCAATAAAAAGGTGATTATGGCTGTCAAACCTAAACCAAACGTTGTGCACTCAAATCTTTTGCTGTATTTAGTTTATTTTGGTATCCGGATGATGATTCTAGCATGAAATTGCTTGAGCACCTGTTAATTTTTAAGATTTTGACACATTCAGCTCAAATGTACACAATTGCTGATTATGGCTGTCAAATCTAAACCAAACGTTGTGCACTCAAATCTTTTGCTGTATTTAGTTTATTTTGGCATCCGGATGATGATTCTAGCATGAAATTGCTTGGGCACCTGTTAATTTTTAAGATTTTGACACATTCAGCTCAAATGTACACAATTGCTGATTATGGCTGTCAAATCTAAACCAAACGTTGTGCACTCAAATCTTTTGCTGTATTTAGTTTATTTTGGCATCCGGATGATGATTCTAGCATGAAATTGCTTGGGCACCTGTTAATTTTTAAGATTTTGACACATTCAGCTCAAATGTACAATCATGCGCTAAAAACGCATTTAAAGCAATAAAAAGGTGATTATGGCTGTCAAACCTAAACCAAACGTTGTGCACTCAAATCTTTTGCTGTATTTAGTTTATTTTGGCATCCGGATGATGATTCTAGCATGAAATTGCTTGGGCACCTGTTAATTTTTAAGATTTTGACACATTCAGCTCAAATGTACACAATTGCTGATTATGGCTGTCAAATCTAAACCAAACGTTGTGCACTCAAATCTTTTGCTGTATTTAGTTTATTTTGGCATCCGGATGATGATTCTAGCATGAAATTGCTTGGGCACCTGTTAATTTTTAAGATTTTGACACATTCAGCTCAAATGTACAATCATGCGCTAAAAACGCATTTAAAGCAATAAAAAGGTGATTATGGCTGTCAAACCTAAACCAAACGTTGTGCACTCAAATCTTTTGCTGTATTTAGTTTATTTTGGCATCCGGATGATGATTCTAGCATGAAATTGCTTGGGCACCTGTTAATTTTTAAGATTTTGACACATTCAGCTCAAATGTACACAATTGCTGATTATGGCTGTCAAATCTAAACCAAACGTTGTGCACTCAAATCTTTTGCTGTATTTAGTTTATTTTGGCATCCGGATGATGATTCTAGCATGAAATTGCTTGGGCACCTGTTAATTTTTAAGATTTTGACACATTCAGCTCAAATGTACAATCATGCGCTAAAAACGCATTTAAAGCAATAAAAAGGTGATTATGGCTGTCAAACCTAAACCAAACGTTGTGCACTCAAATCTTTTGCTGTATTTAGTTTATTTTGGCATCCGGATGATGATTCTAGCATGAAATTGCTTGGGCACCTGTTAATTTTTAAGATTTTGACACATTCAGCTCAAATGTACACAATTGCTGATTATGGCTGTCAAATCTAAACCAAACGTTGTGCACTCAAATCTTTTGCTGTATTTAGTTTATTTTGGCATCCGGATGATGATTCTAGCATGAAATTGCTTGGGCACCTGTTAATTTTTAAGATTTTGACACATTCAGCTCAAATGTACAATCATGCGCTAAAAACGCATTTAAAGCAATAAAAAGGTGATTATGGCTGTCAAACCTAAACCAAACGTTGTGCACTCAAATCTTTTGCTGTATTTAGTTTATTTTGGCATCCGGATGATGATTCTAGCATGAAATTGCTTGGGCACCTGTTAATTTGTTAAGATTTTGACACATTCAGCTCAAATGTACACAATTGCTGATTATGGCTGTCAAATCTAAACCAAACGTTGTGCACTCAAATCTTTTGCTGTATTTAGTTTATTTTGGCATCCGGATGATGATTCTAGCATGAAATTGCTTGGGCACCTGTTAATTTTTAAGATTTTGACACATTCAGCTCAAATGTACAATCATGCGCTAAAAACGCATTTAAAGCAATAAAAAGGTGATTATGGCTGTCAAACCTAAACCAAACGTTGTGCACTCAAATCTTTTGCTGTATTTAGTTTATTTTGGCATCCGGATGATGATTCTAGCATGAAATTGCTTGGGCACCTGTTAATTTTTAAGATTTTGACACATTCAGCTCAAATGTACAATCATGCGCTAAAAACGCATTTAAAGCAATAAAAAGGTGATTATGGCTGTCAAACCTAAACCAAACGTTGTGCACTCAAATCTTTTGCTGTATTTAGTTTATTTTGGCATCCGGATGATGATTCTAGCATGAAATTGCTTGGGCACCTGTTAATTTTTAAGATTTTGACACATTCAGCTCAAATGTACACAATTGCTGATTATGGCTGTCAAATCTAAACCAAACGTTGTGCACTCAAATCTTTTGCTGTATTTAGTTTATTTTGGCATCCGGATGATGATTCTAGCATGAAATTGCTTGGGCACCTGTTAATTTTTAAGATTTTGACACATTCAGCTCAAATGTACAATCATGCGCTAAAAACGCATTTAAAGCAATAAAAAGGTGATTATGGCTGTCAAACCTAAACCAAACGTTGTGCACTCAAATCTTTTGCTGTATTTAGTTTATTTTGGCATCCGGATGATGATTCTAGCATGAAATTGCTTGGGCACCTGTTAATTTTTAAGATTTTGACACATTCAGCTCAAATGTACACAATTGCTGATTATGGCTGTCAAATCTAAACCAAACGTTGTGCACTCAAATCTTTTGCTGTATTTAGTTTATTTTGGCATCCGGATGATGATTCTAGCATGAAATTGCTTGGGCACCTGTTAATTTTTAAGATTTTGACACATTCAGCTCAAATGTACAATCATGCGCTAAAAACGCATTTAAAGCAATAAAAAGGTGATTATGGCTGTCAAACCTAAACCAAACGTTGTGCACTCAAATCTTTTGCTGTATTTAGTTTATTTTGGCATCCGGAGGATGATTCTAGCATGAAATTGCTTGGGCACCTGTTAATTTTTAAGATTTTGACACATTCAGCTCAAATGTACACAATTGCTGATTATGGCTGTCAAATCTAAACCAAACGTTGTGCACTCAAATCTTTTGCTGTATTTAGTTTATTTTGGCATCCGGATGATGATTCTAGCATGAAATTGCTTGGGCACCAGTTAATTTTTAAGATTTTGACACATTCAGCTCAAATGTACAATCATGCGCTAAAAACGCATTTAAAGCAATAAAAAGGTGATTATGGCTGTCAAACCTAAACCAAACGTTGTGCACTCAAATCTTTTGCTGTATTTAGTTTATTTTGGCATCCGGATGATGATTCTAGCATGAAATTGCTTGGGCACCTGTTAATTTTTAAGATTTTGACACATTCAGCTCAAATGTACACAATTGCTGATTATGGCTGTCAAATCTAAACCAAACGTTGTGCACTCAAATCTTTTGCTGTATTTAGTTTATTTTGGCATCCGGATGATGATTCTAGCATGAAATTGCTTGGGCACCTGTTAATTTTTAAGATTTTGACACATTCAGCTCAAATGTACAATCATGCGCTAAAAACGCATTTAAAGCAATAAAAAGGTGATTATGGCTGTCAAACCTAAACCAAACGTTCTGCACTCAAATCTTTTGCTGTATTTAGTTTATTTTGGCATCCGGATGATGATTCTAGCATGAAATTGCTTGGGCACCTGTTAATTTTTAAGATTTTAACACATTCAGCTCAAATGTACACAATTGCTGATTATGGCTGTCAAATCTAAACCAAACGTTGTGCACTCAAATCTTTTGCTGTATTTTGTTTATTTTGGCATCCGGATGATGATTCTAGCATGAAATTGCTTGGGCACCTGTTAATTTTTAAGATTTTGACACATTCAGCTCAAATGTACAATCATGCGCTAAAAACGCATTTAAAGAAATAAAAAGGTGATTATGGCTGTCAAACCTAAACCAAACGTTGTGCACTCAAATCTTTTGCTGTATTTAGTTTATTTTGGCATCCGGATGATGATTCTAGCATGAAATTGCTTGGGCACCTGTTAATTTTTAAGATTTTGACACATTCAGCTCAAATGTACAATCATGCGCTAAAAACGCATTTAAAGCAATAAAAAGGTGATTATGGCTGTCAAACCTAAACCAAACGTTGTGCACTCAAATCTTTTGCTGTATTTAGTTTATTTTGGCATCCGGATGATGATTCTAGCATGAAATTGCTTGGGCACCTGTTAATTTTTAAGATTTTGACACATTCAGCTCAAATGTACACAATTGCTGATTATGGCTGTCAAATCTAAACCAAACGTTGTGCACTCAAATCTTTTGCTGTATTTAGTTTATTTTGGCATCCGGATGATGATTCTAGCATGAAATTGCTTGGGCACCTGTTAATTTTTAAGATTTTGACACATTCAGCTCAAATGTACACAATTGCTGATTATGGCTGTCACATCTAAACCAAACGTTGTGCACTCAAATCTTTTGCTGTATTTTGTTTATTTTGGCATCCGGATGATGATTCTAGCATGAAATTGCTTGGGCACCTGTTAATTTTTAAGATTTTGACACATTCAGCTCAAATGTACACAATTGCTGATTATGGCTGTCAAATCTAAACCAAACGTTGTGCACTCAAATCTTTTGCTGTATTTAGTTTATTTTGGCATCCGGATGATGATTCTAGCATGAAATTGCTTGGGCACCTGTTAATTTTTAAGATTTTGACACATTCAGCTCAAATGTACAATCATGCGCTAAAAACGCATTTAAAGCAATAAAAAGGTGATTATGGCTGTCAAACCTAAACCAAACGTTGTGCACTCAAATCTTTTGCTGTATTTAGTTTATTTTGGCATCCGGATGATGATTCTAGCATGAAATTGCTTGGGCACCTGTTAATTTTTAAGATTTTGACACATTCAGCTCAAATGTACAATCATGCGCTAAAAACGCATTTAAAGCAATAAAAAGGTGATTATGGCTGTCAAACCTAAACCAAACGTTGTGCACTCAAATCTTTTGCTGTATTTAGTTTATTTTGGCATCCGGATGATGATTCTAGCATGAAATTGCTTGGGCACCTGTTAATTTTTAAGATTTTGACACATTCAGCTCAAATGTACACAATTGCTGATTATGGCTGTCAAATCTAAACCAAACGTTGTGCACTCAAATCTTTTGCTGTATTTAGTTTATTTTGGCATCCGGATGATGATTCTAGCATGAAATTGCTTGGGCACCTGTTAATTTTTAAGATTTTGACACATTCAGCTCAAATGTACAATCATGCGCTAAAAACGCATTTAAAGCAATAAAAAGGTGATTATGGCTATCAAACATAAACCAAACGTTGTGCACTCAAATCTTTTGCTGTATTTAGTTTATTTTGGCATCCGGAGGATGATTCTAGCATGAAATTGCTTGGGCACCTGTTAATTTTTAAGATTTTGACACATTCAGCTCAAATGTACACAATTGCTGATTATGGCTGTCAAATCTAAACCAAACGTTGTGCACTCAAATCTTTTGCTGTATTTAGTTTATTTTGGCATCCGGATGATGATTCTAGCATGAAATTGCTTGGGCACCTGTTAATTTTTAAGATTTTGACACATTCAGCTCAAATGTACAATCATGCGCTAAAAACGCATTTAAAGCAATAAAAAGGTGATTATGGCTGTCAAACCTAAACCAAACGTTGTGCACTCAAATCTTTTGCTGTATTTAGTTTATTTTGGCATCCGGATGATGATTCTAGCATGAAATTGCTTGGGCACCTGTTAATTTTTAAGATTTTGACACATTCAGCTCAAATGTACACAATTGCTGATTATGGCTGTCAAATCTAAACCAAACGTTGTGCACTCAAATCTTTTGCTGTATTTAGTTTATTTTGGCATCCGGATGATGATTCTAGCATGAAATTGCTTGGGCACCTGTTAATTTTTAAGATTTTGACACATTCAGCTCAAATGTACAATCATGCGCTAAAAACGCATTTAAAGCAATAAAAAGGTGATTATGGCTGTCAAACCTAAACCAAACGTTGTGCACTCAAATCTTTTGCTGTATTTAGTTTATTTTGGCATCCGGATGATGATTCTAGCATGAAATTGCTTGGGCACCTGTTAATTTTTAAGATTTTGACACATTCAGCTCAAATGTACACAATTGCTGATTATGGCTGTCAAATCTAAACCAAACGTTGTGCACTCAAATCTTTTGCTGTATTTTGTTTATTTTGGCATCCGGATGATGATTCTAGCATGAAATTGCTTGGGCACCTGTTAATTTTTAAGATTTTGACACATTCAGCTCAAATGTACAATCATGCGCTAAAAACGCATTTAAAGAAATAAAAAGGTGATTATGGCTGTCAAACCTAAACCAAACGTTGTGCACTCAAATCTTTTGCTGTATTTAGTTTATTTTGGCATCCGGATGATGATTCTAGCATGAAATTGCTTGGGCACCTGTTAATTTTTAAGATTTTGACACATTCAGCTCAAATGTACAATCATGCGCTAAAAACGCATTTAAAGCAATAAAAAGGTGATTATGGCTGTCAAACCTAAACCAAACGTTGTGCACTCAAATCTTTTGCTGTATTTAGTTTATTTTGGCATCCGGATGATGATTCTAGCATGAAATTGCTTGGGCACCTGTTAATTTTTAAGATTTTGACACATTCAGCTCAAATGTACACAATTGCTGATTATGGCTGTCAAATCTAAACCAAACGTTGTGCACTCAAATCTTTTGCTGTATTTAGTTTATTTTGGCATCCGGATGATGATTCTAGCATGAAATTGCTTGGGCACCTGTTAATTTTTAAGATTTTGACACATTCAGCTCAAATGTACAATCATGCGCTAAAAACGCATTTAAAGCAATAAAAAGGTGATTATGGCTGTCAAACCTAAACCAAACGTTGTGCACTCAAATCTTTTGCTGTATTTAGTTTATTTTGGCATCCGGAGGATGATTCTAGCATGAAATTGCTTGGGCACCTGTTAATTTTTAAGATTTTGACACATTCAGCTCAAATGTACACAATTGCTGATTATGGCTGTCAAATCTAAACCAAACGTTGTGCACTCAAATCTTTTGCTGTATTTAGTTTATTTTGGCATCCGGATGATGATTCTAGCATGAAATTGCTTGGGCACCTGTTAATTTTTAAGATTTTGACACATTCAGCTCAAATGTACAATCATGCGCTAAAAACGCATTTAAAGCAATAAAAAGGTGATTATGGCTGTCAAACCTAAACCAAACGTTGTGCACTCAAATCTTTTGCTGTATTTAGTTTATTTTGGCATCCGGATGATGATTCTAGCATGAAATTGCTTGGGCACCTGTTAATTTTTAAGATTTTGACACATTCAGCTCAAATGTACACAATTGCTGATTATGGCTGTCAAATCTAAACCAAACGTTGTGCACTCAAATCTTTTGCTGTATTTAGTTTATTTTGGCATCCGGATGATGATTCTAGCATGAAATTGCTTGGGCACCTGTTAATTTTTAAGATTTTGACACATTCAGCTCAAATGTACAATCATGCGCTAAAAACGCATTTAAAGCAATAAAAAGGTGATTATGGCTGTCAAACCTAAACCAAACGTTGTGCACTCAAATCTTTTGCTGTATTTAGTTTATTTTGGCATCCGGATGATGATTCTAGCATGAAATTGCTTGGGCACCTGTTAATTTTTAAGATTTTGACACATTCAGCTCAAATGTACACAATTGCTGATTATGGCTGTCAAATCTAAACCAAACGTTGTGCACTCAAATCTTTTGCTGTATTTAGTTTATTTTGGCATCCGGATGATGATTCTAGCATGAAATTGCTTGGGCACCTGTTAATTTTTAAGATTTTGACACATTCAGCTCAAATGTACAATCATGCGCTAAAAACGCATTTAAAGCAATAAAAAGGTGATTATGGCTGTCAAACCTAAACCAAACGTTGTGCACTCAAATCTTTTGCTGTATTTAGTTTATTTTGGCATCCGGAGGATGATTCTAGCATGAAATTGCTTGGGCACCTGTTAATTTTTAAGATTTTGACACATTCAGCTCAAATGTACACAATTGCTGATTATGGCTGTCAAATCTAAACCAAACGTTGTGCACTCAAATCTTTTGCTGTATTTAGTTTATTTTGGCATCCGGATGATGATTCTAGCATGAAATTGCTTGGGCACCTGTTAATTTTTAAGATTTTGACACATTCAGCTCAAATGTACAATCATGCGCTAAAAACGCATTTAAAGCAATAAAAAGGTGATTATGGCTGTCAAACCTAAACCAAACGTTGTGCACTCAAATCTTTTGCTGTATTTAGTTTATTTTGGCATCCGGATGATGATTCTAGCATGAAATTGCTTGGGCACCTGTTAATTTTTAAGATTTTGACACATTCAGCTCAAATGTACACAATTGCTGATTATGGCTGTCAAATCTAAACCAAACGTTGTGCACTCAAATCTTTTGCTGTATTTAGTTTATTTTGGCATCCGGATGATGATTCTAGCATGAAATTGCTTGGGCACCTGTTAATTTTTAAGATTTTGACACATTCAGCTCAAATGTACACAATTGCTGATTATGGCTGTCACATCTAAACCAAACGTTGTGCACTCAAATCTTTTGCTGTATTTTGTTTATTTTGGCATCCGGATGATGATTCTAGCATGAAATTGCTTGGGCACCTGTTAATTTTTAAGATTTTGACACATTCAGCTCAAATGTACACAATTGCTGATTATGGCTGTCAAATCTAAACCAAACGTTGTGCACTCAAATCTTTTGCTGTATTTAGTTTATTTTGGCATCCGGATGATAATTCTAGCATGAAATTGCTTGGGCACCTGTTAATTTTTAAGATTTTGACACATTCAGCTCAAATGTACAATCATGCGCTAAAAACGCATTTAAAGCAATAAAAAGGTGATTATGGCTGTCAAACCTAAACCAAACGTTGTGCACTCAAATCTTTTGCTGTATTTAGTTTATTTTGGCATCCGGATGATGATTCTAGCATGAAATTGCTTGGGCACCTGTTAATTTTTAAGATTTTGACACATTCAGCTCAAATGTACACAATTGCTGATTATGGCTGTCAAATCTAAACCAAACGTTGTGCACTCAAATCTTTTGCTGTATTTAGTTTATTTTGGCATCCGGATGATGATTCTAGCATGAAATTGCTTGGGCACCTGTTAATTTTTAAGATTTTGACACATTCAGCTCAAATGTACAATCATGCGCTAAAAACGCATTTAAAGCAATAAAAAGGTGATTATGGCTGTCAAACCTAAACCAAACGTTGTGCACTCAAATCTTTTGCTGTATTTAGTTTATTTTGGCATCCGGATGATGATTCTAGCATGAAATTGCTTGGGCACCTGTTAATTTTTAAGATTTTGACACATTCAGCTCAAATGTACACAATTGCTGATTATGGCTGTCAAATCTAAACCAAACGTTGTGCACTCAAATCTTTTGCTGTATTTAGTTTATTTTGGCATCCGGATGAAGATTCTAGCATGAAATTGCTTGGGCACCTGTTAATTTTTAAGATTTTGACACATTCAGCTCAAATGTACAATCATGCGCTAAAAACGCATTTAAAGCAATAAAAAGGTGATTATGGCTGTCAAACCTAAACCAAACGTTGTGCACTCAAATCTTTTGCTGTATTTAGTTTATTTTGGCATCCGGAGGATGATTCTAGCATGAAATTGCTTGGGCACCTGTTAATTTTTAAGATTTTGACACATTCAGCTCAAATGTACACAATTGATGATTATGGCTGTCAAATCTAAACCAAACGTTGTGCACTCAAATCTTTTGCTGTATTTAGTTTATTTTGGCATCCGGATGATGATTCTAGCATGAAATTGCTTGGGCACCTGTTAATTTTTAAGATTTTGACACATTCAGCTCAAATGTACAATCATGCGCTAAAAACGCATTTAAAGCAATAAAAAGGTGATTATGGCTGTCAAACCTAAACCAAACGTTGTGCACTCAAATCTTTTGCTGTATTTATTTATTTTGGCATCCGGATGATGATTCTAGCATGAAATTGCTTGGGCACCTGTTAATTTTTAAGATTTTGACACATTCAGCTCAAATGTACACAATTGCTGATTATGGCTGTCAAATCTAAACCAAACGTTGTGCACTCAAATCTTTTGCTGTATTTAGTTTATTTTGGCATCCGGATGATGATTCTAGCATGAAATTGCTTGGGCACCTGTTAATTTTTAAGATTTTGACACATTCAGCTCAAATGTACAATCATGCGCTAAAAACGCATTTAAAGCAATAAAAAGGTGATTATGGCTGTCAAACCTAAACCAAACGTTGTGCACTCAAATCTTTTGCTGTATTTAGTTTATTTTGGCATCCGGATGATGATTCTAGCATGAAATTGCTTGGGCACCTGTTAATTTTTAAGATTTTAACACATTCAGCTCAAATGTACACAATTGCTGATTATGGCTGTCAAATCTAAACCAAACGTTGTGCACTCAAATCTTTTGCTGTATTTTGTTTATTTTGGCATCCGGATGATGATTCTAGCATGAAATTGCTTGGGCACCTGTTAATTTTTAAGATTTTGACACATTCAGCTCAAATGTACAATCATGCCCTAAAAACGCATTTAAAGAAATAAAAAGGTGATTATGGCTGTCAAACCTAAACCAAACGTTGTGCACTCAAATCTTTTGCTGTATTTAGTTTATTTTGGCATCCGGATGATGATTCTAGCATGAAATTGCTTGGGCACCTGTTAATTTTTAAGATTTTGACACATTCAGCTCAAATGTACAATCATGCGCTAAAAACGCATTTAAAGCAATAAAAAGGTGATTATGGCTGTCAAACCTAAACCAAACGTTGTGCACTCAAATCTTTTGCTGTATTTAGTTTATTTTGGCATCCGGATGATGATTCTAGCATGAAATTGCTTGGGCACCTGTTAATTTTTAAGATTTTGACACATTCAGCTCAAATGTACACAATTGCTGATTATGGCTGTCAAATCTAAACCAAACGTTGTGCACTCAAATCTTTTGCTGTATTTAGTTTATTTTGGCATCCGGATGATGATTCTAGCATGAAATTGCTTGGGCACCTGTTAATTTTTAAGATTTTGACACATTCAGCTCAAATGTACACAATTGCTGATTATGGCTGTCACATCTAAACCAAACGTTGTGCACTCAAATCTTTTGCTGTATTTAGTTTATTTTGGCATCCGGATGATGATTCTAGCATGAAATTGCTTGGGCACCTGTTAATTTTTAAGATTTTGACACATTCAGCTCAAATGTACACAATTGCTGATTATGGCTGTCACATCTAAACCAAACGTTGTGCACTCAAATCTTTTGCTGTATTTTGTTTATTTTGGCATCCGGATGATGATTCTAGCATGAAATTGCTTGGGCACCTGTTAATTTTTAAGATTTTGACACATTCAGCTCAAATGTACACAATTGCTGATTATGGCTGTCAAATCTAAACCAAACGTTGTGCACTCAAATCTTTTGCTGTATTTAGTTTATTTTGGCATCCGGATGATAATTCTAGCATGAAATTGCTTGGGCACCTGTTAATTTTTAAGATTTTGACACATTCAGCTCAAATGTACAATCATGCGCTAAAAACGCATTTAAAGCAATAAAAAGGTGATTATGGCTGTCAAACCTAAACCAAACGTTGTGCACTCAAATCTTTTGCTGTATTTAGTTTAATTTGGCATCCGGATGATGATTCTAGCATGAAATTGCTTGGGCACCTGTTAATTTTTAAGATTTTGACACATTCAGCTCAAATGTACACAATTGCTGATTATGGCTGTCAAATCTAAACCAAACGTTGTGCACTCAAATCTTTTGCTGTATTTAGTTTATTTTGGCATCCGGATGATGATTCTAGCATGAAATTGCTTGGGCACCTGTTAATTTTTAAGATTTTGACACATTCAGCTCAAATGTACAATCATGCGCTAAAAACGCATTTAAAGCAATAAAAAGGTGATTATGGCTGTCAAACCTAAACCAAACGTTGTGCACTCAAATCTTTTGCTGTATTTAGTTTATTTTGGCATCCGGATGATGATTCTAGCATGAAATTGCTTGGGCACCTGTTAATTTTTAAGATTTTGACACATTCAGCTCAAATGTACACAATTGCTGATTATGGCTGTCAAATCTAAACCAAACGTTGTGCACTCAAATCTTTTGCTGTATTTAGTTTATTTTGGCATCCGGATGAAGATTCTAGCATGAAATTGCTTGGGCACCTGTTAATTTTTAAGATTTTGACACATTCAGCTCAAATGTACAATCATGCGCTAAAAACGCATTTAAAGCAATAAAAAGGTGATTATGGCTGTCAAACCTAAACCAAACGTTGTGCACTCAAATCTTTTGCTGTATTTAGTTTATTTTGGCATCCGGAGGATGATTCTAGCATGAAATTGCTTGGGCACCTGTTAATTTTTAAGATTTTGACACATTCAGCTCAAATGTACACAATTGCTGATTATGGCTGTCAAATCTAAACCAAACGTTGTGCACTCAAATCTTTTGCTGTATTTAGTTTATTTTGGCATCCGGATGATGATTCTAGCATGAAATTGCTTGGGCACCTGTTAATTTTTAAGATTTTGACACATTCAGCTCAAATGTACAATCATGCGCTAAAAACGCATTTAAAGCAATAAAAAGGTGATTATGGCTGTCAAACCTAAACCAAACGTTGTGCACTCAAATCTTTTGCTGTATTTAGTTTATTTTGGCATCCGGATGATGATTCTAGCATGAAATTGCTTGGGCACCTGTTAATTTTTAAGATTTTGACACATTCAGCTCAAATGTACACAATTGCTGATTATGGCTGTCAAATCTAAACCAAACGTTGTGCACTCAAATCTTTTGCTGTATTTAGTTTATTTTGGCATCCGGATGATGATTCTAGCATGAAATTGCTTGGGCACCTGTTAATTTTTAAGATTTTGACACATTCAGCTCAAATGTACAATCATGCGCTAAAAACGCATTTAAAGCAATAAAAAGGTGATTATGGCTGTCAAACCTAAACCAAACGTTGTGCACTCAAATCTTTTGCTGTATTTAGTTTATTTTGGCATCCGGATGATGATTCTAGCATGAAATTGCTTGGGCACCTGTTAATTTTTAAGATTTTAACACATTCAGCTCAAATGTACACAATTGCTGATTATGGCTGTCAAATCTAAACCAAACGTTGTGCACTCAAATCTTTTGCTGTATTTTGTTTATTTTGGCATCCGGATGATGATTCTAGCATGAAATTGCTTGGGCACCTGTTAATTTTTAAGATTTTGACACATTCAGCTCAAATGTACAATCATGCGCTAAAAACGCATTTAAAGAAATAAAAAGGTGATTATGGCTGTCAAACCTAAACCAAACGTTGTGCACTCAAATCTTTTGCTGTATTTAGTTTATTTTGGCATCCGGATGATGATTCTAGCATGAAATTGCTTGGGCACCTGTTAATTTTTAAGATTTTGACACATTCAGCTCAAATGTACAATCATGCGCTAAAAACGCATTTAAAGCAATAAAAAGGTGATTATGGCTGTCAAACCTAAACCAAACGTTGTGCACTCAAATCTTTTGCTGTATTTAGTTTATTTTGGCATCCGGATGATGATTCTAGCATGAAATTGCTTGGGCACCTGTTAATTTTTAAGATTTTGACACATTCAGCTCAAATGTACACAATTGCTGATTATGGCTGTCAAATCTAAACCAAACGTTGTGCACTCAAATCTTTTGCTGTATTTAGTTTATTTTGGCATCCGGATGATGATTCTAGCATGAAATTGCTTGGGCACCTGTTAATTTTTAAGATTTTGACACATTCAGCTCAAATGTACACAATTGCTGATTATGGCTGTCACATCTAAACCAAACGTTGTGCACTCAAATCTTTTGCTGTATTTAGTTTATTTTGGCATCCGGATGATGATTCTAGCATGAAATTGCTTGGGCACCTGTTAATTTTTAAGATTTTGACACATTCAGCTCAAATGTACAATCATGCGCTAAAAACGCATTTAAAGCAATAAAAAGGTGATTATGGCTGTCAAACCTAAACCAAACGTTGTGCACTCAAATCTTTTGCTGTATTTAGTTTATTTTGGCATCCGGATGATGATTCTAGCATGAAATTGCTTGGGCACCTGTTAATTTTTAAGATTTTGACACATTCAGCTCAAATGTACACAATTGCTGATTATGGCTGTCAAATCTAAACCAAACGTTGTGCACTCAAATCTTTTGCTGTATTTAGTTTATTTTGGCATCCGGATGATGATTCTAGCATGAAATTGCTTGGGCACCTGTTAATTTTTAAGATTTTGACACATTCAGCTCAAATGTACACAATTGCTGATTATGGCTGTCACATCTAAACCAAACGTTGTGCACTCAAATCTTTTGCTGTATTTAGTTTATTTTGGCATCCGGATGATGATTCTAGCATGAAATTGCTTGGGCACCTGTTAATTTTTAAGATTTTGACACATTCAGCTCAAATGTACAATCATGCGCTAAAAACGCATTTAAAGCAATAAAAAGGTGATTATGGCTGTCAAACCTAAACCAAACGTTGTGCACTCAAATCTTTTGCTGTATTTAGTTTATTTTGGCATCCGGATGATGATTCTAGCATGAAATTGCTTGGGCACCTGTTAATTTTTAAGATTTTGACACATTCAGCTCAAATGTACACAATTGCTGATTATGGCTGTCAAATCTAAACCAAACGTTGTGCACTCAAATCTTTTGCTGTATTTAGTTTATTTTGGCATCCGGATGATGATTCTAGCATGAAATTGCTTGGGCACCTGTTAATTTTTAAGATTTTGACACATTCAGCTCAAATGTACAATCATGCGCTAAAAACGCATTTAAAGCAATAAAAAGGTGATTATGGCTGTCAAACCTAAACCAAACGTTGTGCACTCAAATCTTTTGCTGTATTTAGTTTATTTTGGCATCCGGATGATGATTCTAGCATGAAATTGCTTGGGCACCTGTTAATTTTTAAGATTTTGACACATTCAGCTCAAATGTACACAATTGCTGATTATGGCTGTCAAATCTAAACCAAACGTTGTGCACTCAAATCTTTTGCTGTATTTAGTTTATTTTGGCATCCGGATGATGATTCTAGCATGAAATTGCTTGGGCACCTGTTAATTTTTAAGATTTTGACACATTCAGCTCAAATGTACAATCATGCGCTAAAAACGCATTTAAAGCAATAAAAAGGTGATTATGGCTGTCAAACCTAAACCAAACGTTGTGCACTCAAATCTTTTGCTGTATTTAGTTTATTTTGGCATCCGGATGATGATTCTAGCATGAAATTGCTTGGGCACCTGTTAATTTCTAAGATTTTGACACATTCAGCTCAAATGTACACAATTGCTGATTATGGCTGTCAAATCTAAACCAAACGTTGTGCACTCAAATCTTTTGCTGTATTTTGTTTATTTTGGCATCCGGATGATGATTCTAGCATGAAATTGCTTGGGCACCTGTTAATTTTTAAGATTTTGACACATTCAGCTCAAATGTACAATCATGCGCTAAAAACGCATTTAAAGAAATAAAAAGGTGATTATGGCTGTCAAACCTAAACCAAACGTTGTGCACTCAAATCTTTTGCTGTATTTAGTTTATTTTGGCATCCGGATGATGATTCTAGCATGAAATTGCTTGGGCACCTGTTAATTTTTAAGATTTTAACACATTCAGCTCAAATGTACACAATTGCTGATTATGGCTGTCAAATCTAAACCAAACGTTGTGCACTCAAATCTTTTGCTGTATTTTGTTTATTTTGGCATCCGGATGATGATTCTAGCATGAAATTGCTTGGGCACCTGTTAATTTTTAAGATTTTGACACATTCAGCTCAAATGTACAATCATGCGCTAAAAACGCATTTAAAGCAATAAAAAGGTGATTATGGCTGTCAAACCTAAACCAAACGTTGTGCACTCAAATCTTTTGCTGTATTTAGTTTATTTTGGCATCCGGATGATGATTCTAGCATGAAATTGCTTGGGCACCTGTTAATTTTTAAGATTTTGACACATTCAGCTCAAATGTACACAATTGCTGATTATGGCTGTCAAATCTAAACCAAACGTTGTGCACTCAAATCTTTTGCTGTATTTAGTTTATTTTGGCATCCGGATGATGATTCTAGCATGAAATTGCTTGGGCACCTGTTAATTTTTAAGATTTTGACACATTCAGCTCAAATGTACAATCATGCGCTAAAAACGCATTTAAAGCAATAAAAAGGTGATTATGGCTGTCAAACCTAAACCAAACGTTGTGCACTCAAATCTTTTGCTGTATTTAGTTTATTTTGGCATCCGGATGATGATTCTAGCATGAAATTGCTTGGGCACCTGTTAATTTCTAAGATTTTGACACATTCAGCTCAAATGTACACAATTGCTGATTATGGCTGTCAAATCTAAACCAAACGTTGTGCACTCAAATCTTTTGCTGTATTTTGTTTATTTTGGCATCCGGATGATGATTCTAGCATGAAATTGCTTGGGCACCTGTTAATTTTTAAGATTTTGACACATTCAGCTCAAATGTACAATCATGCGCTAAAAACGCATTTAAAGCAATAAAAAGGTGATTATGGCTGTCAAACCTAAACCAAACGTTGTGCACTCAAATCTTTTGCTGTATTTAGTTTATTTTGGCATCCGGATGATGATTCTAGCATGAAATTGCTTGGGCACCTGTTAATTTTTAAGATTTTGACACATTCAGCTCAAATGTACACAATTGCTGATTATGGCTGTCAAATCTAAACCAAACGTTGTGCACTCAAATCTTTTGCTGTATTTAGTTTATTTTGGCATCCGGATGATGATTCTAGCATGAAATTGCTTGGGCACCTGTTAATTTTTAAGATTTTGACACATTCAGCTCAAATGTACAATCATGCGCTAAAAACGCATTTAAAGCAATAAAAAGGTGATTATGGCTGTCAAACCTAAACCAAACGTTGTGCACTCAAATCTTTTGCTGTATTTAGTTTATTTTGGCATCCGGAGGATGATTCTAGCATGAAATTGCTTGGGCACCTGTTAATTTTTAAGATTTTGACACATTCAGCTCAAATGTACACAATTGCTGATTATGGCTGTCAAATCTAAACCAAACGTTGTGCACTCAAATCTTTTGCTGTATTTAGTTTATTTTGGCATCCGGATGATGATTCTAGCATGAAATTGCTTGGGCACCTGTTAATTTTTAAGATTTTGACACATTCAGCTCAAATGTACAATCATGCGCTAAAAACGCATTTAAAGCAATAAAAAGGTGATTATGGCTGTCAAACCTAAACCAAACGTTGTGCACTCAAATCTTTTGCTGTATTTAGTTTATTTTGGCATCCGGATGATGATTCTAGCATGAAATTGCTTGGGCACCTGTTAATTTTTAAGATTTTGACACATTCAGCTCAAATGTACACAATTGCTGATTATGGCTGTCAAATCTAAACCAAACGTTGTGCACTCAAATCTTTTGCTGTATTTAGTTTATTTTGGCATCCGGATGATGATTCTAGCATGAAATTGCTTGGGCACCTGTTAATTTTTAAGATTTTGACACATTCAGCTCAAATGTACAATCATGCGCTAAAAACGCATTTAAAGCAATAAAAAGGTGATTATGGCTGTCAAACCTAAACCAAACGTTGTGCACTCAAATCTTTTGCTGTATTTAGTTTATTTTGGCATCCGGATGATGATTCTAGCATGAAATTGCTTGGGCACCTGTTAATTTTTAAGATTTTGACACATTCAGCTCAAATGTACACAATTGCTGATTATGGCTGTCAAATCTAAACCAAACGTTGTGCACTCAAATCTTTTGCTGTATTTAGTTTATTTTGGCATCCGGATGATGATTCTAGCATGAAATTGCTTGGGCACCTGTTAATTTTTAAGATTTTGACACATTCAGCTCAAATGTACACAATTGCTGATTATGGCTGTCACATCTAAACCAAACGTTGTGCACTCAAATCTTTTGCTGTATTTAGTTTATTTTGGCATCCGGATGATGATTCTAGCATGAAATTGCTTGGGCACCTGTTAATTTTTAAGATTTTGACACATTCAGCTCAAATGTACAATCATGCGCTAAAAACGCATTTAAAGCAATAAAAAGGTGATTATGGCTGTCAAACCTAAACCAAACGTTGTGCACTCAAATCTTTTGCTGTATTTAGTTTATTTTGGCATCCGGATGATGATTCTAGCATGAAATTGCTTGGGCACCTGTTAATTTTTAAGATTTTGACACATTCAGCTCAAATGTACACAATTGCTGATTATGGCTGTCAAATCTAAACCAAACGTTGTGCACTCAAATCTTTTGCTGTATTTAGTTTATTTTGGCATCCGGATGATGATTCTAGCATGAAATTGCTTGGGCACCTGTTAATTTTTAAGATTTTGACACATTCAGCTCAAATGTACACAATTGCTGATTATGGCTGTCACATCTAAACCAAACGTTGTGCACTCAAATCTTTTGCTGTATTTAGTTTATTTTGGCATCCGGATGATGATTCTAGCATGAAATTGCTTGGGCACCTGTTAATTTTTAAGATTTTGACACATTCAGCTCAAATGTACAATCATGCGCTAAAAACGCATTTAAAGCAATAAAAAGGTGATTATGGCTGTCAAACCTAAACCAAACGTTGTGCACTCAAATCTTTTGCTGTATTTAGTTTATTTTGGCATCCGGATGATGATTCTAGCATGAAATTGCTTGGGCACCTGTTAATTTTTAAGATTTTGACACATTCAGCTCAAATGTACACAATTGCTGATTATGGCTGTCAAATCTAAACCAAACGTTGTGCACTCAAATCTTTTGCTGTATTTAGTTTATTTTGGCATCCGGATGATGATTCTAGCATGAAATTGCTTGGGCACCTGTTAATTTTTAAGATTTTGACACATTCAGCTCAAATGTACAATCATGCGCTAAAAACGCATTTAAAGCAATAAAAAGGTGATTATGGCTATCAAACATAAACCAAACGTTGTGCACTCAAATCTTTTGCTGTATTTAGTTTATTTTGGCATCCGGAGGATGATTCTAGCATGAAATTGCTTGGGCACCTGTTAATTTTTAAGATTTTGACACATTCAGCTCAAATGTACACAATTGCTGATTATGGCTGTCAAATCTAAACCAAACGTTGTGCACTCAAATCTTTTGCTGTATTTAGTTTATTTTGGCATCCGGATGATGATTCTAGCATGAAATTGCTTGGGCACCTGTTAATTTTTAAGATTTTGACACATTCAGCTCAAATGTACAATCATGCGCTAAAAACGCATTTAAAGCAATAAAAAGGTGATTATGGCTGTCAAACCTAAACCAAACGTTGTGCACTCAAATCTTTTGCTGTATTTAGTTTATTTTGGCATCCGGATGATGATTCTAGCATGAAATTGCTTGGGCACCTGTTAATTTTTAAGATTTTGACACATTCAGCTCAAATGTACACAATTGCTGATTATGGCTGTCAAATCTAAACCAAACGTTGTGCACTCAAATCTTTTGCTGTATTTAGTTTATTTTGGCATCCGGATGATGATTCTAGCATGAAATTGCTTGGGCACCTGTTAATTTTTAAGATTTTGACACATTCAGCTCAAATGTACAATCATGCGCTAAAAACGCATTTAAAGCAATAAAAAGGTGATTATGGCTGTCAAACCTAAACCAAACGTTGTGCACTCAAATCTTTTGCTGTATTTAGTTTATTTTGGCATCCGGATGATGATTCTAGCATGAAATTGCTTGGGCACCTGTTAATTTCTAAGATTTTGACACATTCAGCTCAAATGTACACAATTGCTGATTATGGCTGTCAAATCTAAACCAAACGTTGTGCACTCAAATCTTTTGCTGTATTTTGTTTATTTTGGCATCCGGATGATGATTCTAGCATGAAATTGCTTGGGCACCTGTTAATTTTTAAGATTTTGACACATTCAGCTCAAATGTACAATCATGCGCTAAAAACGCATTTAAAGAAATAAAAAGGTGATTATGGCTGTCAAACCTAAACCAAACGTTGTGCACTCAAATCTTTTGCTGTATTTAGTTTATTTTGGCATCCGGATGATGATTCTAGCATGAAATTGCTTGGGCACCTGTTAATTTTTAAGATTTTGACACATTCAGCTCAAATGTACAATCATGCGCTAAAAACGCATTTAAAGCAATAAAAAGGTGATTATGGCTGTCAAACCTAAACCAAACGTTGTGCACTCAAATCTTTTGCTGTATTTAGTTTATTTTGGCATCCGGATGATGATTCTAGCATGAAATTGCTTGGGCACCTGTTAATTTTTAAGATTTTGACACATTCAGCTCAAATGTACACAATTGCTGATTATGGCTGTCAAATCTAAACCAAACGTTGTGCACTCAAATCTTTTGCTGTATTTAGTTTATTTTGGCATCCGGATGATGATTCTAGCATGAAATTGCTTGGGCACCTGTTAATTTTTAAGATTTTGACACATTCAGCTCAAATGTACAATCATGCGCTAAAAACGCATTTAAAGCAATAAAAAGGTGATTATGGCTGTCAAACCTAAACCAAACGTTGTGCACTCAAATCTTTTGCTGTATTTAGTTTATTTTGGCATCCGGAGGATGATTCTAGCATGAAATTGCTTGGGCACCTGTTAATTTTTAAGATTTTGACACATTCAGCTCAAATGTACACAATTGCTGATTATGGCTGTCAAATCTAAACCAAACGTTGTGCACTCAAATCTTTTGCTGTATTTAGTTTATTTTGGCATCCGGATGATGATTCTAGCATGAAATTGCTTGGGCACCTGTTAATTTTTAAGATTTTGACACATTCAGCTCAAATGTACAATCATGCGCTAAAAACGCATTTAAAGCAATAAAAAGGTGATTATGGCTGTCAAACCTAAACCAAACGTTGTGCACTCAAATCTTTTGCTGTATTTAGTTTATTTTGGCATCCGGATGATGATTCTAGCATGAAATTGCTTGGGCACCTGTTAATTTTTAAGATTTTGACACATTCAGCTCAAATGTACACAATTGCTGATTATGGCTGTCAAATCTAAACCAAACGTTGTGCACTCAAATCTTTTGCTGTATTTAGTTTATTTTGGCATCCGGATGATGATTCTAGCATGAAATTGCTTGGGCACCTGTTAATTTTTAAGATTTTGACACATTCAGCTCAAATGTACAATCATGCGCTAAAAACGCATTTAAAGCAATAAAAAGGTGATTATGGCTGTCAAACCTAAACCAAACGTTGTGCACTCAAATCTTTTGCTGTATTTAGTTTATTTTGGCATCCGGATGATGATTCTAGCATGAAATTGCTTGGGCACCTGTTAATTTTTAAGATTTTGACACATTCAGCTCAAATGTACACAATTGCTGATTATGGCTGTCAAATCTAAACCAAACGTTGTGCACTCAAATCTTTTGCTGTATTTAGTTTATTTTGGCATCCGGATGATGATTCTAGCATGAAATTGCTTGGGCACCTGTTAATTTTTAAGATTTTGACACATTCAGCTCAAATGTACAATCATGCGCTAAAAACGCATTTAAAGCAATAAAAAGGTGATTATGGCTGTCAAACCTAAACCAAACGTTGTGCACTCAAATCTTTTGCTGTATTTAGTTTATTTTGGCATCCGGAGGATGATTCTAGCATGAAATTGCTTGGGCACCTGTTAATTTTTAAGATTTTGACACATTCAGCTCAAATGTACACAATTGCTGATTATGGCTGTCAAATCTAAACCAAACGTTGTGCACTCAAATCTTTTGCTGTATTTAGTTTATTTTGGCATCCGGATGATGATTCTAGCATGAAATTGCTTGGGCACCTGTTAATTTTTAAGATTTTGACACATTCAGCTCAAATGTACAATCATGCGCTAAAAACGCATTTAAAGCAATAAAAAGGTGATTATGGCTGTCAAACCTAAACCAAACGTTGTGCACTCAAATCTTTTGCTGTATTTAGTTTATTTTGGCATCCGGATGATGATTCTAGCATGAAATTGCTTGGGCACCTGTTAATTTTTAAGATTTTGACACATTCAGCTCAAATGTACACAATTGCTGATTATGGCTGTCAAATCTAAACCAAACGTTGTGCACTCAAATCTTTTGCTGTATTTAGTTTATTTTGGCATCCGGATGATGATTCTAGCATGAAATTGCTTGGGCACCTGTTAATTTTTAAGATTTTGACACATTCAGCTCAAATGTACAATCATGCGCTAAAAACGCATTTAAAGCAATAAAAAGGTGATTATGGCTGTCAAACCTAAACCAAACGTTGTGCACTCAAATCTTTTGCTGTATTTAGTTTATTTTGGCATCCGGAGGATGATTCTAGCATGAAATTGCTTGGGCACCTGTTAATTTTTAAGATTTTGACACATTCAGCTCAAATGTACACAATTGCTGATTATGGCTGTCAAATCTAAACCAAACGTTGTGCACTCAAATCTTTTGCTGTATTTAGTTTATTTTGGCATCCGGATGATGATTCTAGCATGAAATTGCTTGGGCACCTGTTAATTTTTAAGATTTTGACACATTCAGCTCAAATGTACAATCATGCGCTAAAAACGCATTTAAAGCAATAAAAAGGTGATTATGGCTGTCAAACCTAAACCAAACGTTGTGCACTCAAATCTTTTGCTGTATTTAGTTTATTTTGGCATCCGGATGATGATTCTAGCATGAAATTGCTTGGGCACCTGTTAATTTTTAAGATTTGACACATTCAGCTCAAATGTACACAATTGCTGATTATGGCTGTCAAATCTAAACCAAACGTTGTGCACTCAAATCTTTTGCTGTATTTAGTTTATTTTGGCATCCGGATGATGATTCTAGCATGAAATTGCTTGGGCACCTGTTAATTTTTAAGATTTTGACACATTCAGCTCAAATGTACACAATTGCTGATTATGGCTGTCACATCTAAACCAAACGTTGTGCACTCAAATCTTTTGCTGTATTTTGTTTATTTTGGCATCCGGATGATGATTCTAGCATGAAATTGCTTGGGCACCTGTTAATTTTTAAGATTTTGACACATTCAGCTCAAATGTACACAATTGCTGATTATGGCTGTCAAATCTAAACCAAACGTTGTGCACTCAAATCTTTTGCTGTATTTAGTTTATTTTGGCATCCGGATGATAATTCTAGCATGAAATTGCTTGGGCACCTGTTAATTTTTAAGATTTTGACACATTCAGCTCAAATGTACAATCATGCGCTAAAAACGCATTTAAAGCAATAAAAAGGTGATTATGGCTGTCAAACCTAAACCAAACGTTGTGCACTCAAATCTTTTGCTGTATTTAGTTTATTTTGGCATCCGGATGATGATTCTAGCATGAAATTGCTTGGGCACCTGTTAATTTTTAAGATTTTGACACATTCAGCTCAAATGTACACAATTGCTGATTATGGCTGTCAAATCTAAACCAAACGTTGTGCACTCAAATCTTTTGCTGTATTTAGTTTATTTTGGCATCCGGATGATGATTCTAGCATGAAATTGCTTGGGCACCTGTTAATTTTTAAGATTTTGACACATTCAGCTCAAATGTACAATCATGCGCTAAAAACGCATTTAAAGCAATAAAAAGGTGATTATGGCTGTCAAACCTAAACCAAACGTTGTGCACTCAAATCTTTTGCTGTATTTAGTTTATTTTGGCATCCGGATGATGATTCTAGCATGAAATTGCTTGGGCACCTGTTAATTTTTAAGATTTTGACACATTCAGCTCAAATGTACACAATTGCTGATTATGGCTGTCAAATCTAAACCAAACGTTGTGCACTCAAATCTTTTGCTGTATTTAGTTTATTTTGGCATCCGGATGAAGATTCTAGCATGAAATTGCTTGGGCACCTGTTAATTTTTAAGATTTTGACACATTCAGCTCAAATGTACAATCATGCGCTAAAAACGCATTTAAAGCAATAAAAAGGTGATTATGGCTGTCAAACCTAAACCAAACGTTGTGCACTCAAATCTTTTGCTGTATTTAGTTTATTTTGGCATCCGGAGGATGATTCTAGCATGAAATTGCTTGGGCACCTGTTAATTTTTAAGATTTTGACACATTCAGCTCAAATGTACACAATTGCTGATTATGGCTGTCAAATCTAAACCAAACGTTGTGCACTCAAATCTTTTGCTGTATTTAGTTTATTTTGGCATCCGGATGATGATTCTAGCATGAAATTGCTTGGGCACCTGTTAATTTTTAAGATTTTGACACATTCAGCTCAAATGTACAATCATGCGCTAAAAACGCATTTAAAGCAATAAAAAGGTGATTATGGCTGTCAAACCTAAACCAAACGTTGTGCACTCAAATCTTTTGCTGTATTTAGTTTATTTTGGCATCCGGATGATGATTCTAGCATGAAATTGCTTGGGCACCTGTTAATTTTTAAGATTTTGACACATTCAGCTCAAATGTACACAATTGCTGATTATGGCTGTCAAATCTAAACCAAACGTTGTGCACTCAAATCTTTTGCTGTATTTAGTTTATTTTGGCATCCGGATGATGATTCTAGCATGAAATTGCTTGGGCACCTGTTAATTTTTAAGATTTTGACACATTCAGCTCAAATGTACAATCATGCGCTAAAAACGCATTTAAAGCAATAAAAAGGTGATTATGGCTGTCAAACCTAAACCAAACGTTGTGCACTCAAATCTTTTGCTGTATTTAGTTTATTTTGGCATCCGGATGATGATTCTAGCATGAAATTGCTTGGGCACCTGTTAATTTTTAAGATTTTAACACATTCAGCTCAAATGTACACAATTGCTGATTATGGCTGTCAAATCTAAACCAAACGTTGTGCACTCAAATCTTTTGCTGTATTTTGTTTATTTTGGCATCCGGATGATGATTCTAGCATGAAATTGCTTGGGCACCTGTTAATTTTTAAGATTTTGACACATTCAGCTCAAATGTACAATCATGCGCTAAAAACGCATTTAAAGAAATAAAAAGGTGATTATGGCTGTCAAACCTAAACCAAACGTTGTGCACTCAAATCTTTTGCTGTATTTAGTTTATTTTGGCATCCGGATGATGATTCTAGCATGAAATTGCTTGGGCACCTGTTAATTTTTAAGATTTTGACACATTCAGCTCAAATGTACAATCATGCGCTAAAAACGCATTTAAAGCAATAAAAAGGTGATTATGGCTGTCAAACCTAAACCAAACGTTGTGCACTCAAATCTTTTGCTGTATTTAGTTTATTTTGGCATCCGGATGATGATTCTAGCATGAAATTGCTTGGGCACCTGTTAATTTTTAAGATTTTGACACATTCAGCTCAAATGTACACAATTGCTGATTATGGCTGTCAAATCTAAACCAAACGTTGTGCACTCAAATCTTTTGCTGTATTTAGTTTATTTTGGCATCCGGATGATGATTCTAGCATGAAATTGCTTGGGCACCTGTTAATTTTTAAGATTTTGACACATTCAGCTCAAATGTACACAATTGCTGATTATGGCTGTCACATCTAAACCAAACGTTGTGCACTCAAATCTTTTGCTGTATTTTGTTTATTTTGGCATCCGGATGATGATTCTAGCATGAAATTGCTTGGGCACCTGTTAATTTTTAAGATTTTGACACATTCAGCTCAAATGTACACAATTGCTGATTATGGCTGTCAAATCTAAACCAAACGTTGTGCACTCAAATCTTTTGCTGTATTTTGTTTATTTTGGCATCCGGATGATGATTCTAGCATGAAATTGCTTGGGCACCTGTTAATTTTTAAGATTTTGACACATTCAGCTCAAATGTACAATCATGCGCTAAAAACGCATTTAAAGAAATAAAAAGGTGATTATGGCTGTCAAACCTAAACCAAACGTTGTGCACTCAAATCTTTTGCTGTATTTAGTTTATTTTGGCATCCGGATGATGATTCTAGCATGAAATTGCTTGGGCACCTGTTAATTTTTAAGATTTTGACACATTCAGCTCAAATGTACAATCATGCGCTAAAAACGCATTTAAAGCAATAAAAAGGTGATTATGGCTGTCAAACCTAAACCAAACGTTGTGCACTCAAATCTTTTGCTGTATTTAGTTTATTTTGGCATCCGGATGATGATTCTAGCATGAAATTGCTTGGGCACCTGTTAATTTTTAAGATTTTGACACATTCAGCTCAAATGTACACAATTGCTGATTATGGCTGTCAAATCTAAACCAAACGTTGTGCACTCAAATCTTTTGCTGTATTTAGTTTATTTTGGCATCCGGATGATGATTCTAGCATGAAATTGCTTGGGCACCTGTTAATTTTTAAGATTTTGACACATTCAGCTCAAATGTACACAATTGCTGATTATGGCTGTCACATCTAAACCAAACGTTGTGCACTCAAATCTTTTGCTGTATTTTGTTTATTTTGGCATCCGGATGATGATTCTAGCATGAAATTGCTTGGGCACCTGTTAATTTTTAAGATTTTGACACATTCAGCTCAAATGTACACAATTGCTGATTATGGCTGTCAAATCTAAACCAAACGTTGTGCACTCAAATCTTTTGCTGTATTTAGTTTATTTTGGCATCCGGATGATGATTCTAGCATGAAATTGCTTGGGCACCTGTTAATTTTTAAGATTTTGACACATTCAGCTCAAATGTACAATCATGCGCTAAAAACGCATTTAAAGCAATAAAAAGGTGATTATGGCTGTCAAACCTAAACCAAACGTTGTGCACTCAAATCTTTTGCTGTATTTAGTTTATTTTGGCATCCGGATGATGATTCTAGCATGAAATTGCTTGGGCACCTGTTAATTTTTAAGATTTTGACACATTCAGCTCAAATGTACACAATTGCTGATTATGGCTGTCAAATCTAAACCAAACGTTGTGCACTCAAATCTTTTGCTGTATTTAGTTTATTTTGGCATCCGGATGATGATTCTAGCATGAAATTGCTTGGGCACCTGTTAATTTTTAAGATTTTGACACATTCAGCTCAAATGTACAATCATGCGCTAAAAACGCATTTAAAGCAATAAAAAGGTGATTATGGCTGTCAAACCTAAACCAAACGTTGTGCACTCAAATCTTTTGCTGTATTTAGTTTATTTTGGCATCCGGATGATGATTCTAGCATGAAATTGCTTGGGCACCTGTTAATTTTTAAGATTTTGACACATTCAGCTCAAATGTACACAATTGCTGATTATGGCTGTCAAATCTAAACCAAACGTTGTGCACTCAAATCTTTTGCTGTATTTAGTTTATTTTGGCATCCGGATGATGATTCTAGCATGAAATTGCTTGGGCACCTGTTAATTTTTAAGATTTTGACACATTCAGCTCAAATGTACAATCATGCGCTAAAAACGCATTTAAAGCAATAAAAAGGTGATTATGGCTGTCAAACCTAAACCAAACGTTGTGCACTCAAATCTTTTGCTGTATTTATTTTATTTTGGCATCCGGATGATGATTCTAGCATGAAATTGCTTGGGCACCTGTTAATTTTTAAGATTTTGACACATTCAGCTCAAATGTACACAATTGCTGATTATGGCTGTCAAATCTAAACCAAACGTTGTGCACTCAAATCTTTTGCTGTATTTTGTTTATTTTGGCATCCGGATGATGATTCTAGCATGAAATTGCTTGGGCACCTGTTAATTTTTAAGATTTTGACACATTCAGCTCAAATGTACAATCATGCGCTAAAAACGCATTTAAAGAAATAAAAAGGTGATTATGGCTGTCAAACCTAAACCAAACGTTGTGCACTCAAATCTTTTGCTGTATTTAGTTTATTTTGGCATCCGGATGATGATTCTAGCATGAAATTGCTTGGGCACCTGTTAATTTTTAAGATTTTGACACATTCAGCTCAAATGTACAATCATGCGCTAAAAACGCATTTAAAGCAATAAAAAGGTGATTATGGCTGTCAAACCTAAACCAAACGTTGTGCACTCAAATCTTTTGCTGTATTTAGTTTATTTTGGCATCCGGATGATGATTCTAGCATGAAATTGCTTGGGCACCTGTTAATTTTTAAGATTTTGACACATTCAGCTCAAATGTACACAATTGCTGATTATGGCTGTCAAATCTAAACCAAACGTTGTGCACTCAAATCTTTTGCTGTATTTAGTTTATTTTGGCATCCGGATGATGATTCTAGCATGAAATTGCTTGGGCACCTGTTAATTTTTAAGATTTTGACACATTCAGCTCAAATGTACACAATTGCTGATTATGGCTGTCAAATCTAAACCAAACGTTGTGCACTCAAATCTTTTGCTGTATTTAGTTTATTTTGGCATCCGGATGATGATTCTAGCATGAAATTGCTTGGGCACCTGTTAATTTTTAAGATTTTGACACATTCAGCTCAAATGTACAATCATGCGCTAAAAACGCATTTAAAGCAATAAAAAGGTGATTATGGCTGTCAAACCTAAACCAAACGTTGTGCACTCAAATCTTTTGCTGTATTTAGTTTATTTTGGCATCCGGATGATGATTCTAGCATGAAATTGCTTGGGCACCTGTTAATTTTTAAGATTTTGACACATTCAGCTCAAATGTACACAATTGCTGATTATGGCTGTCAAATCTAAACCAAACGTTGTGCACTCAAATCTTTTGCTGTATTTAGTTTATTTTGGCATCCGGATGATGATTCTAGCATGAAATTGCTTGGGCACCTGTTAATTTTTAAGATTTTGACACATTCAGCTCAAATGTACAATCATGCGCTAAAAACGCATTTAAAGCAATAAAAAGGTGATTATGGCTGTCAAACCTAAACCAAACGTTGTGCACTCAAATCTTTTGCTGTATTTAGTTTATTTTGGCATCCGGAGGATGATTCTAGCATGAAATTGCTTGGGCACCTGTTAATTTTTAAGATTTTGACACATTCAGCTCAAATGTACACAATTGCTGATTATGGCTGTCAAATCTAAACCAAACGTTGTGCACTCAAATCTTTTGCTGTATTTAGTTTATTTTGGCATCCGGATGATGATTCTAGCATGAAATTGCTTGGGCACCTGTTAATTTTTAAGATTTTGACACATTCAGCTCAAATGTACAATCATGCGCTAAAAACGCATTTAAAGCAATAAAAAGGTGATTATGGCTGTCAAACCTAAACCAAACGTTGTGCACTCAAATCTTTTGCTGTATTTAGTTTATTTTGGCATCCGGATGATGATTCTAGCATGAAATTGCTTGGGCACCTGTTAATTTTTAAGATTTTGACACATTCAGCTCAAATGTACACAATTGCTGATTATGGCTGTCAAATCTAAACCAAACGTTGTGCACTCAAATCTTTTGCTGTATTTAGTTTATTTTGGCATCCGGATGATGATTCTAGCATGAAATTGCTTGGGCACCTGTTAATTTTTAAGATTTTGACACATTCAGCTCAAATGTACACAATTGCTGATTATGGCTGTCACATCTAAACCAAACGTTGTGCACTCAAATCTTTTGCTGTATTTTGTTTATTTTGGCATCCGGATGATGATTCTAGCATGAAATTGCTTGGGCACCTGTTAATTTTTAAGATTTTGACACATTCAGCTCAAATGTACACAATTGCTGATTATGGCTGTCAAATCTAAACCAAACGTTGTGCACTCAAATCTTTTGCTGTATTTAGTTTATTTTGGCATCCGGATGATGATTCTAGCATGAAATTGCTTGGGCACCTGTTAATTTTTAAGATTTTGACACATTCAGCTCAAATGTACAATCATGCGCTAAAAACGCATTTAAAGCAATAAAAAGGTGATTATGGCTGTCAAACCTAAACCAAACGTTGTGCACTCAAATCTTTTGCTGTATTTAGTTTATTTTGGCATCCGGATGATGATTCTAGCATGAAATTGCTTGGGCACCTGTTAATTTTTAAGATTTTGACACATTCAGCTCAAATGTACACAATTGCTGATTATGGCTGTCAAATCTAAACCAAACGTTGTGCACTCAAATCTTTTGCTGTATTTAGTTTATTTTGGCATCCGGATGATGATTCTAGCATGAAATTGCTTGGGCACCTGTTAATTTTTAAGATTTTGACACATTCAGCTCAAATGTACAATCATGCGCTAAAAACGCATTTAAAGCAATAAAAAGGTGATTATGGCTGTCAAACCTAAACCAAACGTTGTGCACTCAAATCTTTTGCTGTATTTAGTTTATTTTGGCATCCGGATGATGATTCTAGCATGAAATTGCTTGGGCACCTGTTAATTTTTAAGATTTTGACACATTCAGCTCAAATGTACACAATTGCTGATTATGGCTGTCAAATCTAAACCAAACGTTGTGCACTCAAATCTTTTGCTGTATTTAGTTTATTTTGGCATCCGGATGATGATTCTAGCATGAAATTGCTTGGGCACCTGTTAATTTTTAAGATTTTGACACATTCAGCTCAAATGTACAATCATGCGCTAAAAACGCATTTAAAGCAATAAAAAGGTGATTATGGCTGTCAAACCTAAACCAAACGTTGTGCACTCAAATCTTTTGCTGTATTTAGTTTATTTTGGCATCCGGATGATGATTCTAGCATGAAATTGCTTGGGCACCTGTTAATTTTTAAGATTTTGACACATTCAGCTCAAATGTACACAATTGCTGATTATGGCTGTCAAATCTAAACCAAACGTTGTGCACTCAAATCTTTTGCTGTATTTAGTTTATTTTGGCATCCGGATGATGATTCTAGCATGAAATTGCTTGGGCACCTGTTAATTTTTAAGATTTTGACACATTCAGCTCAAATGTACACAATTGCTGATTATGGCTGTCAAATCTAAACCAAACGTTGTGCACTCAAATCTTTTGCTGTATTTAGTTTATTTTGGCATCCGGATGATGATTCTAGCATGAAATTGCTTGGGCACCTGTTAATTTTTAAGATTTTGACACATTCAGCTCAAATGTACACAATTGCTGATTATGGCTGTCACATCTAAACCAAACGTTGTGCACTCAAATCTTTTGCTGTATTTTGTTTATTTTGGCATCCGGATGATGATTCTAGCATGAAATTGCTTGGGCACCTGTTAATTTTTAAGATTTTGACACATTCAGCTCAAATGTACACAATTGCTGATTATGGCTGTCAAATCTAAACCAAACGTTGTGCACTCAAATCTTTTGCTGTATTTAGTTTATTTTGGCATCCGGATGATGATTCTAGCATGAAATTGCTTGGGCACCTGTTAATTTTTAAGATTTTGACACATTCAGCTCAAATGTACAATCATGCGCTAAAAACGCATTTAAAGCAATAAAAAGGTGATTATGGCTGTCAAACCTAAACCAAACGTTGTGCACTCAAATCTTTTGCTGTATTTAGTTTATTTTGGCATCCGGATGATGATTCTAGCATGAAATTGCTTGGGCACCTGTTAATTTTTAAGATTTTGACACATTCAGCTCAAATGTACACAATTGCTGATTATGGCTGTCAAACCTAAACCAAACGTTGTGCACTCAAATCTTTTGCTGTATTTAGTTTATTTTGGCATCCGGATGATGATTCTAGCATGAAATTGCTTGGGCACCTGTTAATTTTTAAGATTTTGACACATTCAGCTCAAATGTACACAATTGCTGATTATGGCTGTCAAATCTAAACCAAACGTTGTGCACTCAAATCTTTTGCTGTATTTAGTTTATTTTGGCATCCGGATGATGATTCTAGCATGAAATTGCTTGGGCACCTGTTAATTTTTAAGATTTTGACACATTCAGCTCAAATGTACAATCATGCGCTAAAAACGCATTTAAAGCAATAAAAAGGTGATTATGGCTGTCAAACCTAAACCAAACGTTGTGCACTCAAATCTTTTGCTGTATTTAGTTTATTTTGGCATCCGGATGATGATTCTAGCATGAAATTGCTTGGGCACCTGTTAATTTTTAAGATTTTGACACATTCAGCTCAAATGTACACAATTGCTGATTATGGCTGTCAAATCTAAACCAAACGTTGTGCACTCAAATCTTTTGCTGTATTTAGTTTATTTTGGCATCCGGATGATGATTCTAGCATGAAATTGCTTGGGCACCTGTTAATTTTTAAGATTTTGACACATTCATCTCAAATGTACAATCATGCGCTAAAAACGCATTTAAAGCAATAAAAAGGTGATTATGGCTGTCAAACCTAAACCAAACGTTGTGCACTCAAATCTTTTGCTGTATTTAGTTTATTTTGGCATCCGGAGGATGATTCTAGCATGAAATTGCTTGGGCACCTGTTAATTTTTAAGATTTTGACACATTCAGCTCAAATGTACACAATTGCTGATTATGGCTGTCAAATCTAAACCAAAACGTTGTGCACTCAAATCTTTTGCTGTATTTAGTTTATTTTGGCATCCGGATGATGATTCTAGCATGAAATTGCTTGGGCACCTGTTAATTTTTAAGATTTTGACACATTCAGCTCAAATGTACAATCATGCGCTAAAAACGCATTTAAAGCAATAAAAAGGTGATTATGGCTGTCAAACCTAAACCAAACGTTGTGCACTCAAATCTTTTGCTGTATTTAGTTTATTTTGGCATCCGGATGATGATTCTAGCATGAAATTGCTTGGGCACCTGTTAATTTTTAAGATTTTGACACATTCAGCTCAAATGTACACAATTGCTGATTATGGCTGTCAAATCTAAACCAAACGTTGTGCACTCAAATCTTTTGCTGTATTTAGTTTATTTTGGCATCCGGATGATGATTCTAGCATGAAATTGCTTGGGCACCTGTTAATTTTTAAGATTTTGACACATTCAGCTCAAATGTACAATCATGCGCTAAAAACGCATTTAAAGCAATAAAAAGGTGATTATGGCTGTCAAACCTAAACCAAACGTTGTGCACTCAAATCTTTTGCTGTATTTAGTTTATTTTGGCATCCGGATGATGATTCTAGCATGAAATTGCTTGGGCACCTGTTAATTTTTAAGATTTTGACACATTCAGCTCAAATGTACACAATTGCTGATTATGGCTGTCAAATCTAAACCAAACGTTGTGCACTCAAATCTTTTGCTGTATTTTGTTTATTTTGGCATCCGGATGATGATTCTAGCATGAAATTGCTTGGGCACCTGTTAATTTTTAAGATTTTGACACATTCAGCTCAAATGTACAATCATGCGCTAAAAACGCATTTAAAGAAATAAAAAGGTGATTATGGCTGTCAAACCTAAACCAAACGTTGTGCACTCAAATCTTTTGCTGTATTTAGTTTATTTTGGCATCCGGATGATGATTCTAGCATGAAATTGCTTGGGCACCTGTTAATTTTTAAGATTTTGACACATTCAGCTCAAATGTACAATCATGCGCTAAAAACGCATTTAAAGCAATAAAAAGGTGATTATGGCTGTCAAACCTAAACCAAACGTTGTGCACTCAAATCTTTTGCTGTATTTAGTTTATTTTGGCATCCGGATGATGATTCTAGCATGAAATTGCTTGGGCACCTGTTAATTTTTAAGATTTTGACACATTCAGCTCAAATGTACACAATTGCTGATTATGGCTGTCAAATCTAAACCAAACGTTGTGCACTCAAATCTTTTGCTGTATTTAGTTTATTTTGGCATCCGGATGATGATTCTAGCATGAAATTGCTTGGGCACCTGTTAATTTTTAAGATTTTGACACATTCAGCTCAAATGTACACAATTGCTGATTATGGCTGTCAAATCTAAACCAAACGTTGTGCACTCAAATCTTTTGCTGTATTTAGTTTATTTTGGCATCCGGATGATGATTCTAGCATGAAATTGCTTGGGCACCTGTTAATTTTTAAGATTTTGACACATTCAGCTCAAATGTACAATCATGCGCTAAAAACGCATTTAAAGCAATAAAAAGGTGATTATGGCTGTCAAACCTAAACCAAACGTTGTGCACTCAAATCTTTTGCTGTATTTAGTTTATTTTGGCATCCGGATGATGATTCTAGCATGAAATTGCTTGGGCACCTGTTAATTTTTAAGATTTTGACACATTCAGCTCAAATGTACACAATTGCTGATTATGGCTGTCAAATCTAAACCAAACGTTGTGCACTCAAATCTTTTGCTGTATTTAGTTTATTTTGGCATCCGGATGATGATTCTAGCATGAAATTGCTTGGGCACCTGTTAATTTTTAAGATTTTGACACATTCAGCTCAAATGTACAATCATGCGCTAAAAACGCATTTAAAGCAATAAAAAGGTGATTATGGCTGTCAAACCTAAACCAAACGTTGTGCACTCAAATCTTTTGCTGTATTTAGTTTATTTTGGCATCCGGAGGATGATTCTAGCATGAAATTGCTTGGGCACCTGTTAATTTTTAAGATTTTGACACATTCAGCTCAAATGTACACAATTGCTGATTATGGCTGTCAAATCTAAACCAAACGTTGTGCACTCAAATCTTTTGCTGTATTTAGTTTATTTTGGCATCCGGATGATGATTCTAGCATGAAATTGCTTGGGCACCTGTTAATTTTTAAGATTTTGACACATTCAGCTCAAATGTACAATCATGCGCTAAAAACGCATTTAAAGCAATAAAAAGGTGATTATGGCTGTCAAACCTAAACCAAACGTTGTGCACTCAAATCTTTTGCTGTATTTAGTTTATTTTGGCATCCGGATGATGATTCTAGCATGAAATTGCTTGGGCACCTGTTAATTTTTAAGATTTTGACACATTCAGCTCAAATGTACACAATTGCTGATTATGGCTGTCAAATCTAAACCAAACGTTGTGCACTCAAATCTTTTGCTGTATTTAGTTTATTTTGGCATCCGGATGATGATTCTAGCATGAAATTGCTTGGGCACCTGTTAATTTTTAAGATTTTGACACATTCAGCTCAAATGTACAATCATGCGCTAAAAACGCATTTAAAGCAATAAAAAGGTGATTATGGCTGTCAAACCTAAACCAAACGTTGTGCACTCAAATCTTTTGCTGTATTTATTTTATTTTGGCATCCGGATGATGATTCTAGCATGAAATTGCTTGGGCACCTGTTAATTTTTAAGATTTTGACACATTCAGCTCAAATGTACACAATTGCTGATTATGGCTGTCAAATCTAAACCAAACGTTGTGCACTCAAATCTTTTGCTGTATTTTGTTTATTTTGGCATCCGGATGATGATTCTAGCATGAAATTGCTTGGGCACCTGTTAATTTTTAAGATTTTGACACATTCAGCTCAAATGTACACAATTGCTGATTATGGCTGTCAAATCTAAACCAAACGTTGTGCACTCAAATCTTTTGCTGTATTTAGTTTATTTTGGCATCCGGATGATGATTCTAGCATGAAATTGCTTGGGCACCTGTTAATTTTTAAGATTTTGACACATTCAGCTCAAATGTACACAATTGCTGATTATGGCTGTCAAATCTAAACCAAACGTTGTGCACTCAAATCTTTTGCTGTATTTAGTTTATTTTGGCATCCGGATGATGATTCTAGCATGAAATTGCTTGGGCACCTGTTAATTTTTAAGATTTTGACACATTCAGCTCAAATGTACAATCATGCGCTAAAAACGCATTTAAAGCAATAAAAAGGTGATTATGGCTGTCAAACCTAAACCAAACGTTGTGCACTCAAATCTTTTGCTGTATTTAGTTTATTTTGGCATCCGGATGATGATTCTAGCATGAAATTGCTTGGGCACCTGTTAATTTTTAAGATTTTGACACATTCAGCTCAAATGTACACAATTGCTGATTATGGCTGTCAAATCTAAACCAAACGTTGTGCACTCAAATCTTTTGCTGTATTTAGTTTATTTTGGCATCCGGATGATGATTCTAGCATGAAATTGCTTGGGCACCTGTTAATTTTTAAGATTTTGACACATTCAGCTCAAATGTACAATCATGCGCTAAAAACGCATTTAAAGCAATAAAAAGGTGATTATGGCTGTCAAACCTAAACCAAACGTTGTGCACTCAAATCTTTTGCTGTATTTAGTTTATTTTGGCATCCGGATGATGATTCTAGCATGAAATTGCTTGGGCACCTGTTAATTTTTAAGATTTTGACACATTCAGCTCAAATGTACACAATTGCTGATTATGGCTGTCAAATCTAAACCAAACGTTGTGCACTCAAATCTTTTGCTGTATTTAGTTTATTTTGGCATCCGGATGATGATTCTAGCATGAAATTGCTTGGGCACCTGTTAATTTTTAAGATTTTGACACATTCAGCTCAAATGTACAATCATGCGCTAAAAACGCATTTAAAGCAATAAAAAGGTGATTATGGCTGTCAAACCTAAACCAAACGTTGTGCACTCAAATCTTTTGCTGTATTTAGTTTATTTTGGCATCCGGATGATGATTCTAGCATGAAATTGCTTGGGCACCTGTTAATTTTTAAGATTTTGACACATTCAGCTCAAATGTACACAATTGCTGATTATGGCTGTCAAATCTAAACCAAACGTTGTGCACTCAAATCTTTTGCTGTATTTAGTTTATTTTGGCATCCGGATGATGATTCTAGCATGAAATTGCTTGGGCACCTGTTAATTTTTAAGATTTTGACACATTCAGCTCAAATGTACAATCATGCGCTAAAAACGCATTTAAAGCAATAAAAAGGTGATTATGGCTGTCAAACCTAAACCAAACGTTGTGCACTCAAATCTTTTGCTGTATTTATTTTATTTTGGCATCCGGATGATGATTCTAGCATGAAATTGCTTGGGCACCTGTTAATTTTTAAGATTTTGACACATTCAGCTCAAATGTACACAATTGCTGATTATGGCTGTCAAATCTAAACCAAACGTTGTGCACTCAAATCTTTTGCTGTATTTTGTTTATTTTGGCATCCGGATGATGATTCTAGCATGAAATTGCTTGGGCACCTGTTAATTTTTAAGATTTTGACACATTCAGCTCAAATGTACAATCATGCGCTAAAAACGCATTTAAAGAAATAAAAAGGTGATTATGGCTGTCAAACCTAAACCAAACGTTGTGCACTCAAATCTTTTGCTGTATTTAGTTTATTTTGGCATCCGGATGATGATTCTAGCATGAAATTGCTTGGGCACCTGTTAATTTTTAAGATTTTGACACATTCAGCTCAAATGTACAATCATGCGCTAAAAACGCATTTAAAGCAATAAAAAGGTGATTATGGCTGTCAAACCTAAACCAAACGTTGTGCACTCAAATCTTTTGCTGTATTTAGTTTATTTTGGCATCCGGATGATGATTCTAGCATGAAATTGCTTGGGCACCTGTTAATTTTTAAGATTTTGACACATTCAGCTCAAATGTACACAATTGCTGATTATGGCTGTCAAATCTAAACCAAACGTTGTGCACTCAAATCTTTTGCTGTATTTAGTTTATTTTGGCATCCGGATGATGATTCTAGCATGAAATTGCTTGGGCACCTGTTAATTTTTAAGATTTTGACACATTCAGCTCAAATGTACACAATTGCTGATTATGGCTGTCAAATCTAAACCAAACGTTGTGCACTCAAATCTTTTGCTGTATTTAGTTTATTTTGGCATCCGGATGATGATTCTAGCATGAAATTGCTTGGGCACCTGTTAATTTTTAAGATTTTGACACATTCAGCTCAAATGTACAATCATGCGCTAAAAACGCATTTAAAGCAATAAAAAGGTGATTATGGCTGTCAAACCTAAACCAAACGTTGTGCACTCAAATCTTTTGCTGTATTTATTTTATTTTGGCATCCGGATGATGATTCTAGCATGAAATTGCTTGGGCACCTGTTAATTTTTAAGATTTTGACACATTCAGCTCAAATGTACACAATTGCTGATTATGGCTGTCAAATCTAAACCAAACGTTGTGCACTCAAATCTTTTGCTGTATTTTGTTTATTTTGGCATCCGGATGATGATTCTAGCATGAAATTGCTTGGGCACCTGTTAATTTTTAAGATTTTGACACATTCAGCTCAAATGTACACAATTGCTGATTATGGCTGTCAAATCTAAACCAAACGTTGTGCACTCAAATCTTTTGCTGTATTTAGTTTATTTTGGCATCCGGATGATGATTCTAGCATGAAATTGCTTGGGCACCTGTTAATTTTTAAGATTTTGACACATTCAGCTCAAATGTACACAATTGCTGATTATGGCTGTCAAATCTAAACCAAACGTTGTGCACTCAAATCTTTTGCTGTATTTAGTTTATTTTGGCATCCGGATGATGATTCTAGCATGAAATTGCTTGGGCACCTGTTAATTTTTAAGATTTTGACACATTCAGCTCAAATGTACAATCATGCGCTAAAAACGCATTTAAAGCAATAAAAAGGTGATTATGGCTGTCAAACCTAAACCAAACGTTGTGCACTCAAATCTTTTGCTGTATTTAGTTTATTTTGGCATCCGGATGATGATTCTAGCATGAAATTGCTTGGGCACCTGTTAATTTTTAAGATTTTGACACATTCAGCTCAAATGTACACAATTGCTGATTATGGCTGTCAAATCTAAACCAAACGTTGTGCACTCAAATCTTTTGCTGTATTTAGTTTATTTTGGCATCCGGATGATGATTCTAGCATGAAATTGCTTGGGCACCTGTTAATTTTTAAGATTTTGACACATTCAGCTCAAATGTACAATCATGCGCTAAAAACGCATTTAAAGCAATAAAAAGGTGATTATGGCTGTCAAACCTAAACCAAACGTTGTGCACTCAAATCTTTTGCTGTATTTAGTTTATTTTGGCATCCGGATGATGATTCTAGCATGAAATTGCTTGGGCACCTGTTAATTTTTAAGATTTTGACACATTCAGCTCAAATGTACACAATTGCTGATTATGGCTGTCAAATCTAAACCAAACGTTGTGCACTCAAATCTTTTGCTGTATTTAGTTTATTTTGGCATCCGGATGATGATTCTAGCATGAAATTGCTTGGGCACCTGTTAATTTTTAAGATTTTGACACATTCAGCTCAAATGTACAATCATGCGCTAAAAACGCATTTAAAGCAATAAAAAGGTGATTATGGCTGTCAAACCTAAACCAAACGTTGTGCACTCAAATCTTTTGCTGTATTTAGTTTATTTTGGCATCCGGATGATGATTCTAGCATGAAATTGCTTGGGCACCTGTTAATTTTTAAGATTTTGACACATTCAGCTCAAATGTACACAATTGCTGATTATGGCTGTCAAATCTAAACCAAACGTTGTGCACTCAAATCTTTTGCTGTATTTAGTTTATTTTGGCATCCGGATGATGATTCTAGCATGAAATTGCTTGGGCACCTGTTAATTTTTAAGATTTTGACACATTCAGCTCAAATGTACAATCATGCGCTAAAAACGCATTTAAAGCAATAAAAAGGTGATTATGGCTGTCAAACCTAAACCAAACGTTGTGCACTCAAATCTTTTGCTGTATTTATTTTATTTTGGCATCCGGATGATGATTCTAGCATGAAATTGCTTGGGCACCTGTTAATTTTTAAGATTTTGACACATTCAGCTCAAATGTACACAATTGCTGATTATGGCTGTCAAATCTAAACCAAACGTTGTGCACTCAAATCTTTTGCTGTATTTTGTTTATTTTGGCATCCGGATGATGATTCTAGCATGAAATTGCTTGGGCACCTGTTAATTTTTAAGATTTTGACACATTCAGCTCAAATGTACAATCATGCGCTAAAAACGCATTTAAAGCAATAAAAAGGTGATTATGGCTGTCAAACCTAAACCAAACGTTGTGCACTCAAATCTTTTGCTGTATTTAGTTTATTTTGGCATCCGGATGATGATTCTAGCATGAAATTGCTTGGGCACCTGTTAATTTTTAAGATTTTGACACATTCAGCTCAAATGTACACAATTGCTGATTATGGCTGTCAAATCTAAACCAAACGTTGTGCACTCAAATCTTTTGCTGTATTTTGTTTATTTTGGCATCCGGATGATGATTCTAGCATGAAATTGCTTGGGCACCTGTTAATTTTTAAGATTTTGACACATTCAGCTCAAATGTACAATCATGCGCTAAAAACGCATTTAAAGAAATAAAAAGGTGATTATGGCTGTCAAACCTAAACCAAACGTTGTGCACTCAAATCTTTTGCTGTATTTAGTTTATTTTGGCATCCGGATGATGATTCTAGCATGAAATTGCTTGGGCACCTGTTAATTTTTAAGATTTTGACACATTCAGCTCAAATGTACAATCATGCGCTAAAAACGCATTTAAAGCAATAAAAAGGTGATTATGGCTGTCAAACCTAAACCAAACGTTGTGCACTCAAATCTTTTGCTGTATTTAGTTTATTTTGGCATCCGGATGATGATTCTAGCATGAAATTGCTTGGGCACCTGTTAATTTTTAAGATTTTGACACATTCAGCTCAAATGTACACAATTGCTGATTATGGCTGTCAAATCTAAACCAAACGTTGTGCACTCAAATCTTTTGCTGTATTTAGTTTATTTTGGCATCCGGATGATGATTCTAGCATGAAATTGCTTGGGCACCTGTTAATTTTTAAGATTTTGACACATTCAGCTCAAATGTACACAATTGCTGATTATGGCTGTCAAATCTAAACCAAACGTTGTGCACTCAAATCTTTTGCTGTATTTAGTTTATTTTGGCATCCGGATGATGATTCTAGCATGAAATTGCTTGGGCACCTGTTAATTTTTAAGATTTTGACACATTCAGCTCAAATGTACAATCATGCGCTAAAAACGCATTTAAAGCAATAAAAAGGTGATTATGGCTGTCAAACCTAAACCAAACGTTGTGCACTCAAATCTTTTGCTGTATTTAGTTTATTTTGGCATCCGGATGATGATTCTAGCATGAAATTGCTTGGGCACCTGTTAATTTTTAAGATTTTGACACATTCAGCTCAAATGTACACAATTGCTGATTATGGCTGTCAAATCTAAACCAAACGTTGTGCACTCAAATCTTTTGCTGTATTTAGTTTATTTTGGCATCCGGATGATGATTCTAGCATGAAATTGCTTGGGCACCTGTTAATTTTTAAGATTTTGACACATTCAGCTCAAATGTACAATCATGCGCTAAAAACGCATTTAAAGCAATAAAAAGGTGATTATGGCTGTCAAACCTAAACCAAACGTTGTGCACTCAAATCTTTTGCTGTATTTAGTTTATTTTGGCATCCGGAGGATGATTCTAGCATGAAATTGCTTGGGCACCTGTTAATTTTTAAGATTTTGACACATTCAGCTCAAATGTACACAATTGCTGATTATGGCTGTCAAATCTAAACCAAACGTTGTGCACTCAAATCTTTTGCTGTATTTAGTTTATTTTGGCATCCGGATGATGATTCTAGCATGAAATTGCTTGGGCACCTGTTAATTTTTAAGATTTTGACACATTCAGCTCAAATGTACAATCATGCGCTAAAAACGCATTTAAAGCAATAAAAAGGTGATTATGGCTGTCAAACCTAAACCAAACGTTGTGCACTCAAATCTTTTGCTGTATTTAGTTTATTTTGGCATCCGGATGATGATTCTAGCATGAAATTGCTTGGGCACCTGTTAATTTTTAAGATTTTGACACATTCAGCTCAAATGTACACAATTGCTGATTATGGCTGTCAAATCTAAACCAAACGTTGTGCACTCAAATCTTTTGCTGTATTTAGTTTATTTTGGCATCCGGATGATGATTCTAGCATGAAATTGCTTGGGCACCTGTTAATTTTTAAGATTTTGACACATTCAGCTCAAATGTACAATCATGCGCTAAAAACGCATTTAAAGCAATAAAAAGGTGATTATGGCTGTCAAACCTAAACCAAACGTTGTGCACTCAAATCTTTTGCTGTATTTATTTTATTTTGGCATCCGGATGATGATTCTAGCATGAAATTGCTTGGGCACCTGTTAATTTTTAAGATTTTGACACATTCAGCTCAAATGTACACAATTGCTGATTATGGCTGTCAAATCTAAACCAAACGTTGTGCACTCAAATCTTTTGCTGTATTTTGTTTATTTTGGCATCCGGATGATGATTCTAGCATGAAATTGCTTGGGCACCTGTTAATTTTTAAGATTTTGACACATTCAGCTCAAATGTACAATCATGCGCTAAAAACGCATTTAAAGAAATAAAAAGGTGATTATGGCTGTCAAACCTAAACCAAACGTTGTGCACTCAAATCTTTTGCTGTATTTAGTTTATTTTGGCATCCGGATGATGATTCTAGCATGAAATTGCTTGGGCACCTGTTAATTTTTAAGATTTTGACACATTCAGCTCAAATGTACACAATTGCTGATTATGGCTGTCAAATCTAAACCAAACGTTGTGCACTCAAATCTTTTGCTGTATTTTGTTTATTTTGGCATCCGGATGATGATTCTAGCATGAAATTGCTTGGGCACCTGTTAATTTTTAAGATTTTGACACATTCAGCTCAAATGTACAATCATGCGCTAAAAACGCATTTAAAGAAATAAAAAGGTGATTATGGCTGTCAAACCTAAACCAAACGTTGTGCACTCAAATCTTTTGCTGTATTTAGTTTATTTTGGCATCCGGATGATGATTCTAGCATGAAATTGCTTGGGCACCTGTTAATTTTTAAGATTTTGACACATTCAGCTCAAATGTACAATCATGCGCTAAAAACGCATTTAAAGCAATAAAAAGGTGATTATGGCTGTCAAACCTAAACCAAACGTTGTGCACTCAAATCTTTTGCTGTATTTAGTTTATTTTGGCATCCGGATGATGATTCTAGCATGAAATTGCTTGGGCACCTGTTAATTTTTAAGATTTTGACACATTCAGCTCAAATGTACACAATTGCTGATTATGGCTGTCAAATCTAAACCAAACGTTGTGCACTCAAATCTTTTGCTGTATTTAGTTTATTTTGGCATCCGGATGATGATTCTAGCATGAAATTGCTTGGGCACCTGTTAATTTTTAAGATTTTGACACATTCAGCTCAAATGTACACAATTGCTGATTATGGCTGTCAAATCTAAACCAAACGTTGTGCACTCAAATCTTTTGCTGTATTTAGTTTATTTTGGCATCCGGATGATGATTCTAGCATGAAATTGCTTGGGCACCTGTTAATTTTTAAGATTTTGACACATTCAGCTCAAATGTACAATCATGCGCTAAAAACGCATTTAAAGCAATAAAAAGGTGATTATGGCTGTCAAACCTAAACCAAACGTTGTGCACTCAAATCTTTTGCTGTATTTAGTTTATTTTGGCATCCGGATGATGATTCTAGCATGAAATTGCTTGGGCACCTGTTAATTTTTAAGATTTTGACACATTCAGCTCAAATGTACACAATTGCTGATTATGGCTGTCAAATCTAAACCAAACGTTGTGCACTCAAATCTTTTGCTGTATTTAGTTTATTTTGGCATCCGGATGATGATTCTAGCATGAAATTGCTTGGGCACCTGTTAATTTTTAAGATTTTGACACATTCAGCTCAAATGTACAATCATGCGCTAAAAACGCATTTAAAGCAATAAAAAGGTGATTATGGCTGTCAAACCTAAACCAAACGTTGTGCACTCAAATCTTTTGCTGTATTTAGTTTATTTTGGCATCCGGATGATGATTCTAGCATGAAATTGCTTGGGCACCTGTTAATTTTTAAGATTTTGACACATTCAGCTCAAATGTACACAATTGCTGATTATGGCTGTCAAATCTAAACCAAACGTTGTGCACTCAAATCTTTTGCTGTATTTAGTTTATTTTGGCATCCGGATGATGATTCTAGCATGAAATTGCTTGGGCACCTGTTAATTTTTAAGATTTTGACACATTCAGCTCAAATGTACAATCATGCGCTAAAAACGCATTTAAAGCAATAAAAAGGTGATTATGGCTGTCAAACCTAAACCAAACGTTGTGCACTCAAATCTTTTGCTGTATTTAGTTTATTTTGGCATCCGGATGATGATTCTAGCATGAAATTGCTTGGGCACCTGTTAATTTTTAAGATTTTGACACATTCAGCTCAAATGTACACAATTGCTGATTATGGCTGTCAAATCTAAACCAAACGTTGTGCACTCAAATCTTTTGCTGTATTTAGTTTATTTTGGCATCCGGATGATGATTCTAGCATGAAATTGCTTGGGCACCTGTTAATTTTTAAGATTTTGACACATTCAGCTCAAATGTACAATCATGCGCTAAAAACGCATTTAAAGCAATAAAAAGGTGATTATGGCTGTCAAACCTAAACCAAACGTTGTGCACTCAAATCTTTTGCTGTATTTATTTTATTTTGGCATCCGGATGATGATTCTAGCATGAAATTGCTTGGGCACCTGTTAATTTTTAAGATTTTGACACATTCAGCTCAAATGTACACAATTGCTGATTATGGCTGTCAAATCTAAACCAAACGTTGTGCACTCAAATCTTTTGCTGTATTTTGTTTATTTTGGCATCCGGATGATGATTCTAGCATGAAATTGCTTGGGCACCTGTTAATTTTTAAGATTTTGACACATTCAGCTCAAATGTACAATCATGCGCTAAAAACGCATTTAAAGAAATAAAAAGGTGATTATGGCTGTCAAACCTAAACCAAACGTTGTGCACTCAAATCTTTTGCTGTATTTAGTTTATTTTGGCATCCGGATGATGATTCTAGCATGAAATTGCTTGGGCACCTGTTAATTTTTAAGATTTTGACACATTCAGCTCAAATGTACAATCATGCGCTAAAAACGCATTTAAAGCAATAAAAAGGTGATTATGGCTGTCAAACCTAAACCAAACGTTGTGCACTCAAATCTTTTGCTGTATTTAGTTTATTTTGGCATCCGGATGATGATTCTAGCATGAAATTGCTTGGGCACCTGTTAATTTTTAAGATTTTGACACATTCAGCTCAAATGTACACAATTGCTGATTATGGCTGTCAAATCTAAACCAAACGTTGTGCACTCAAATCTTTTGCTGTATTTAGTTTATTTTGGCATCCGGATGATGATTCTAGCATGAAATTGCTTGGGCACCTGTTAATTTTTAAGATTTTGACACATTCAGCTCAAATGTACAATCATGCGCTAAAAACGCATTTAAAGCAATAAAAAGGTGATTATGGCTGTCAACCCTAAACCAAACGTTGTGCACTCAAATCTTTTGCTGTATTTAGTTTATTTTGGCATCCGGATGATGATTCTAGCATGAAATTGCTTGGGCACCTGTTAATTTTTAAGATTTTGACACATTCAGCTCAAATGTACAATCATGCGCTAAAAACGCATTTAAAGCAATAAAAAGGTGATTATGGCTGTCAAACCTAAACCAAACGTTGTGCACTCAAATCTTTTGCTGTATTTAGTTTATTTTGGCATCCGGATGATGATTCTAGCATGAAATTGCTTGGGCACCTGTTAATTTGTTAAGATTTTGACACATTCAGCTCAAATGTACACAATTGCTGATTATGGCTGTCAAATCTAAACCAAACGTTGTGCACTCAAATCTTTTGCTGTATTTAGTTTATTTTGGCATCCGGATGATGATTCTAGCATGAAATTGCTTGGGCACCTGTTAATTTTTAAGATTTTGACACATTCAGCTCAAATGTACAATCATGCGCTAAAAACGCATTTAAAGCAATAAAAAGGTGATTATGGCTGTCAAACCTAAACCAAACGTTGTGCACTCAAATCTTTTGCTGTATTTAGTTTATTTTGGCATCCGGATGATGATTCTAGCATGAAATTGCTTGGGCACCTGTTAATTTTTAAGATTTTGACACATTCAGCTCAAATGTACAATCATGCGCTAAAAACGCATTTAAAGCAATAAAAAGGTGATTATGGCTGTCAAACCTAAACCAAACGTTGTGCACTCAAATCTTTTGCTGTATTTAGTTTATTTTGGCATCCGGATGATGATTCTAGCATGAAATTGCTTGGGCACCTGTTAATTTTTAAGATTTTGACACATTCAGCTCAAATGTACACAATTGCTGATTATGGCTGTCAAATCTAAACCAAACGTTGTGCACTCAAATCTTTTGCTGTATTTAGTTTATTTTGGCATCCGGATGATGATTCTAGCATGAAATTGCTTGGGCACCTGTTAATTTTTAAGATTTTGACACATTCAGCTCAAATGTACAATCATGCGCTAAAAACGCATTTAAAGCAATAAAAAGGTGATTATGGCTGTCAAACCTAAACCAAACGTTGTGCACTCAAATCTTTTGCTGTATTTAGTTTATTTTGGCATCCGGATGATGATTCTAGCATGAAATTGCTTGGGCACCTGTTAATTTTTAAGATTTTGACACATTCAGCTCAAATGTACAATCATGCGCTAAAAACGCATTTAAAGCAATAAAAAGGTGATTATGGCTGTCAAACCTAAACCAAACGTTGTGCACTCAAATCTTTTGCTGTATTTAGTTTATTTTGGCATCCGGATGATGATTCTAGCATGAAATTGCTTGGGCACCTGTTAATTTGTTAAGATTTTGACACATTCAGCTCAAATGTACACAATTGCTGATTATGGCTGTCAAATCTAAACCAAACGTTGTGCACTCAAATCTTTTGCTGTATTTAGTTTATTTTGGCATCCGGATGATGATTCTAGCATGAAATTGCTTGGGCACCTGTTAATTTTTAAGATTTTGACACATTCAGCTCAAATGTACAATCATGCGCTAAAAACGCATTTAAAGCAATAAAAAGGTGATTATGGCTGTCAAACCTAAACCAAACGTTGTGCACTCAAATCTTTTGCTGTATTTAGTTTATTTTGGCATCCGGATGATGATTCTAGCATGAAATTGCTTGGGCACCTGTTAATTTTTAAGATTTTGACACATTCAGCTCAAATGTACAATCATGCGCTAAAAACGCATTTAAAGCAATAAAAAGGTGATTATGGCTGTCAAACCTAAACCAAACGTTGTGCACTCAAATCTTTTGCTGTATTTAGTTTATTTTGGCATCCGGATGATGATTCTAGCATGAAATTGCTTGGGCACCTGTTAATTTTTAAGATTTTGACACATTCAGCTCAAATGTACACAATTGCTGATTATGGCTGTCAAATCTAAACCAAACGTTGTGCACTCAAATCTTTTGCTGTATTTAGTTTATTTTGGCATCCGGATGATGATTCTAGCATGAAATTGCTTGGGCACCTGTTAATTTTTAAGATTTTGACACATTCAGCTCAAATGTACAATCATGCGCTAAAAACGCATTTAAAGCAATAAAAAGGTGATTATGGCTGTCAAACCTAAACCAAACGTTGTGCACTCAAATCTTTTGCTGTATTTAGTTTATTTTGGCATCCGGATGATGATTCTAGCATGAAATTGCTTGGGCACCTGTTAATTTTTAAGATTTTGACACATTCAGCTCAAATGTACACAATTGCTGATTATGGCTGTCAAATCTAAACCAAACGTTGTGCACTCAAATCTTTTGCTGTATTTAGTTTATTTTGGCATCCGGATGATGATTCTAGCATGAAATTGCTTGGGCACCTGTTAATTTTTAAGATTTTGACACATTCAGCTCAAATGTACACAATTGCTGATTATGGCTGTCAAATCTAAACCAAACGTTGTGCACTCAAATCTTTTGCTGTATTTAGTTTATTTTGGCATCCGGATGATGATTCTAGCATGAAATTGCTTGGGCACCTGTTAATTTTTAAGATTTTGACACATTCAGCTCAAATGTACAATCATGCGCTAAAAACGCATTTAAAGCAATAAAAAGGTGATTATGGCTGTCAAACCTAAACCAAACGTTGTGCACTCAAATCTTTTGCTGTATTTAGTTTATTTTGGCATCCGGAGGATGATTCTAGCATGAAATTGCTTGGGCACCTGTTAATTTTTAAGATTTTGACACATTCAGCTCAAATGTACACAATTGCTGATTATGGCTGTCAAATCTAAACCAAACGTTGTGCACTCAAATCTTTTGCTGTATTTAGTTTATTTTGGCATCCGGATGATGATTCTAGCATGAAATTGCTTGGGCACCTGTTAATTTTTAAGATTTTGACACATTCAGCTCAAATGTACAATCATGCGCTAAAAACGCATTTAAAGCAATAAAAAGGTGATTATGGCTGTCAAACCTAAACCAAACGTTGTGCACTCAAATCTTTTGCTGTATTTAGTTTATTTTGGCATCCGGATGATGATTCTAGCATGAAATTGCTTGGGCACCTGTTAATTTTTAAGATTTTGACACATTCAGCTCAAATGTACACAATTGCTGATTATGGCTGTCAAATCTAAACCAAACGTTGTGCACTCAAATCTTTTGCTGTATTTAGTTTATTTTGGCATCCGGATGATGATTCTAGCATGAAATTGCTTGGGCACCTGTTAATTTTTAAGATTTTGACACATTCAGCTCAAATGTACAATCATGCGCTAAAAACGCATTTAAAGCAATAAAAAGGTGATTATGGCTGTCAAACCTAAACCAAACGTTGTGCACTCAAATCTTTTGCTGTATTTATTTTATTTTGGCATCCGGATGATGATTCTAGCATGAAATTGCTTGGGCACCTGTTAATTTTTAAGATTTTGACACATTCAGCTCAAATGTACACAATTGCTGATTATGGCTGTCAAATCTAAACCAAACGTTGTGCACTCAAATCTTTTGCTGTATTTTGTTTATTTTGGCATCCGGATGATGATTCTAGCATGAAATTGCTTGGGCACCTGTTAATTTTTAAGATTTTGACACATTCAGCTCAAATGTACAATCATGCGCTAAAAACGCATTTAAAGAAATAAAAAGGTGATTATGGCTGTCAAACCTAAACCAAACGTTGTGCACTCAAATCTTTTGCTGTATTTAGTTTATTTTGGCATCCGGATGATGATTCTAGCATGAAATTGCTTGGGCACCTGTTAATTTTTAAGATTTTGACACATTCAGCTCAAATGTACAATCATGCGCTAAAAACGCATTTAAAGCAATAAAAAGGTGATTATGGCTGTCAAACCTAAACCAAACGTTGTGCACTCAAATCTTTTGCTGTATTTAGTTTATTTTGGCATCCGGATGATGATTCTAGCATGAAATTGCTTGGGCACCTGTTAATTTTTAAGATTTTGACACATTCAGCTCAAATGTACACAATTGCTGATTATGGCTGTCAAATCTAAACCAAACGTTGTGCACTCAAATCTTTTGCTGTATTTAGTTTATTTTGGCATCCGGATGATGATTCTAGCATGAAATTGCTTGGGCACCTGTTAATTTTTAAGATTTTGACACATTCAGCTCAAATGTACACAATTGCTGATTATGGCTGTCAAATCTAAACCAAACGTTGTGCACTCAAATCTTTTGCTGTATTTAGTTTATTTTGGCATCCGGATAATGATTCTAGCATGACATTGCTTGGGCACCTGTTAATTTTTAAGATTTTGACACATTCAGCTCAAATGTACAATCATGCGCTAAAAACGCATTTAAAGCAATAAAAAGGTGATTATGGCTGTCAAACCTAAACCAAACGTTGTGCACTCAAATCTTTTGCTGTATTTAGTTTATTTTGGCATCCGGATGATGATTCTAGCATGAAATTGCTTGGGCACCTGTTAATTTTTAAGATTTTGACACATTCAGCTCAAATGTACACAATTGCTGATTATGGCTGTCAAATCTAAACCAAACGTTGTGCACTCAAATCTTTTGCTATATTTAGTTTATTTTGGCATCCGGATGATGATTCTAGCATGAAATTGCTTGGGCACCTGTTAATTTTTAAGATTTTGACACATTCAGCTCAAATGTACAATCATGCGCTACAAACGCATTTAAAGCAATAAAAAGGTGATTATGGCTGTCAAACCTAAACCAAACGTTGTGCACTCAAATCTTTTGCTATATTTAGTTTATTTTGGCATCCGGATGATGATTCTAGCATGAAATTGCTTGGGCACCTGTTAATTTTTAAGATTTTGACACATTCAGCTCAAATGTACAATCATGCGCTACAAACGCATTTAAAGCAATAAAAAGGTGGTTATGGCTGTCAAACCTAAACCAAACGTTGTGCACTCAAATCTTTTGCTATATTTAGTTTATTTTGGCATCCGGATGATGATTCTAGCATGAAATTGCTTGGGCACCTGTTAATTTTTAAGATTTTGACACATTCAGCTCAAATGTACACAATTGCTGATTATGGCTGTCAAATCTAAACCAAACGTTGTGCACTCAAATCTTTTGCTGTATTTAGTTTATTTTGGCATCCGGATGATGATTCTAGCATGAAATTGCTTGGGCACCTGTTAATTTTTAAGATTTTTACACATTCAGCTCAAATGTACAATCATGCGCTACAAACGCATTTAAAGCAATAAAAATGTGATTATGGCTGTCAAACCTAAACCAAACGTTGTGCACTCAAATCTTTTGCTATATTTAGTTTATTTTGGCATCCGGATGATGATTCTAGCATGAAATTGCTTGGGCACCTGTTAATTTTTAAGATTTTGACACATTCAGCTCAAATGTACACAATCGCTGATTATGGCTGTCAAACCTAAACCAAACGTTGTGCACTCAAATCTTTTGCTATATTTAGTTTATTTTGGCATCCGGATGATGATTCTAGCATGAAATTGCTTGGGCACCTGTTAATTTTTAAGATTTTGACACATTCAGCTCAAATGTACAATCATGCGCTAAAAACGCATTTAAAGCAATAAAAAGGTGATTATGGCTGTCAAACCTAAACCAAACGTTGTGCACTCAAATCTTTTGCTGTATTTAGTTTATTTTGGCATCCGGATGATGATTCTAGTATGAAATTGCTTGGGCACCTGTTAATTTTTAAGATTTTGACACATTCAGCTCAAATGTACACAATTGCTGATTATGGCTGTCAAATCTAAACCAAACGTTGTGCACTCAAATCTTTTGCTGTATTTAGTTTATTTTGGCATCCGGATAATGATTCTAGCATGAAATTGCTTGGGCACCTGTTAATTTTTAAGATTTTGACACATTCAGCTCAAATGTACAATCATGCGCTAAAAACGCATTTAAAGCAATAAAAAGGTGATTATGGCTGTCAAACCTAAACCAAACGTTGTGCACTCAAATCTTTTGCTGTATTTAGTTTATTTTGGCATCCGGATGATGATTCTAGCATGAAATTGCTTGGGCACCTGTTAATTTTGAAGATTTTGACACATTCAGCTCAAATGTACACAATTGCTGATTATGGCTGTCAAATCTAAACCAAACGTTGTGCACTCAAATCTTTTGCTGTATTTAGTTTATTTTGGCATCCGGATAATGATTCTAGCATGACATTGCTTGGGCACCTGTTAATTTTTAAGATTTTGACACATTCAGCTCAAATGTACAATCATGCGCTAAAAACGCATTTAAAGCAATAAAAAGGTGATTATGGCTGTCAAACCTAAACCAAACGTTGTGCACTCAAATCTTTTGCTGTATTTAGTTTATTTTGGCATCCGGATGATGATTCTAGCATGAAATTGCTTGGGCACCTGTTAATTTTTAAGATTTTGACACATTCAGCTCAAATGTACACAATTGCTGATTATGGCTGTCAAATCTAAACCAAACGTTGTGCACTCAAATCTTTTGCTATATTTAGTTTATTTTGGCATCCGGATGATGATTCTAGCATGAAATTGCTTGGGCACCTGTTAATTTTTAAGATTTTGACACATTCAGCTCAAATGTACAATCATGCGCTAAAAACGCATTTAAAGCAATAAAAAGGTGATTATGGCTGTCAAACCTAAACCAAACGTTGTGCACTCAAATCTTTTGCTGTATTTATTTTATTTTGGCATCCGGATGATGATTCTAGCATGAAATTGCTTGGGCACCTGTTAATTTTTAAGATTTTGACACATTCAGCTCAAATGTACACAATTGCTGATTATGGCTGTCAAATCTAAACCAAACGTTGTGCACTCAAATCTTTTGCTGTATTTTGTTTATTTTGGCATCCGGATGATGATTCTAGCATGAAATTGCTTGGGCACCTGTTAATTTTTAAGATTTTGACACATTCAGCTCAAATGTACAATCATGCGCTAAAAACGCATTTAAAGAAATAAAAAGGTGATTATGGCTGTCAAACCTAAACCAAACGTTGTGCACTCAAATCTTTTGCTGTATTTATTTTATTTTGGCATCCGGATGATGATTCTAGCATGAAATTGCTTGGGCACCTGTTAATTTTTAAGATTTTGACACATTCAGCTCAAATGTACACAATTGCTGATTATGGCTGTCAAATCTAAACCAAACGTTGTGCACTCAAATCTTTTGCTGTATTTTGTTTATTTTGGCATCCGGATGATGATTCTAGCATGAAATTGCTTGGGCACCTGTTAATTTTTAAGATTTTGACACATTCAGCTCAAATGTACAATCATGCGCTAAAAACGCATTTAAAGAAATAAAAAGGTGATTATGGCTGTCAAACCTAAACCAAACGTTGTGCACTCAAATCTTTTGCTGTATTTAGTTTATTTTGGCATCCGGATGATGATTCTAGCATGAAATTGCTTGGGCACCTGTTAATTTTTAAGATTTTGACACATTCAGCTCAAATGTACAATCATGCGCTAAAAACGCATTTAAAGCAATAAAAAGGTGATTATGGCTGTCAAACCTAAACCAAACGTTGTGCACTCAAATCTTTTGCTGTATTTAGTTTATTTTGGCATCCGGATGATGATTCTAGCATGAAATTGCTTGGGCACCTGTTAATTTTTAAGATTTTGACACATTCAGCTCAAATGTACACAATTGCTGATTATGGCTGTCAAATCTAAACCAAACGTTGTGCACTCAAATCTTTTGCTGTATTTAGTTTATTTTGGCATCCGGATGATGATTCTAGCATGAAATTGCTTGGGCACCTGTTAATTTTTAAGATTTTGACACATTCAGCTCAAATGTACACAATTGCTGATTATGGCTGTCAAATCTAAACCAAACGTTGTGCACTCAAATCTTTTGCTGTATTTAGTTTATTTTGGCATCCGGATGATGATTCTAGCATGAAATTGCTTGGGCACCTGTTAATTTTTAAGATTTTGACACATTCAGCTCAAATGTACAATCATGCGCTAAAAACGCATTTAAAGCAATAAAAAGGTGATTATGGCTGTCAAACCTAAACCAAACGTTGTGCACTCAAATCTTTTGCTGTATTTAGTTTATTTTGGCATCCGGAGGATGATTCTAGCATGAAATTGCTTGGGCACCTGTTAATTTTTAAGATTTTGACACATTCAGCTCAAATGTACACAATTGCTGATTATGGCTGTCAAATCTAAACCAAACGTTGTGCACTCAAATCTTTTGCTGTATTTAGTTTATTTTGGCATCCGGATGATGATTCTAGCATGAAATTGCTTGGGCACCTGTTAATTTTTAAGATTTTGACACATTCAGCTCAAATGTACAATCATGCGCTAAAAACGCATTTAAAGCAATAAAAAGGTGATTATGGCTGTCAAACCTAAACCAAACGTTGTGCACTCAAATCTTTTGCTGTATTTAGTTTATTTTGGCATCCGGATGATGATTCTAGCATGAAATTGCTTGGGCACCTGTTAATTTTTAAGATTTTGACACATTCAGCTCAAATGTACACAATTGCTGATTATGGCTGTCAAATCTAAACCAAACGTTGTGCACTCAAATCTTTTGCTGTATTTAGTTTATTTTGGCATCCGGATGATGATTCTAGCATGAAATTGCTTGGGCACCTGTTAATTTTTAAGATTTTGACACATTCAGCTCAAATGTACAATCATGCGCTAAAAACGCATTTAAAGCAATAAAAAGGTGATTATGGCTGTCAAACCTAAACCAAACGTTGTGCACTCAAATCTTTTGCTGTATTTATTTTATTTTGGCATCCGGATGATGATTCTAGCATGAAATTGCTTGGGCACCTGTTAATTTTTAAGATTTTGACACATTCAGCTCAAATGTACACAATTGCTGATTATGGCTGTCAAATCTAAACCAAACGTTGTGCACTCAAATCTTTTGCTGTATTTTGTTTATTTTGGCATCCGGATGATGATTCTAGCATGAAATTGCTTGGGCACCTGTTAATTTTTAAGATTTTGACACATTCAGCTCAAATGTACAATCATGCGCTAAAAACGCATTTAAAGAAATAAAAAGGTGATTATGGCTGTCAAACCTAAACCAAACGTTGTGCACTCAAATCTTTTGCTGTATTTAGTTTATTTTGGCATCCGGATGATGATTCTAGCATGAAATTGCTTGGGCACCTGTTAATTTTTAAGATTTTGACACATTCAGCTCAAATGTACAATCATGCGCTAAAAACGCATTTAAAGCAATAAAAAGGTGATTATGGCTGTCAAACCTAAACCAAACGTTGTGCACTCAAATCTTTTGCTGTATTTAGTTTATTTTGGCATCCGGATGATGATTCTAGCATGAAATTGCTTGGGCACCTGTTAATTTTTAAGATTTTGACACATTCAGCTCAAATGTACACAATTGCTGATTATGGCTGTCAAATCTAAACCAAACGTTGTGCACTCAAATCTTTTGCTGTATTTAGTTTATTTTGGCATCCGGATGATGATTCTAGCATGAAATTGCTTGGGCACCTGTTAATTTTTAAGATTTTGACACATTCAGCTCAAATGTACACAATTGCTGATTATGGCTGTCAAATCTAAACCAAACGTTGTGCACTCAAATCTTTTGCTGTATTTAGTTTATTTTGGCATCCGGATAATGATTCTAGCATGACATTGCTTGGGCACCTGTTAATTTTTAAGATTTTGACACATTCAGCTCAAATGTACAATCATGCGCTAAAAACGCATTTAAAGCAATAAAAAGGTGATTATGGCTGTCAAACCTAAACCAAACGTTGTGCACTCAAATCTTTTGCTGTATTTAGTTTATTTTGGCATCCGGATGATGATTCTAGCATGAAATTGCTTGGGCACCTGTTAATTTTTAAGATTTTGACACATTCAGCTCAAATGTACACAATTGCTGATTATGGCTGTCAAATCTAAACCAAACGTTGTGCACTCAAATCTTTTGCTATATTTAGTTTATTTTGGCATCCGGATGATGATTCTAGCATGAAATTGCTTGGGCACCTGTTAATTTTTAAGATTTTGACACATTCAGCTCAAATGTACAATCATGCGCTACAAACGCATTTAAAGCAATAAAAAGGTGATTATGGCTGTCAAACCTAAACCAAACGTTGTGCACTCAAATCTTTTGCTATATTTAGTTTATTTTGGCATCCGGATGATGATTCTAGCATGAAATTGCTTGGGCACCTGTTAATTTTTAAGATTTTGACACATTCAGCTCAAATGTACAATCATGCGCTACAAACGCATTTAAAGCAATAAAAAGGTGGTTATGGCTGTCAAACCTAAACCAAACGTTGTGCACTCAAATCTTTTGCTATATTTAGTTTATTTTGGCATCCGGATGATGATTCTAGCATGAAATTGCTTGGGCACCTGTTAATTTTTAAGATTTTGACACATTCAGCTCAAATGTACACAATTGCTGATTATGGCTGTCAAATCTAAACCAAACGTTGTGCACTCAAATCTTTTGCTGTATTTAGTTTATTTTGGCATCCGGATGATGATTCTAGCATGAAATTGCTTGGGCACCTGTTAATTTTTAAGATTTTTACACATTCAGCTCAAATGTACAATCATGCGCTACAAACGCATTTAAAGCAATAAAAATGTGATTATGGCTGTCAAACCTAAACCAAACGTTGTGCACTCAAATCTTTTGCTATATTTAGTTTATTTTGGCATCCGGATGATGATTCTAGCATGAAATTGCTTGGGCACCTGTTAATTTTTAAGATTTTGACACATTCAGCTCAAATGTACACAATCGCTGATTATGGCTGTCAAACCTAAACCAAACGTTGTGCACTCAAATCTTTTGCTATATTTAGTTTATTTTGGCATCCGGATGATGATTCTAGCATGAAATTGCTTGGGCACCTGTTAATTTTTAAGATTTTTACACATTCAGCTCAAATGTACAATCATGCGCTACAAACGCATTTAAAGCAATAAAAATGTGATTATGGCTGTCAAACCTAAACCAAACGTTGTGCACTCAAATCTTTTGCTATATTTAGTTTATTTTGGCATCCGGATGATGATTCTAGCATGAAATTGCTTGGGCACCTGTTAATTTTTAAGATTTTGACACATTCAGCTCAAATGTACACAATCGCTGATTATGGCTGTCAAACCTAAACCAAACGTTGTGCACTCAAATCTTTTGCTATATTTAGTTTATTTTGGCATCCGGATGATGATTCTAGCATGAAATTGCTTGGGCACCTGTTAATTTTTAAGATTTTGACACATTCAGCTCAAATGTACAATCATGCGCTAAAAACGCATTTAAAGCAATAAAAAGGTGATTATGGCTGTCAAACCTAAACCAAACGTTGTGCACTCAAATCTTTTGCTGTATTTAGTTTATTTTGGCATCCGGATGATGATTCTAGTATGAAATTGCTTGGGCACCTGTTAATTTTTAAGATTTTGACACATTCAGCTCAAATGTACACAATTGCTGATTATGGCTGTCAAATCTAAACCAAACGTTGTGCACTCAAATCTTTTGCTGTATTTAGTTTATTTTGACATCCGGATAATGATTCTAGCATGAAATTGCTTGGGCACCTGTTAATTTTTAAGATTTTGACACATTCAGCTCAAATGTACAATCATGCGCTAAAAACGCATTTAAAGCAATAAAAAGGTGATTATGGCTGTCAAACCTAAACCAAACGTTGTGCACTCAAATCTTTTGCTGTATTTAGTTTATTTTGGCATCCGGATGATGATTCTAGCATGAAATTGCTTGGGCACCTGTTAATTTTGAAGATTTTGACACATTCAGCTCAAATGTACACAATTGCTGATTATGGCTGTCAAATCTAAACCAAACGTTGTGCACTCAAATCTTTTGCTGTATTTAGTTTATTTTGGCATCCGGATAATGATTCTAGCATGACATTGCTTGGGCACCTGTTAATTTTTAAGATTTTGACACATTCAGCTCAAATGTACAATCATGCGCTAAAAACGCATTTAAAGCAATAAAAAGGTGATTATGGCTGTCAAACCTAAACCAAACGTTGTGCACTCAAATCTTTTGCTGTATTTAGTTTATTTTGGCATCCGGATGATGATTCTAGCATGAAATTGCTTGGGCACCTGTTAATTTTTAAGATTTTGACACATTCAGCTCAAATGTACACAATTGCTGATTATGGCTGTCAAATCTAAACCAAACGTTGTGCACTCAAATCTTTTGCTATATTTAGTTTATTTTGGCATCCGGATGATGATTCTAGCATGAAATTGCTTGGGCACCTGTTAATTTTTAAGATTTTGACACATTCAGCTCAAATGTACAATCATGCGCTAAAAACGCATTTAAAGCAATAAAAAGGTGATTATGGCTGTCAAACCTAAACCAAACGTTGTGCACTCAAATCTTTTGCTGTATTTATTTTATTTTGGCATCCGGATGATGATTCTAGCATGAAATTGCTTGGGCACCTGTTAATTTTTAAGATTTTGACACATTCAGCTCAAATGTACACAATTGCTGATTATGGCTGTCAAATCTAAACCAAACGTTGTGCACTCAAATCTTTTGCTGTATTTTGTTTATTTTGGCATCCGGATGATGATTCTAGCATGAAATTGCTTGGGCACCTGTTAATTTTTAAGATTTTGACACATTCAGCTCAAATGTACAATCATGCGCTAAAAACGCATTTAAAGAAATAAAAAGGTGATTATGGCTGTCAAACCTAAACCAAACGTTGTGCACTCAAATCTTTTGCTGTATTTAGTTTATTTTGGCATCCGGATGATGATTCTAGCATGAAATTGCTTGGGCACCTGTTAATTTTTAAGATTTTGACACATTCAGCTCAAATGTACAATCATGCGCTAAAAACGCATTTAAAGCAATAAAAAGGTGATTATGGCTGTCAAACCTAAACCAAACGTTGTGCACTCAAATCTTTTGCTGTATTTAGTTTATTTTGGCATCCGGATGATGATTCTAGCATGAAATTGCTTGGGCACCTGTTAATTTTTAAGATTTTGACACATTCAGCTCAAATGTACACAATTGCTGATTATGGCTGTCAAATCTAAACCAAACGTTGTGCACTCAAATCTTTTGCTGTATTTAGTTTATTTTGGCATCCGGATGATGATTCTAGCATGAAATTGCTTGGGCACCTGTTAATTTTTAAGATTTTGACACATTCAGCTCAAATGTACACAATTGCTGATTATGGCTGTCAAATCTAAACCAAACGTTGTGCACTCAAATCTTTTGCTGTACTTAGTTTATTTCGGCATCCGGATGATGATTCTAGCATGAAATTGCTTGGGCACCTGTTAATTTTTAAGATTTTGACACATTCAGCTCAAATGTACAATCATGCGCTAAAAACGCATTTAAAGCAATAAAAAGGTGATTATGGCTGTCAAACCTAAACCAAACGTTGTGCACTCAAATCTTTTGCTGTATTTAGTTTATTTTGGCATCCGGATGATGATTCTAGCATGAAATTGCTTGGGCACCTGTTAATTTTTAAGATTTTGACACATTCAGCTCAAATGTACACAATTGCTGATTATGGCTGTCAAATCTAAACCAAACGTTGTGCACTCAAATCTTTTGCTGTATTTAGTTTATTTTGGCATCCGGATGATGATTCTAGCATGAAATTGCTTGGGCACCTGTTAATTTTTAAGATTTTGACACATTCAGCTCAAATGTACAATCATGCGCTAAAAACGCATTTAAAGCAATAAAAAGGTGATTATGGCTGTCAAACCTAAACCAAACGTTGTGCACTCAAATCTTTTGCTGTATTTAGTTTATTTTGGCATCCGGATGATGATTCTAGCATGAAATTGCTTGGGCACCTGTTAATTTTTAAGATTTTGACACATTCAGCTCAAATGTACACAATTGCTGATTATGGCTGTCAAATCTAAACCAAACGTTGTGCACTCAAATCTTTTGCTGTATTTAGTTTATTTTGGCATCCGGATGATGATTCTAGCATGAAATTGCTTGGGCACCTGTTAATTTTTAAGATTTTGACACATTCAGCTCAAATGTACAATCATGCGCTAAAAACGCATTTAAAGCAATAAAAAGGTGATTATGGCTGTCAAACCTAAACCAAACGTTGTGCACTCAAATCTTTTGCTGTATTTAGTTTATTTTGGCATCCGGATGATGATTCTAGCATGAAATTGCTTGGGCACCTGTTAATTTTTAAGATTTTGACACATTCAGCTCAAATGTACACAATTGCTGATTATGGCTGTCAAATCTAAACCAAACGTTGTGCACTCAAATCTTTTGCTGTATTTAGTTTATTTTGGCATCCGGATGATGATTCTAGCATGAAATTGCTTGGGCACCTGTTAATTTTTAAGATTTTGACACATTCAGCTCAAATGTACAATCATGCGCTAAAAACGCATTTAAAGCAATAAAAAGGTGATTATGGCTGTCAAACCTAAACCAAACGTTGTGCACTCAAATCTTTTGCTGTATTTATTTTATTTTGGCATCCGGATGATGATTCTAGCATGAAATTGCTTGGGCACCTGTTAATTTTTAAGATTTTGACACATTCAGCTCAAATGTACACAATTGCTGATTATGGCTGTCAAATCTAAACCAAACGTTGTGCACTCAAATCTTTTGCTGTATTTTGTTTATTTTGGCATCCGGATGATGATTCTAGCATGAAATTGCTTGGGCACCTGTTAATTTTTAAGATTTTGACACATTCAGCTCAAATGTACAATCATGCGCTAAAAACGCATTTAAAGAAATAAAAAGGTGATTATGGCTGTCAAACCTAAACCAAACGTTGTGCACTCAAATCTTTTGCTGTATTTAGTTTATTTTGGCATCCGGATGATGATTCTAGCATGAAATTGCTTGGGCACCTGTTAATTTTTAAGATTTTGACACATTCAGCTCAAATGTACAATCATGCGCTAAAAACGCATTTAAAGAAATAAAAAGGTGATTATGGCTGTCAAACCTAAACCAAACGTTGTGCACTCAAATCTTTTGCTGTATTTAGTTTATTTTGGCATCCGGATGATGATTCTAGCATGAAATTGCTTGGGCACCTGTTAATTTTTAAGATTTTGACACATTCAGCTCAAATGTACAATCATGCGCTAAAAACGCATTTAAAGCAATAAAAAGGTGATTATGGCTGTCAAACCTAAACCAAACGTTGTGCACTCAAATCTTTTGCTGTATTTAGTTTATTTTGGCATCCGGATGATGATTCTAGCATGAAATTGCTTGGGCACCTGTTAATTTTTAAGATTTTGACACATTCAGCTCAAATGTACACAATTGCTGATTATGGCTGTCAAATCTAAACCAAACGTTGTGCACTCAAATCTTTTGCTGTATTTAGTTTATTTTGGCATCCGGATGATGATTCTAGCATGAAATTGCTTGGGCACCTGTTAATTTTTAAGATTTTGACACATTCAGCTCAAATGTACAATCATGCGCTAAAAACGCATTTAAAGCAATAAAAAGGTGATTATGGCTGTCAAACCTAAACCAAACGTTGTGCACTCAAATCTTTTGCTGTATTTAGTTTATTTTGTCATCCGGATGATGATTCTAGCATGAAATTGCTTGGGCACCTGTTAATTTTTAAGATTTTGACACATTCAGCTCAAATGTACACAATTGCTGATTATGGCTGTCAAATCTAAACCAAACGTTGTGCACTCAAATCTTTTGCTGTATTTAGTTTATTTTGGCATCCGGATGATGATTCTAGCATGAAATTGCTTGGGCACCTGTTAATTTTTAAGATTTTGACACATTCAGCTCAAATGTACAATCATGCGCTAAAAACGCATTTAAAGCAATAAAAAGGTGATTATGGCTGTCAAACCTAAACCAAACGTTGTGCACTCAAATCTTTTGCTGTATTTAGTTTATTTTGGCATCCGGATGATGATTCTAGCATGAAATTGCTTGGGCACCTGTTAATTTTTAAGATTTTGACACATTCAGCTCAAATGTACACAATTGCTGATTATGGCTGTCAAATCTAAACCAAACGTTGTGCACTCAAATCTTTTGCTGTATTTAGTTTATTTTGGCATCCGGATGATGATTCTAGCATGAAATTGCTTGGGCACCTGTTAATTTTTAAGATTTTGACACATTCAGCTCAAATGTACAATCATGCGCTAAAAACGCATTTAAAGCAATAAAAAGGTGATTATGGCTGTCAAACCTAAACCAAACGTTGTGCACTCAAATCTTTTGCTGTATTTAGTTTATTTTGGCATCCGGATGATGATTCTAGCATGAAATTGCTTGGGCACCTGTTAATTTTTAAGATTTTGACACATTCAGCTCAAATGTACACAATTGCTGATTATGGCTGTCAAATCTAAACCAAACGTTGTGCACTCAAATCTTTTGCTGTATTTAGTTTATTTTGGCATCCGGATGATGATTCTAGCATGAAATTGCTTGGGCACCTGTTAATTTTTAAGATTTTGACACATTCAGCTCAAATGTACAATCATGCGCTAAAAACGCATTTAAAGCAATAAAAAGGTGATTATGGCTGTCAAACCTAAACCAAACGTTGTGCACTCAAATCTTTTGCTGTATTTATTTTATTTTGGCATCCGGATGATGATTCTAGCATGAAATTGCTTGGGCACCTGTTAATTTTTAAGATTTTGACACATTCAGCTCAAATGTACACAATTGCTGATTATGGCTGTCAAATCTAAACCAAACGTTGTGCACTCAAATCTTTTGCTGTATTTTGTTTATTTTGGCATCCGGATGATGATTCTAGCATGAAATTGCTTGGGCACCTGTTAATTTTTAAGATTTTGACACATTCAGCTCAAATGTACAATCATGCGCTAAAAACGCATTTAAAGAAATAAAAAGGTGATTATGGCTGTCAAACCTAAACCAAACGTTGTGCACTCAAATCTTTTGCTGTATTTAGTTTATTTTGGCATCCGGATGATGATTCTAGCATGAAATTGCTTGGGCACCTGTTAATTTTTAAGATTTTGACACATTCAGCTCAAATGTACAATCATGCGCTAAAAACGCATTTAAAGCAATAAAAAGGTGATTATGGCTGTCAAACCTAAACCAAACGTTGTGCACTCAAATCTTTTGCTGTATTTAGTTTATTTTGGCATCCGGATGATGATTCTAGCATGAAATTGCTTGGGCACCTGTTAATTTTTAAGATTTTGACACATTCAGCTCAAATGTACACAATTGCTGATTATGGCTGTCAAATCTAAACCAAACGTTGTGCACTCAAATCTTTTGCTGTATTTAGTTTATTTTGGCATCCGGATGATGATTCTAGCATGAAATTGCTTGGGCACCTGTTAATTTTTAAGATTTTGACACATTCAGCTCAAATGTACACAATTGCTGATTATGGCTGTCAAATCTAAACCAAACGTTGTGCACTCAAATCTTTTGCTGTATTTAGTTTATTTTGGCATCCGGATGATGATTCTAGCATGAAATTGCTTGGGCACCTGTTAATTTTTAAGATTTTGACACATTCAGCTCAAATGTACACAATTGCTGATTATGGCTGTCAAATCTAAACCAAACGTTGTGCACTCAAATCTTTTGCTGTATTTAGTTTATTTTGGCATCCGGATGATGATTCTAGCATGAAATTGCTTGGGCACCTGTTAATTTTTAAGATTTTGACACATTCAGCTCAAATGTACAATCATGCGCTAAAAACGCATTTAAAGCAATAAAAAGGTGATTATGGCTGTCAAACCTAAACCAAACGTTGTGCACTCAAATCTTTTGCTGTATTTATTTTATTTTGGCATCCGGATGATGATTCTAGCATGAAATTGCTTGGGCACCTGTTAATTTTTAAGATTTTGACACATTCAGCTCAAATGTACACAATTGCTGATTATGGCTGTCAAATCTAAACCAAACGTTGTGCACTCAAATCTTTTGCTGTATTTTGTTTATTTTGGCATCCGGATGATGATTCTAGCATGAAATTGCTTGGGCACCTGTTAATTTTTAAGATTTTGACACATTCAGCTCAAATGTACAATCATGCGCTAAAAACGCATTTAAAGAAATAAAAAGGTGATTATGGCTGTCAAACCTAAACCAAACGTTGTGCACTCAAATCTTTTGCTGTATTTAGTTTATTTTGGCATCCGGATGATGATTCTAGCATGAAATTGCTTGGGCACCTGTTAATTTTTAAGATTTTGACACATTCAGCTCAAATGTACAATCATGCGCTAAAAACGCATTTAAAGCAATAAAAAGGTGATTATGGCTGTCAAACCTAAACCAAACGTTGTGCACTCAAATCTTTTGCTGTATTTAGTTTATTTTGGCATCCGGATGATGATTCTAGCATGAAATTGCTTGGGCACCTGTTAATTTTTAAGATTTTGACACATTCAGCTCAAATGTACACAATTGCTGATTATGGCTGTCAAATCTAAACCAAACGTTGTGCACTCAAATCTTTTGCTGTATTTAGTTTATTTTGGCATCCGGATGATGATTCTAGCATGAAATTGCTTGGGCACCTGTTAATTTTTAAGATTTTGACACATTCAGCTCAAATGTACAATCATGCGCTAAAAACGCATTTAAAGCAATAAAAAGGTGATTATGGCTGTCAACCCTAAACCAAACGTTGTGCACTCAAATCTTTTGCTGTATTTAGTTTATTTTGGCATCCGGATGATGATTCTAGCATGAAATTGCTTGGGCACCTGTTAATTTTTAAGATTTTGACACATTCAGCACAAATGTACAATCATGCGCTAAAAACGCATTTAAAGCAATAAAAAGGTGATTATGGCTGTCAAACCTAAACCAAACGTTGTGCACTCAAATCTTTTGCTGTATTTAGTTTATTTTGGCATCCGGATGATGATTCTAGCATGAAATTGCTTGGGCACCTGTTAATTTGTTAAGATTTTGACACATTCAGCTCAAATGTACACAATTGCTGATTATGGCTGTCAAATCTAAACCAAACGTTGTGCACTCAAATCTTTTGCTGTATTTAGTTTATTTTGGCATCCGGATGATGATTCTAGCATGAAATTGCTTGGGCACCTGTTAATTTTTAAGATTTTGACACATTCAGCTCAAATGTACACAATTGCTGATTATGGCTGTCAAATCTAAACCAAACGTTGTGCACTCAAATCTTTTGCTGTATTTAGTTTATTTTGGCATCCGGATGATGATTCTAGCATGAAATTGCTTGGGCACCTGTTAATTTTTAAGATTTTGACACATTCAGCTCAAATGTACAATCATGCGCTAAAAACGCATTTAAAGCAATAAAAAGGTGATTATGGCTGTCAAACCTAAACCAAACGTTGTGCACTCAAATCTTTTGCTGTATTTAGTTTATTTTGTCATCCGGATGATGATTCTAGCATGAAATTGCTTGGGCACCTGTTAATTTTTAAGATTTTGACACATTCAGCTCAAATGTACACAATTGCTGATTATGGCTGTCAAATCTAAACCAAACGTTGTGCACTCAAATCTTTTGCTGTATTTAGTTTATTTTGGCATCCGGATGATGATTCTAGCATGAAATTGCTTGGGCACCTGTTAATTTTTAAGATTTTGACACATTCAGCTCAAATGTACAATCATGCGCTAAAAACGCATTTAAAGCAATAAAAAGGTGATTATGGCTGTCAAACCTAAACCAAACGTTGTGCACTCAAATCTTTTGCTGTATTTAGTTTATTTTGGCATCCGGATGATGATTCTAGCATGAAATTGCTTGGGCACCTGTTAATTTTTAAGATTTTGACACATTCAGCTCAAATGTACACAATTGCTGATTATGGCTGTCAAATCTAAACCAAACGTTGTGCACTCAAATCTTTTGCTGTATTTAGTTTATTTTGGCATCCGGATGATGATTCTAGCATGAAATTGCTTGGGCACCTGTTAATTTTTAAGATTTTGACACATTCAGCTCAAATGTACAATCATGCGCTAAAAACGCATTTAAAGCAATAAAAAGGTGATTATGGCTGTCAAACCTAAACCAAACGTTGTGCACTCAAATCTTTTGCTGTATTTAGTTTATTTTGGCATCCGGATGATGATTCTAGCATGAAATTGCTTGGGCACCTGTTAATTTTTAAGATTTTGACACATTCAGCTCAAATGTACACAATTGCTGATTATGGCTGTCAAATCTAAACCAAACGTTGTGCACTCAAATCTTTTGCTGTATTTAGTTTATTTTGGCATCCGGATGATGATTCTAGCATGAAATTGCTTGGGCACCTGTTAATTTTTAAGATTTTGACACATTCAGCTCAAATGTACAATCATGCGCTAAAAACGCATTTAAAGCAATAAAAAGGTGATTATGGCTGTCAAACCTAAACCAAACGTTGTGCACTCAAATCTTTTGCTGTATTTATTTTATTTTGGCATCCGGATGATGATTCTAGCATGAAATTGCTTGGGCACCTGTTAATTTTTAAGATTTTGACACATTCAGCTCAAATGTACACAATTGCTGATTATGGCTGTCAAATCTAAACCAAACGTTGTGCACTCAAATCTTTTGCTGTATTTTGTTTATTTTGGCATCCGGATGATGATTCTAGCATGAAATTGCTTGGGCACCTGTTAATTTTTAAGATTTTGACACATTCAGCTCAAATGTACAATCATGCGCTAAAAACGCATTTAAAGAAATAAAAAGGTGATTATGGCTGTCAAACCTAAACCAAACGTTGTGCACTCAAATCTTTTGCTGTATTTAGTTTATTTTGGCATCCGGATGATGATTCTAGCATGAAATTGCTTGGGCACCTGTTAATTTTTAAGATTTTGACACATTCAGCTCAAATGTACAATCATGCGCTAAAAACGCATTTAAAGCAATAAAAAGGTGATTATGGCTGTCAAACCTAAACCAAACGTTGTGCACTCAAATCTTTTGCTGTATTTAGTTTATTTTGGCATCCGGATGATGATTCTAGCATGAAATTGCTTGGGCACCTGTTAATTTTTAAGATTTTGACACATTCAGCTCAAATGTACACAATTGCTGATTATGGCTGTCAAATCTAAACCAAACGTTGTGCACTCAAATCTTTTGCTGTATTTAGTTTATTTTGGCATCCGGATGATGATTCTAGCATGAAATTGCTTGGGCACCTGTTAATTTTTAAGATTTTGACACATTCAGCTCAAATGTACACAATTGCTGATTATGGCTGTCAAATCTAAACCAAACGTTGTGCACTCAAATCTTTTGCTGTATTTAGTTTATTTTGGCATCCGGATGATGATTCTAGCATGAAATTGCTTGGGCACCTGTTAATTTTTAAGATTTTGACACATTCAGCTCAAATGTACAATCATGCGCTAAAAACGCATTTAAAGCAATAAAAAGGTGATTATGGCTGTCAAACCTAAACCAAACGTTGTGCACTCAAATCTTTTGCTGTATTTAGTTTATTTTGGCATCCGGATGATGATTCTAGCATGAAATTGCTTGGGCACCTGTTAATTTTTAAGATTTTGACACATTCAGCTCAAATGTACAATCATGCGCTAAAAACGCATTTAAAGCAATAAAAAGGTGATTATGGCTGTCAAACCTAAACCAAACGTTGTGCACTCAAATCTTTTGCTGTATTTATTTTATTTTGGCATCCGGATGATGATTCTAGCATGAAATTGCTTGGGCACCTGTTAATTTTTAAGATTTTGACACATTCAGCTCAAATGTACACAATTGCTGATTATGGCTGTCAAATCTAAACCAAACGTTGTGCACTCAAATCTTTTGCTGTATTTTGTTTATTTTGGCATCCGGATGATGATTCTAGCATGAAATTGCTTGGGCACCTGTTAATTTTTAAGATTTTGACACATTCAGCTCAAATGTACAATCATGCGCTAAAAACGCATTTAAAGAAATAAAAAGGTGATTATGGCTGTCAAACCTAAACCAAACGTTGTGCACTCAAATCTTTTGCTGTATTTAGTTTATTTTGGCATCCGGATGATGATTCTAGCATGAAATTGCTTGGGCACCTGTTAATTTTTAAGATTTTGACACATTCAGCTCAAATGTACAATCATGCGCTAAAAACGCATTTAAAGCAATAAAAAGGTGATTATGGCTGTCAAACCTAAACCAAACGTTGTGCACTCAAATCTTTTGCTGTATTTAGTTTATTTTGGCATCCGGATGATGATTCTAGCATGAAATTGCTTGGGCACCTGTTAATTTTTAAGATTTTGACACATTCAGCTCAAATGTACAATCATGCGCTAAAAACGCATTTAAAGCAATAAAAAGGTGATTATGGCTGTCAAACCTAAACCAAACGTTGTGCACTCAAATCTTTTGCTGTATTTATTTTATTTTGGCATCCGGATGATGATTCTAGCATGAAATTGCTTGGGCACCTGTTAATTTTTAAGATTTTGACACATTCAGCTCAAATGTACACAATTGCTGATTATGGCTGTCAAATCTAAACCAAACGTTGTGCACTCAAATCTTTTGCTGTATTTTGTTTATTTTGGCATCCGGATGATGATTCTAGCATGAAATTGCTTGGGCACCTGTTAATTTTTAAGATTTTGACACATTCAGCTCAAATGTACAATCATGCGCTAAAAACGCATTTAAAGAAATAAAAAGGTGATTATGGCTGTCAAACCTAAACCAAACGTTGTGCACTCAAATCTTTTGCTGTATTTAGTTTATTTTGGCATCCGGATGATGATTCTAGCATGAAATTGCTTGGGCACCTGTTAATTTTTAAGATTTTGACACATTCAGCTCAAATGTACAATCATGCGCTAAAAACGCATTTAAAGCAATAAAAAGGTGATTATGGCTGTCAAACCTAAACCAAACGTTGTGCACTCAAATCTTTTGCTGTATTTAGTTTATTTTGGCATCCGGATGATGATTCTAGCATGAAATTGCTTGGGCACCTGTTAATTTTTAAGATTTTGACACATTCAGCTCAAATGTACACAATTGCTGATTATGGCTGTCAAATCTAAACCAAACGTTGTGCACTCAAATCTTTTGCTGTATTTAGTTTATTTTGGCATCCGGATGATGATTCTAGCATGAAATTGCTTGGGCACCTGTTAATTTTTAAGATTTTGACACATTCAGCTCAAATGTACACAATTGCTGATTATGGCTGTCAAATCTAAACCAAACGTTGTGCACTCAAATCTTTTGCTGTATTTAGTTTATTTTGGCATCCGGATGATGATTCTAGCATGAAATTGCTTGGGCACCTGTTAATTTTTAAGATTTTGACACATTCAGCTCAAATGTACAATCATGCGCTAAAAACGCATTTAAAGCAATAAAAAGGTGATTATGGCTGTCAAACCTAAACCAAACGTTGTGCACTCAAATCTTTTGCTGTATTTAGTTTATTTTGGCATCCGGATGATGATTCTAGCATGAAATTGCTTGGGCACCTGTTAATTTTTAAGATTTTGACACATTCAGCTCAAATGTACACAATTGCTGATTATGGCTGTCAAATCTAAACCAAACGTTGTGCACTCAAATCTTTTGCTGTATTTAGTTTATTTTGGCATCCGGATGATGATTCTAGCATGAAATTGCTTGGGCACCTGTTAATTTTTAAGATTTTGACACATTCAGCTCAAATGTACAATCATGCGCTAAAAACGCATTTAAAGCAATAAAAAGGTGATTATGGCTGTCAAACCTAAACCAAACGTTGTGCACTCAAATCTTTTGCTGTATTTATTTTATTTTGGCATCCGGATGATGATTCTAGCATGAAATTGCTTGGGCACCTGTTAATTTTTAAGATTTTGACACATTCAGCTCAAATGTACACAATTGCTGATTATGGCTGTCAAATCTAAACCAAACGTTGTGCACTCAAATCTTTTGCTGTATTTTGTTTATTTTGGCATCCGGATGATGATTCTAGCATGAAATTGCTTGGGCACCTGTTAATTTTTAAGATTTTGACACATTCAGCTCAAATGTACAATCATGCGCTAAAAACGCATTTAAAGAAATAAAAAGGTGATTATGGCTGTCAAACCTAAACCAAACGTTGTGCACTCAAATCTTTTGCTGTATTTAGTTTATTTTGGCATCCGGATGATGATTCTAGCATGAAATTGCTTGGGCACCTGTTAATTTTTAAGATTTTGACACATTCAGCTCAAATGTACAATCATGCGCTAAAAACGCATTTAAAGCAATAAAAAGGTGATTATGGCTGTCAAACCTAAACCAAACGTTGTGCACTCAAATCTTTTGCTGTATTTAGTTTATTTTGGCATCCGGATGATGATTCTAGCATGAAATTGCTTGGGCACCTGTTAATTTTTAAGATTTTGACACATTCAGCTCAAATGTACACAATTGCTGATTATGGCTGTCAAATCTAAACCAAACGTTGTGCACTCAAATCTTTTGCTGTATTTAGTTTATTTTGGCATCCGGATGATGATTCTAGCATGAAATTGCTAGGGCACCTGTTAATTTTTAAGATTTTGACACATTCAGCTCAAATGTACAATCATGCGCTAAAAACGCATTTAAAGCAATAAAAAGGTGATTATGGCTGTCAACCCTAAACCAAACGTTGTGCACTCAAATCTTTTGCTGTATTTAGTTTATTTTGGCATCCGGATGATGATTCTAGCATGAAATTGCTTGGGCACCTGTTAATTTTTAAGATTTTGACACATTCAGCTCAAATGTACAATCATGCGCTAAAAACGCATTTAAAGCAATAAAAAGGTGATTATGGCTGTCAAACCTAAACCAAACGTTGTGCACTCAAATCTTTTGCTGTATTTAGTTTATTTTGGCATCCGGATGATGATTCTAGCATGAAATTGCTTGGGCACCTGTTAATTTGTTAAGATTTTGACACATTCAGCTCAAATGTACACAATTGCTGATTATGGCTGTCAAATCTAAACCAAACGTTGTGCACTCAAATCTTTTGCTGTATTTAGTTTATTTTGGCATCCGGATGATGATTCTAGCATGAAATTGCTTGGGCACCTGTTAATTTTTAAGATTTTGACACATTCAGCTCAAATGTACAATCATGCGCTAAAAACGCATTTAAAGCAATAAAAAGGTGATTATGGCTGTCAAACCTGAACCAAACGTTGTGCACTCAAATCTTTTGCTGTATTTAGTTTATTTTGGCATCCGGATGATGATTCTAGCATGAAATTGCTTGGGCACCTGTTAATTTTTAAGATTTTGACACATTCAGCTCAAATGTACAATCATGCGCTAAAAACGCATTTAAAGCAATAAAAAGGTGATTATGGCTGTCAAACCTAAACCAAACGTTGTGCACTCAAATCTTTTGCTGTATTTAGTTTATTTTGGCATCCGGATGATGATTCTAGCATGAAATTGCTTGGGCACCTGTTAATTTTTAAGATTTTGACACATTCAGCTCAAATGTACACAATTGCTGATTATGGCTGTCAAATCTAAACCAAACGTTGTGCACTCAAATCTTTTGCTGTATTTAGTTTATTTTGGCATCCGGATGATGATTCTAGCATGAAATTGCTTGGGCACCTGTTAATTTTTAAGATTTTGACACATTCAGCTCAAATGTACAATCATGCGCTAAAAACGCATTTAAAGCAATAAAAAGGTGATTATGGCTGTCAAACCTAAACCAAACGTTGTGCACTCAAATCTTTTGCTGTATTTAGTTTATTTTGGCATCCGGATGATGATTCTAGCATGAAATTGCTTGGGCACCTGTTAATTTTTAAGATTTTGACACATTCAGCTCAAATGTACACAATTGCTGATTATGGCTGTCAAATCTAAACCAAACGTTGTGCACTCAAATCTTTTGCTGTATTTAGTTTATTTTGGCATCCGGATGATGATTCTAGCATGAAATTGCTTGGGCACCTGTTAATTTTTAAGATTTTGACACATTCAGCTCAAATGTACACAATTGCTGATTATGGCTGTCAAATCTAAACCAAACGTTGTGCACTCAAATCTTTTGCTGTATTTAGTTTATTTTGGCATCCGGATGATGATTCTAGCATGAAATTGCTTGGGCACCTGTTAATTTTTAAGATTTTGACACATTCAGCTCAAATGTACAATCATGCGCTAAAAACGCATTTAAAGCAATAAAAAGGTGATTATGGCTGTCAAACCTAAACCAAACGTTGTGCACTCAAATCTTTTGCTGTATTTAGTTTATTTTGGCATCCGGAGGATGATTCTAGCATGAAATTGCTTGGGCACCTGTTAATTTTTAAGATTTTGACACATTCAGCTCAAATGTACACAATTGCTGATTATGGCTGTCAAATCTAAACCAAACGTTGTGCACTCAAATCTTTTGCTGTATTTAGTTTATTTTGGCATCCGGATGATGATTCTAGCATGAAATTGCTTGGGCACCTGTTAATTTTTAAGATTTTGACACATTCAGCTCAAATGTACAATCATGCGCTAAAAACGCATTTAAAGCAATAAAAAGGTGATTATGGCTGTCAAACCTAAACCAAACGTTGTGCACTCAAATCTTTTGCTGTATTTAGTTTATTTTGGCATCCGGATGATGATTCTAGCATGAAATTGCTTGGGCACCTGTTAATTTTTAAGATTTTGACACATTCAGCTCAAATGTACACAATTGCTGATTATGGTTGTCAAATCTAAACCAAACGTTGTGCACTCAAATCTTTTGCTGTATTTAGTTTATTTTGGCATCCGGATGATGATTCTAGCATGAAATTGCTTGGGCACCTGTTAATTTTTAAGATTTTGACACATTCAGCTCAAATGTACAATCATGCGCTAAAAACGCATTTAAAGCAATAAAAAGGTGATTATGGCTGTCAAACCTAAACCAAACGTTGTGCACTCAAATCTTTTGCTGTATTTATTTTATTTTGGCATCCGGATGATGATTCTAGCATGAAATTGCTTGGGCACCTGTTAATTTTTAAGATTTTGACACATTCAGCTCAAATGTACAATCATGCGCTAAAAACGCATTTAAAGCAATAAAAAGGTGATTATGGCTGTCAAACCTAAACCAAACGTTGTGCACTCAAATCTTTTGCTGTATTTAGTTTATTTTGGCATCCGGATGATGATTCTAGCATGAAATTGCTTGGGCACCTGTTAATTTTTAAGATTTTGACACATTCAGCTCAAATGTACACAATTGCTGATTATGGCTGTCAAATCTAAACCAAACGTTGTGCACTCAAATCTTTTGCTGTATTTAGTTTATTTTGGCATCCGGATGATGATTCTAGCATGAAATTGCTTGGGCACCTGTTAATTTTTAAGATTTTGACACATTCAGCTCAAATGTACACAATTGCTGATTATGGCTGTCAAATCTAAACCAAACGTTGTGCACTCAAATCTTTTGCTGTATTTAGTTTATTTTGGCATCCGGATGATGATTCTAGCATGAAATTGCTTGGGCACCTGTTAATTTTTAAGATTTTGACACATTCAGCTCAAATGTACAATCATGCGCTAAAAACGCATTTAAAGCAATAAAAAGGTGATTATGGCTGTCAAACCTAAACCAAACGTTGTGCACTCAAATCTTTTGCTGTATTTAGTTTATTTTGGCATCCGGATGATGATTCTAGCATGAAATTGCTTGGGCACCTGTTAATTTTTAAGATTTTGACACATTCAGCTCAAATGTACACAATTGCTGATTATGGCTGTCAAATCTAAACCAAACGTTGTGCACTCAAATCTTTTGCTGTATTTAGTTTATTTTGGCATCCGGATGATGATTCTAGCATGAAATTGCTTGGGCACCTGTTAATTTTTAAGATTTTGACACATTCAGCTCAAATGTACAATCATGCGCTAAAAACGCATTTAAAGCAATAAAAAGGTGATTATGGCTGTCAAACCTAAACCAAACGTTGTGCACTCAAATCTTTTGCTGTATTTATTTTATTTTGGCATCCGGATGATGATTCTAGCATGAAATTGCTTGGGCACCTGTTAATTTTTAAGATTTTGACACATTCAGCTCAAATGTACACAATTGCTGATTATGGCTGTCAAATCTAAACCAAACGTTGTGCACTCAAATCTTTTGCTGTATTTTGTTTATTTTGGCATCCGGATGATGATTCTAGCATGAAATTGCTTGGGCACCTGTTAATTTTTAAGATTTTGACACATTCAGCTCAAATGTACAATCATGCGCTAAAAACGCATTTAAAGAAATAAAAAGGTGATTATGGCTGTCAAACCTAAACCAAACGTTGTGCACTCAAATCTTTTGCTGTATTTAGTTTATTTTGGCATCCGGATGATGATTCTAGCATGAAATTGCTTGGGCACCTGTTAATTTTTAAGATTTTGACACATTCAGCTCAAATGTACAATCATGCGCTAAAAACGCATTTAAAGCAATAAAAAGGTGATTATGGCTGTCAAACCTAAACCAAACGTTGTGCACTCAAATCTTTTGCTGTATTTAGTTTATTTTGGCATCCGGATGATGATTCTAGCATGAAATTGCTTGGGCACCTGTTAATTTTTAAGATTTTGACACATTCAGCTCAAATGTACACAATTGCTGATTATGGCTGTCAAATCTAAACCAAACGTTGTGCACTCAAATCTTTTGCTGTATTTAGTTTATTTTGGCATCCGGATGATGATTCTAGCATGAAATTGCTAGGGCACCTGTTAATTTTTAAGATTTTGACACATTCAGCTCAAATGTACAATCATGCGCTAAAAACGCATTTAAAGCAATAAAAAGGTGATTATGGCTGTCAACCCTAAACCAAACGTTGTGCACTCAAATCTTTTGCTGTATTTAGTTTATTTTGGCATCCGGATGATGATTCTAGCATGAAATTGCTTGGGCACCTGTTAATTTTTAAGATTTTGACACATTCAGCTCAAATGTACAATCATGCGCTAAAAACGCATTTAAAGCAATAAAAAGGTGATTATGGCTGTCAAACCTAAACCAAACGTTGTGCACTCAAATCTTTTGCTGTATTTAGTTTATTTTGGCATCCGGATGATGATTCTAGCATGAAATTGCTTGGGCACCTGTTAATTTGTTAAGATTTTGACACATTCAGCTCAAATGTACACAATTGCTGATTATGGCTGTCAAATCTAAACCAAACGTTGTGCACTCAAATCTTTTGCTGTATTTAGTTTATTTTGGCATCCGGATGATGATTCTAGCATGAAATTGCTTGGGCACCTGTTAATTTTTAAGATTTTGACACATTCAGCTCAAATGTACAATCATGCGCTAAAAACGCATTTAAAGCAATAAAAAGGTGATTATGGCTGTCAAACCTGAACCAAACGTTGTGCACTCAAATCTTTTGCTGTATTTAGTTTATTTTGGCATCCGGATGATGATTCTAGCATGAAATTGCTTGGGCACCTGTTAATTTTTAAGATTTTGACACATTCAGCTCAAATGTACAATCATGCGCTAAAAACGCATTTAAAGCAATAAAAAGGTGATTATGGCTGTCAAACCTAAACCAAACGTTGTGCACTCAAATCTTTTGCTGTATTTAGTTTATTTTGGCATCCGGATGATGATTCTAGCATGAAATTGCTTGGGCACCTGTTAATTTTTAAGATTTTGACACATTCAGCTCAAATGTACACAATTGCTGATTATGGCTGTCAAATCTAAACCAAACGTTGTGCACTCAAATCTTTTGCTGTATTTAGTTTATTTTGGCATCCGGATGATGATTCTAGCATGAAATTGCTTGGGCACCTGTTAATTTTTAAGATTTTGACACATTCAGCTCAAATGTACAATCATGCGCTAAAAACGCATTTAAAGCAATAAAAAGGTGATTATGGCTGTCAAACCTAAACCAAACGTTGTGCACTCAAATCTTTTGCTGTATTTAGTTTATTTTGGCATCCGGATGATGATTCTAGCATGAAATTGCTTGGGCACCTGTTAATTTTTAAGATTTTGACACATTCAGCTCAAATGTACACAATTGCTGATTATGGCTGTCAAATCTAAACCAAACGTTGTGCACTCAAATCTTTTGCTGTATTTAGTTTATTTTGGCATCCGGATGATGATTCTAGCATGAAATTGCTTGGGCACCTGTTAATTTTTAAGATTTTGACACATTCAGCTCAAATGTACACAATTGCTGATTATGGCTGTCAAATCTAAACCAAACGTTGTGCACTCAAATCTTTTGCTGTATTTAGTTTATTTTGGCATCCGGATGATGATTCTAGCATGAAATTGCTTGGGCACCTGTTAATTTTTAAGATTTTGACACATTCAGCTCAAATGTACAATCATGCGCTAAAAACGCATTTAAAGCAATAAAAAGGTGATTATGGCTGTCAAACCTAAACCAAACGTTGTGCACTCAAATCTTTTGCTGTATTTAGTTTATTTTGGCATCCGGAGGATGATTCTAGCATGAAATTGCTTGGGCACCTGTTAATTTTTAAGATTTTGACACATTCAGCTCAAATGTACACAATTGCTGATTATGGCTGTCAAATCTAAACCAAACGTTGTGCACTCAAATCTTTTGCTGTATTTAGTTTATTTTGGCATCCGGATGATGATTCTAGCATGAAATTGCTTGGGCACCTGTTAATTTTTAAGATTTTGACACATTCAGCTCAAATGTACAATCATGCGCTAAAAACGCATTTAAAGCAATAAAAAGGTGATTATGGCTGTCAAACCTAAACCAAACGTTGTGCACTCAAATCTTTTGCTGTATTTAGTTTATTTTGGCATCCGGATGATGATTCTAGCATGAAATTGCTTGGGCACCTGTTAATTTTTAAGATTTTGACACATTCAGCTCAAATGTACACAATTGCTGATTATGGCTGTCAAATCTAAACCAAACGTTGTGCACTCAAATCTTTTGCTGTATTTAGTTTATTTTGGCATCCGGATGATGATTCTAGCATGAAATTGCTTGGGCACCTGTTAATTTTTAAGATTTTGACACATTCAGCTCAAATGTACAATCATGCGCTAAAAACGCATTTAAAGCAATAAAAAGGTGATTATGGCTGTCAAACCTAAACCAAACGTTGTGCACTCAAATCTTTTGCTGTATTTATTTTATTTTGGCATCCGGATGATGATTCTAGCATGAAATTGCTTGGGCACCTGTTAATTTTTAAGATTTTGACACATTCAGCTCAAATGTACACAATTGCTGATTATGGCTGTCAAATCTAAACCAAACGTTGTGCACTCAAATCTTTTGCTGTATTTTGTTTATTTTGGCATCCGGATGATGATTCTAGCATGAAATTGCTTGGGCACCTGTTAATTTTTAAGATTTTGACACATTCAGCTCAAATGTACAATCATGCGCTAAAAACGCATTTAAAGAAATAAAAAGGTGATTATGGCTGTCAAACCTAAACCAAACGTTGTGCACTCAAATCTTTTGCTGTATTTAGTTTATTTTGGCATCCGGATGATGATTCTAGCATGAAATTGCTTGGGCACCTGTTAATTTTTAAGATTTTGACACATTCAGCTCAAATGTACAATCATGCGCTAAAAACGCATTTAAAGCAATAAAAAGGTGATTATGGCTGTCAAACCTAAACCAAACGTTGTGCACTCAAATCTTTTGCTGTATTTAGTTTATTTTGGCATCCGGATGATGATTCTAGCATGAAATTGCTTGGGCACCTGTTAATTTTTAAGATTTTGACACATTCAGCTCAAATGTACACAATTGCTGATTATGGCTGTCAAATCTAAACCAAACGTTGTGCACTCAAATCTTTTGCTGTATTTAGTTTATTTTGGCATCCGGATGATGATTCTAGCATGAAATTGCTTGGGCACCTGTTAATTTTTAAGATTTTGACACATTCAGCTCAAATGTACACAATTGCTGATTATGGCTGTCAAATCTAAACCAAACGTTGTGCACTCAAATCTTTTGCTGTATTTAGTTTATTTTGGCATCCGGATAATGATTCTAGCATGACATTGCTTGGGCACCTGTTAATTTTTAAGATTTTGACACATTCAGCTCAAATGTACAATCATGCGCTAAAAACGCATTTAAAGCAATAAAAAGGTGATTATGGCTGTCAAACCTAAACCAAACGTTGTGCACTCAAATCTTTTGCTGTATTTAGTTTATTTTGGCATCCGGATGATGATTCTAGCATGAAATTGCTTGGGCACCTGTTAATTTTTAAGATTTTGACACATTCAGCTCAAATGTACACAATTGCTGATTATGGCTGTCAAATCTAAACCAAACGTTGTGCACTCAAATCTTTTGCTATATTTAGTTTATTTTGGCATCCGGATGATGATTCTAGCATGAAATTGCTTGGGCACCTGTTAATTTTTAAGATTTTGACACATTCAGCTCAAATGTACAATCATGCGCTACAAACGCATTTAAAGCAATAAAAAGGTGATTATGGCTGTCAAACCTAAACCAAACGTTGTGCACTCAAATCTTTTGCTATATTTAGTTTATTTTGGCATCCGGATGATGATTCTAGCATGAAATTGCTTGGGCACCTGTTAATTTTTAAGATTTTGACACATTCAGCTCAAATGTACAATCATGCGCTACAAACGCATTTAAAGCAATAAAAAGGTGGTTATGGCTGTCAAACCTAAACCAAACGTTGTGCACTCAAATCTTTTGCTATATTTAGTTTATTTTGGCATCCGGATGATGATTCTAGCATGAAATTGCTTGGGCACCTGTTAATTTTTAAGATTTTGACACATTCAGCTCAAATGTACACAATTGCTGATTATGGCTGTCAAATCTAAACCAAACGTTGTGCACTCAAATCTTTTGCTGTATTTAGTTTATTTTGGCATCCGGATAATGATTCTAGCATGAAATTGCTTGGGCACCTGTTAATTTTTAAGATTTTGACACATTCAGCTCAAATGTACAATCATGCGCTAAAAACGCATTTAAAGCAATAAAAAGGTGATTATGGCTGTCAAACCTAAACCAAACGTTGTGCACTCAAATCTTTTGCTGTATTTAGTTTATTTTGGCATCCGGATGATGATTCTAGCATGAAATTGCTTGGGCACCTGTTAATTTTGAAGATTTTGACACATTCAGCTCAAATGTACACAATTGCTGATTATGGCTGTCAAATCTAAACCAAACGTTGTGCACTCAAATCTTTTGCTGTATTTAGTTTATTTTGGCATCCGGATAATGATTCTAGCATGACATTGCTTGGGCACCTGTTAATTTTTAAGATTTTGACACATTCAGCTCAAATGTACAATCATGCGCTAAAAACGCATTTAAAGCAATAAAAAGGTGATTATGGCTGTCAAACCTAAACCAAACGTTGTGCACTCAAATCTTTTGCTGTATTTAGTTTATTTTGGCATCCGGATGATGATTCTAGCATGAAATTGCTTGGGCACCTGTTAATTTTTAAGATTTTGACACATTCAGCTCAAATGTACACAATTGCTGATTATGGCTGTCAAATCTAAACCAAACGTTGTGCACTCAAATCTTTTGCTATATTTAGTTTATTTTGGCATCCGGATGATGATTCTAGCATGAAATTGCTTGGGCACCTGTTAATTTTTAAGATTTTGACACATTCAGCTCAAATGTACAATCATGCGCTACAAACGCATTTAAAGCAATAAAAAGGTGATTATGGCTGTCAAACCTAAACCAAACGTTGTGCACTCAAATCTTTTGCTATATTTAGTTTATTTTGGCATCCGGATGATGATTCTAGCATGAAATTGCTTGGGCACCTGTTAATTTTTAAGATTTTGACACATTCAGCTCAAATGTACAATCATGCGCTACAAACGCATTTAAAGCAATAAAAAGGTGATTATGGCTGTCAAACCTAAACCAAACGTTGTGCACTCAAATCTTTTGCTATATTTAGTTTATTTTGGCATCCGGATGATGATTCTAGCATGAAATTGCTTGGGCACCTGTTAATTTTTAAGATTTTGACACATTCAGCTCAAATGTACACAATTGCTGATTATGGCTGTCAAATCTAAACCAAACGTTGTGCACTCAAATCTTTTGCTGTATTTAGTTTATTTTGGCATCCGGATGATGATTCTAGCATGAAATTGCTTGGGCACCTGTTAATTTTTAAGATTTTGACACATTCAGCTCAAATGTACAATCATGCGCTACAAACGCATTTAAAGCAATAAAAAGGTGATTATGGCTGTCAAACCTAAACCAAACGTTGTGCACTCAAATCTTTTGCTATATTTAGTTTATTTTGGCATCCGGATGATGATTCTAGCATGAAATTGCTTGGGCACCTGTTAATTTTTAAGATTTTGACACATTCAGCTCAAATGTACACAATTGCTGATTATGGCTGTCAAATCTAAACCAAACGTTGTGCACTCAAATCTTTTGCTGTATTTAGTTTATTTTGGCATCCGGATGATGATTCTAGCATGAAATTGCTTGGGCACCTGTTAATTTTTAAGATTTTGACACATTCAGCTCAAATGTACAATCATGCGCTAAAAACGCATTTAAAGCAATAAAAAGGTGATTATGGCTGTCAAACCTAAACCAAACGTTGTGCACTCAAATCTTTTGCTGTATTTAGTTTATTTTGGCATCCGGATGATGATTCTAGCATGAAATTGCTTGGGCACCTGTTAATTTTTAAGATTTTGACACATTCAGCTCAAATGTACACAATTGCTGATTATGGCTGTCAAATCTAAACCAAACGTTGTGCACTCAAATCTTTTGCTGTATTTAGTTTATTTTGGCATCCGGATGATGATTCTAGCATGAAATTGCTTGGGCACCTGTTAATTTTTAAGATTTTGACACATTCAGCTCAAATGTACAATCATGCGCTAAAAACGCATTTAAAGCAATAAAAAGGTGATTATGGCTGTCAAACCTAAACCAAACGTTGTGCACTCAAATCTTTTGCTGTATTTATTTTATTTTGGCATCCGGATGATGATTCTAGCATGAAATTGCTTGGGCACCTGTTAATTTTTAAGATTTTGACACATTCAGCTCAAATGTACACAATTGCTGATTATGGCTGTCAAATCTAAACCAAACGTTGTGCACTCAAATCTTTTGCTGTATTTTGTTTATTTTGGCATCCGGATGATGATTCTAGCATGAAATTGCTTGGGCACCTGTTAATTTTTAAGATTTTGACACATTCAGCTCAAATGTACAATCATGCGCTAAAAACGCATTTAAAGAAATAAAAAGGTGATTATGGCTGTCAAACCTAAACCAAACGTTGTGCACTCAAATCTTTTGCTGTATTTAGTTTATTTTGGCATCCGGATGATGATTCTAGCATGAAATTGCTTGGGCACCTGTTAATTTTTAAGATTTTGACACATTCAGCTCAAATGTACAATCATGCGCTAAAAACGCATTTAAAGCAATAAAAAGGTGATTATGGCTGTCAAACCTAAACCAAACGTTGTGCACTCAAATCTTTTGCTGTATTTAGTTTATTTTGGCATCCGGATGATGATTCTAGCATGAAATTGCTTGGGCACCTGTTAATTTTTAAGATTTTGACACATTCAGCTCAAATGTACACAATTGCTGATTATGGCTGTCAAATCTAAACCAAACGTTGTGCACTCAAATCTTTTGCTGTATTTAGTTTATTTTGGCATCCGGATGATGATTCTAGCATGAAATTGCTAGGGCACCTGTTAATTTTTAAGATTTTGACACATTCAGCTCAAATGTACAATCATGCGCTAAAAACGCATTTAAAGCAATAAAAAGGTGATTATGGCTGTCAACCCTAAACCAAACGTTGTGCACTCAAATCTTTTGCTGTATTTAGTTTATTTTGGCATCCGGATGATGATTCTAGCATGAAATTGCTTGGGCACCTGTTAATTTTTAAGATTTTGACACATTCAGCTCAAATGTACAATCATGCGCTAAAAACGCATTTAAAGCAATAAAAAGGTGATTATGGCTGTCAAACCTAAACCAAACGTTGTGCACTCAAATCTTTTGCTGTATTTAGTTTATTTTGGCATCCGGATGATGATTCTAGCATGAAATTGCTTGGGCACCTGTTAATTTGTTAAGATTTTGACACATTCAGCTCAAATGTACACAATTGCTGATTATGGCTGTCAAATCTAAACCAAACGTTGTGCACTCAAATCTTTTGCTGTATTTAGTTTATTTTGGCATCCGGATGATGATTCTAGCATGAAATTGCTTGGGCACCTGTTAATTTTTAAGATTTTGACACATTCAGCTCAAATGTACAATCATGCGCTAAAAACGCATTTAAAGCAATAAAAAGGTGATTATGGCTGTCAAACCTGAACCAAACGTTGTGCACTCAAATCTTTTGCTGTATTTAGTTTATTTTGGCATCCGGATGATGATTCTAGCATGAAATTGCTTGGGCACCTGTTAATTTTTAAGATTTTGACACATTCAGCTCAAATGTACAATCATGCGCTAAAAACGCATTTAAAGCAATAAAAAGGTGATTATGGCTGTCAAACCTAAACCAAACGTTGTGCACTCAAATCTTTTGCTGTATTTAGTTTATTTTGGCATCCGGATGATGATTCTAGCATGAAATTGCTTGGGCACCTGTTAATTTTTAAGATTTTGACACATTCAGCTCAAATGTACACAATTGCTGATTATGGCTGTCAAATCTAAACCAAACGTTGTGCACTCAAATCTTTTGCTGTATTTAGTTTATTTTGGCATCCGGATGATGATTCTAGCATGAAATTGCTTGGGCACCTGTTAATTTTTAAGATTTTGACACATTCAGCTCAAATGTACAATCATGCGCTAAAAACGCATTTAAAGCAATAAAAAGGTGATTATGGCTGTCAAACCTAAACCAAACGTTGTGCACTCAAATCTTTTGCTGTATTTAGTTTATTTTGGCATCCGGATGATGATTCTAGCATGAAATTGCTTGGGCACCTGTTAATTTTTAAGATTTTGACACATTCAGCTCAAATGTACACAATTGCTGATTATGGCTGTCAAATCTAAACCAAACGTTGTGCACTCAAATCTTTTGCTGTATTTAGTTTATTTTGGCATCCGGATGATGATTCTAGCATGAAATTGCTTGGGCACCTGTTAATTTTTAAGATTTTGACACATTCAGCTCAAATGTACACAATTGCTGATTATGGCTGTCAAATCTAAACCAAACGTTGTGCACTCAAATCTTTTGCTGTATTTAGTTTATTTTGGCATCCGGATGATGATTCTAGCATGAAATTGCTTGGGCACCTGTTAATTTTTAAGATTTTGACACATTCAGCTCAAATGTACAATCATGCGCTAAAAACGCATTTAAAGCAATAAAAAGGTGATTATGGCTGTCAAACCTAAACCAAACGTTGTGCACTCAAATCTTTTGCTGTATTTAGTTTATTTTGGCATCCGGAGGATGATTCTAGCATGAAATTGCTTGGGCACCTGTTAATTTTTAAGATTTTGACACATTCAGCTCAAATGTACACAATTGCTGATTATGGCTGTCAAATCTAAACCAAACGTTGTGCACTCAAATCTTTTGCTGTATTTAGTTTATTTTGGCATCCGGATGATGATTCTAGCATGAAATTGCTTGGGCACCTGTTAATTTTTAAGATTTTGACACATTCAGCTCAAATGTACAATCATGCGCTAAAAACGCATTTAAAGCAATAAAAAGGTGATTATGGCTGTCAAACCTAAACCAAACGTTGTGCACTCAAATCTTTTGCTGTATTTAGTTTATTTTGGCATCCGGATGATGATTCTAGCATGAAATTGCTTGGGCACCTGTTAATTTTTAAGATTTTGACACATTCAGCTCAAATGTACACAATTGCTGATTATGGCTGTCAAATCTAAACCAAACGTTGTGCACTCAAATCTTTTGCTGTATTTAGTTTATTTTGGCATCCGGATGATGATTCTAGCATGAAATTGCTTGGGCACCTGTTAATTTTTAAGATTTTGACACATTCAGCTCAAATGTACAATCATGCGCTAAAAACGCATTTAAAGCAATAAAAAGGTGATTATGGCTGTCAAACCTAAACCAAACGTTGTGCACTCAAATCTTTTGCTGTATTTATTTTATTTTGGCATCCGGATGATGATTCTAGCATGAAATTGCTTGGGCACCTGTTAATTTTTAAGATTTTGACACATTCAGCTCAAATGTACACAATTGCTGATTATGGCTGTCAAATCTAAACCAAACGTTGTGCACTCAAATCTTTTGCTGTATTTTGTTTATTTTGGCATCCGGATGATGATTCTAGCATGAAATTGCTTGGGCACCTGTTAATTTTTAAGATTTTGACACATTCAGCTCAAATGTACAATCATGCGCTAAAAACGCATTTAAAGAAATAAAAAGGTGATTATGGCTGTCAAACCTAAACCAAACGTTGTGCACTCAAATCTTTTGCTGTATTTAGTTTATTTTGGCATCCGGATGATGATTCTAGCATGAAATTGCTTGGGCACCTGTTAATTTTTAAGATTTTGACACATTCAGCTCAAATGTACAATCATGCGCTAAAAACGCATTTAAAGCAATAAAAAGGTGATTATGGCTGTCAAACCTAAACCAAACGTTGTGCACTCAAATCTTTTGCTGTATTTAGTTTATTTTGGCATCCGGATGATGATTCTAGCATGAAATTGCTTGGGCACCTGTTAATTTTTAAGATTTTGACACATTCAGCTCAAATGTACACAATTGCTGATTATGGCTGTCAAATCTAAACCAAACGTTGTGCACTCAAATCTTTTGCTGTATTTAGTTTATTTTGGCATCCGGATGATGATTCTAGCATGAAATTGCTTGGGCACCTGTTAATTTTTAAGATTTTGACACATTCAGCTCAAATGTACACAATTGCTGATTATGGCTGTCAAATCTAAACCAAACGTTGTGCACTCAAATCTTTTGCTGTATTTAGTTTATTTTGGCATCCGGATAATGATTCTAGCATGACATTGCTTGGGCACCTGTTAATTTTTAAGATTTTGACACATTCAGCTCAAATGTACAATCATGCGCTAAAAACGCATTTAAAGCAATAAAAAGGTGATTATGGCTGTCAAACCTAAACCAAACGTTGTGCACTCAAATCTTTTGCTGTATTTAGTTTATTTTGGCATCCGGATGATGATTCTAGCATGAAATTGCTTGGGCACCTGTTAATTTTTAAGATTTTGACACATTCAGCTCAAATGTACACAATTGCTGATTATGGCTGTCAAATCTAAACCAAACGTTGTGCACTCAAATCTTTTGCTATATTTAGTTTATTTTGGCATCCGGATGATGATTCTAGCATGAAATTGCTTGGGCACCTGTTAATTTTTAAGATTTTGACACATTCAGCTCAAATGTACAATCATGCGCTACAAACGCATTTAAAGCAATAAAAAGGTGATTATGGCTGTCAAACCTAAACCAAACGTTGTGCACTCAAATCTTTTGCTATATTTAGTTTATTTTGGCATCCGGATGATGATTCTAGCATGAAATTGCTTGGGCACCTGTTAATTTTTAAGATTTTGACACATTCAGCTCAAATGTACAATCATGCGCTACAAACGCATTTAAAGCAATAAAAAGGTGGTTATGGCTGTCAAACCTAAACCAAACGTTGTGCACTCAAATCTTTTGCTATATTTAGTTTATTTTGGCATCCGGATGATGATTCTAGCATGAAATTGCTTGGGCACCTGTTAATTTTTAAGATTTTGACACATTCAGCTCAAATGTACACAATTGCTGATTATGGCTGTCAAATCTAAACCAAACGTTGTGCACTCAAATCTTTTGCTGTATTTAGTTTATTTTGGCATCCGGATAATGATTCTAGCATGAAATTGCTTGGGCACCTGTTAATTTTTAAGATTTTGACACATTCAGCTCAAATGTACAATCATGCGCTAAAAACGCATTTAAAGCAATAAAAAGGTGATTATGGCTGTCAAACCTAAACCAAACGTTGTGCACTCAAATCTTTTGCTGTATTTAGTTTATTTTGGCATCCGGATGATGATTCTAGCATGAAATTGCTTGGGCACCTGTTAATTTTGAAGATTTTGACACATTCAGCTCAAATGTACACAATTGCTGATTATGGCTGTCAAATCTAAACCAAACGTTGTGCACTCAAATCTTTTGCTGTATTTAGTTTATTTTGGCATCCGGATAATGATTCTAGCATGACATTGCTTGGGCACCTGTTAATTTTTAAGATTTTGACACATTCAGCTCAAATGTACAATCATGCGCTAAAAACGCATTTAAAGCAATAAAAAGGTGATTATGGCTGTCAAACCTAAACCAAACGTTGTGCACTCAAATCTTTTGCTGTATTTAGTTTATTTTGGCATCCGGATGATGATTCTAGCATGAAATTGCTTGGGCACCTGTTAATTTTTAAGATTTTGACACATTCAGCTCAAATGTACACAATTGCTGATTATGGCTGTCAAATCTAAACCAAACGTTGTGCACTCAAATCTTTTGCTATATTTAGTTTATTTTGGCATCCGGATGATGATTCTAGCATGAAATTGCTTGGGCACCTGTTAATTTTTAAGATTTTGACACATTCAGCTCAAATGTACAATCATGCGCTACAAACGCATTTAAAGCAATAAAAAGGTGATTATGGCTGTCAAACCTAAACCAAACGTTGTGCACTCAAATCTTTTGCTATATTTAGTTTATTTTGGCATCCGGATGATGATTCTAGCATGAAATTGCTTGGGCACCTGTTAATTTTTAAGATTTTGACACATTCAGCTCAAATGTACAATCATGCGCTACAAACGCATTTAAAGCAATAAAAAGGTGATTATGGCTGTCAAACCTAAACCAAACGTTGTGCACTCAAATCTTTTGCTATATTTAGTTTATTTTGGCATCCGGATGATGATTCTAGCATGAAATTGCTTGGGCACCTGTTAATTTTTAAGATTTTGACACATTCAGCTCAAATGTACAATCATGCGCTAAAAACGCATTTAAAGCAATAAAAAGGTGATTATGGCTGTCAAACCTAAACCAAACGTTGTGCACTCAAATCTTTTGCTGTATTTAGTTTATTTTGGCATCCGGATGATGATTCTAGCATGAAATTGCTTGGGCACCTGTTAATTTTTAAGATTTTGACACATTCAGCTCAAATGTACACAATTGCTGATTATGGCTGTCAAATCTAAACCAAACGTTGTGCACTCAAATCTTTTGCTATATTTAGTTTATTTTGGCATCCGGATGATTATTCTAGCATGAAATTGCTTGGGCACCTGTTAATTTTTAAGATTTTGACACATTCAGCTCAAATGTACAATCATGCGCTACAAACGCATTTAAAGCAATAAAAAGGTGATTATGGCTGTCAAACCTAAACCAAACGTTGTGCACTCAAATCTTTTGCTATATTTAGTTTATTTTGGCATCCGGATGATGATTCTAGCATGAAATTGCTTGGGCACCTGTTAATTTTTAAGATTTTGACACATTCAGCTCAAATGTACAATCATGCGCTACAAACGCATTTAAAGCAATAAAAAGGTGATTATGGCTGTCAAACCTAAACCAAACGTTGTGCACTCAAATCTTTTGCTATATTTAGTTTATTTTGGCATCCGGATGATGATTCTAGCATGAAATTGCTTGGGCACCTGTTAATTTTTAAGATTTTGACACATTCAGCTCAAATGTACACAATTGCTGATTATGGCTGTCAAATCTAAACCAAACGTTGTGCACTCAAATCTTTTGCTGTATTTAGTTTATTTTGGCATCCGGATGATGATTCTAGCATGAAATTGCTTGGGCACCTGTTAATTTTTAAGATTTTGACACATTCAGCTCAAATGTACAATCATGCGCTACAAACGCATTTAAAGCAATAAAAAGGTGATTATGGCTGTCAAACCTAAACCAAACGTTGTGCACTCAAATCTTTTGCTATATTTAGTTTATTTTGGCATCCGGATGATGATTCTAGCATGAAATTGCTTGGGCACCTGTTAATTTTTAAGATTTTGACACATTCAGCTCAAATGTACAATCATGCGCTAAAAACGCATTTAAAGCAATAAAAAGGTGATTATGGCTGTCAAACCTAAACCAAACGTTGTGCACTCAAATCTTTTGCTGTATTTAGTTTATTTTGGCATCCGGATGATGATTCTAGCATGAAATTGCTTGGGCACCTGTTAATTTTTAAGATTTTGACACATTCAGCTCAAATGTACACAATTGCTGATTATGGCTGTCAAATCTAAACCAAACGTTGTGCACTCAAATCTTTTGCTATATTTAGTTTATTTTGGCATCCGGATGATTATTCTAGCATGAAATTGCTTGGGCACCTGTTAATTTTTAAGATTTTGACACATTCAGCTCAAATGTACAATCATGCGCTACAAACGCATTTAAAGCAATAAAAAGGTGATTATGGCTGTCAAACCTAAACCAAACGTTGTGCACTCAAATCTTTTGCTATATTTAGTTTATTTTGGCATCCGGATGATGATTCTAGCATGAAATTGCTTGGGCACCTGTTAATTTTTAAGATTTTGACACATTCAGCTCAAATGTACAATCATGCGCTACAAACGCATTTAAAGCAATAAAAAGGTGATTATGGCTGTCAAACCTAAACCAAACGTTGTGCACTCAAATCTTTTGCTATATTTAGTTTATTTTGGCATCCGGATGATGATTCTAGCATGAAATTGCTTGGGCACCTGTTAATTTTTAAGATTTTGACACATTCAGCTCAAATGTACACAATTGCTGATTATGGCTGTCAAATCTAAACCAAACGTTGTGCACTCAAATCTTTTGCTGTATTTAGTTTATTTTGGCATCCGGATGATGATTCTAGCATGAAATTGCTTGGGCACCTGTTAATTTTTAAGATTTTGACACATTCAGCTCAAATGTACACAATTGCTGATTATGGCTGTCAAATCTAAACCAAACGTGCACTCAAATCTTTTGCTGTATTTAGTTTATTTTGGCATCCGGATGATGATTCTAGCATGAAATTGCTTGGGCACCTGTTAATTTTTAAGATTTTGACACATTCAGCTCAAATGTACAATCATGCGCTACAAACGCATTTAAAGCAATAAAAAGGTGATTATGGCTGTCAAACCTAAACCAAACGTTGTGCACTCAAATCTTTTGCTGTATTTAGTTTATTTTGGCATCCGGATGATGATTCTAGCATGAAATTGCTTGGGCACCTGTTAATTTTTAAGATTTTGACACATTCAGCTCAAATGTACACAATTGCTGATTATGGCTGTCAAATCTAAACCAAACGTTGTGCACTCAAATCTTTTGCTGTATTTAGTTTATTTTGGCATCCGGATGATGATTCTAGCATGAAATTGCTTGGGCACCTGTTAATTTTTAAGATTTTGACACATTCAGCTCAAATGTACACAATTGCTGATTATGGCTGTCAAATCTAAACCAAACGTTGTGCACTCAAATCTTTTGCTGTATTTAGTTTATTTTGGCATCCGGATAATGATTCTAGCATGACATTGCTTGGGCACCTGTTAATTTTTAAGATTTTGACACATTCAGCTCAAATGTACAATCATGCGCTAAAAACGCATTTAAAGCAATAAAAAGGTGATTATGGCTGTCAAACCTAAACCAAACGTTGTGCACTCAAATCTTTTGCTGTATTTAGTTTATTTTGGCATCCGGATGATGATTCTAGCATGAAATTGCTTGGGCACCTGTTAATTTTTAAGATTTTGACACATTCAGCTCAAATGTACACAATTGCTGATTATGGCTGTCAAATCTAAACCAAACGTTGTGCACTCAAATCTTTTGCTATATTTAGTTTATTTTGGCATCCGGATGATGATTCTAGCATGAAATTGCTTGGGCACCTGTTAATTTTTAAGATTTTGACACATTCAGCTCAAATGTACAATCATGCGCTACAAACGCATTTAAAGCAATAAAAAGGTGATTATGGCTGTCAAACCTAAACCAAACGTTGTGCACTCAAATCTTTTGCTATATTTAGTTTATTTTGGCATCCGGATGATGATTCTAGCATGAAATTGCTTGGGCACCTGTTAATTTTTAAGATTTTGACACATTCAGCTCAAATGTACAATCATGCGCTACAAACGCATTTAAAGCAATAAAAAGGTGATTATGGCTGTCAAACCTAAACCAAACGTTGTGCACTCAAATCTTTTGCTATATTTAGTTTATTTTGGCATCCGGATGATGATTCTAGCATGAAATTGCTTGGGCACCTGTTAATTTTTAAGATTTTGACACATTCAGCTCAAATGTACAATCATGCGCTACAAACGCATTTAAAGCAATAAAAAGGTGATTATGGCTGTCAAACCTAAACCAAACGTTGTGCACTCAAATCTTTTGCTATATTTAGTTTATTTTGGCATCCGGATGATGATTCTAGCATGAAATTGCTTGGGCACCTGTTAATTTTTAAGATTTTGACACATTCAGCTCAAATGTACACAATTGCTGATTATGGCTGTCAAATCTAAACCAAACGTTGTGCACTCAAATCTTTTGCTGTATTTAGTTTATTTTGGCATCCGGATGATGATTCTAGCATGAAATTGCTTGGGCACCTGTTAATTTTTAAGATTTTGACACATTCAGCTCAAATGTACAATCATGCGCTACAAACGCATTTAAAGCAATAAAAAGGTGATTATGGCTGTCAAACCTAAACCAAACGTTGTGCACTCAAATCTTTTGCTATATTTAGTTTATTTTGGCATCCGGATGATGATTCTAGCATGAAATTGCTTGGGCACCTGTTAATTTTTAAGATTTTGACACATTCAGCTCAAATGTACAATCATGCGCTAAAAACGCATTTAAAGCAATAAAAAGGTGATTATGGCTGTCAAACCTAAACCAAACGTTGTGCACTCAAATCTTTTGCTGTATTTAGTTTATTTTGGCATCCGGATGATGATTCTAGCATGAAATTGCTTGGGCACCTGTTAATTTTTAAGATTTTGACACATTCAGCTCAAATGTACACAATTGCTGATTATGGCTGTCAAATCTAAACCAAACGTTGTGCACTCAAATCTTTTGCTATATTTAGTTTATTTTGGCATCCGGATGATGATTCTAGCATGAAATTGCTTGGGCACCTGTTAATTTTTAAGATTTTGACACATTCAGCTCAAATGTACAATCATGCGCTACAAACGCATTTAAAGCAATAAAAAGGTGATTATGGCTGTCAAACCTAAACCAAACGTTGTGCACTCAAATCTTTTGCTATATTTAGTTTATTTTGGCATCCGGATGATGATTCTAGCATGAAATTGCTTGGGCACCTGTTAATTTTTAAGATTTTGACACATTCAGCTCAAATGTACAATCATGCGCTAAAAACGCATTTAAAGCAATAAAAAGGTGATTATGGCTGTCAAACCTAAACCAAACGTTGTGCACTCAAATCTTTTGCTGTATTTAGTTTATTTTGGCATCCGGAGGATGATTCTAGCATGAAATTGCTTGGGCACCTGTTAATTTTTAAGATTTTGACACATTCAGCTCAAATGTACACAATTGCTGATTATGGCTGTCAAATCTAAACCAAACGTTGTGCACTCAAATCTTTTGCTGTATTTAGTTTATTTTGGCATCCGGATGATGATTCTAGCATGAAATTGCTTGGGCACCTGTTAATTTTTAAGATTTTGACACATTCAGCTCAAATGTACAATCATGCGCTAAAAACGCATTTAAAGCAATAAAAAGGTGATTATGGCTGTCAAACCTAAACCAAACGTTGTGCACTCAAATCTTTTGCTGTATTTAGTTTATTTTGGCATCCGGATGATGATTCTAGCATGAAATTGCTTGGGCACCTGTTAATTTTTAAGATTTTGACACATTCAGCTCAAATGTACACAATTGCTGATTATGGCTGTCAAATCTAAACCAAACGTTGTGCACTCAAATCTTTTGCTGTATTTAGTTTATTTTGGCATCCGGATGATGATTCTAGCATGAAATTGCTTGGGCACCTGTTAATTTTTAAGATTTTGACACATTCAGCTCAAATGTACAATCATGCGCTAAAAACGCATTTAAAGCAATAAAAAGGTGATTATGGCTGTCAAACCTAAACCAAACGTTGTGCACTCAAATCTTTTGCTGTATTTATTTTATTTTGGCATCCGGATGATGATTCTAGCATGAAATTGCTTGGGCACCTGTTAATTTTTAAGATTTTGACACATTCAGCTCAAATGTACACAATTGCTGATTATGGCTGTCAAATCTAAACCAAACGTTGTGCACTCAAATCTTTTGCTGTATTTTGTTTATTTTGGCATCCGGATGATGATTCTAGCATGAAATTGCTTGGGCACCTGTTAATTTTTAAGATTTTGACACATTCAGCTCAAATGTACAATCATGCGCTAAAAACGCATTTAAAGAAATAAAAAGGTGATTATGGCTGTCAAACCTAAACCAAACGTTGTGCACTCAAATCTTTTGCTGTATTTAGTTTATTTTGGCATCCGGATGATGATTCTAGCATGAAATTGCTTGGGCACCTGTTAATTTTTAAGATTTTGACACATTCAGCTCAAATGTACAATCATGCGCTAAAAACGCATTTAAAGCAATAAAAAGGTGATTATGGCTGTCAAACCTAAACCAAACGTTGTGCACTCAAATCTTTTGCTGTATTTAGTTTATTTTGGCATCCGGATGATGATTCTAGCATGAAATTGCTTGGGCACCTGTTAATTTTTAAGATTTTGACACATTCAGCTCAAATGTACACAATTGCTGATTATGGCTGTCAAATCTAAACCAAACGTTGTGCACTCAAATCTTTTGCTATATTTAGTTTATTTTGGCATCCGGATGATGATTCTAGCATGAAATTGCTTGGGCACCTGTTAATTTTTAAGATTTTGACACATTCAGCTCAAATGTACAATCATGCGCTACAAACGCATTTAAAGCAATAAAAAGGTGATTATGGCTGTCAAACCTAAACCAAACGTTGTGCACTCAAATCTTTTGCTATATTTAGTTTATTTTGGCATCCGGATGATGATTCTAGCATGAAATTGCTTGGGCACCTGTTAATTTTTAAGATTTTGACACATTCAGCTCAAATGTACAATCATGCGCTACAAACGCATTTAAAGCAATAAAAAGGTGATTATGGCTGTCAAACCTAAACCAAACGTTGTGCACTCAAATCTTTTGCTATATTTAGTTTATTTTGGCATCCGGATGATGATTCTAGCATGAAATTGCTTGGGCACCTGTTAATTTTTAAGATTTTGACACATTCAGCTCAAATGTACAATCATGCGCTAAAAACGCATTTAAAGCAATAAAAAGGTGATTATGGCTGTCAAACCTAAACCAAACGTTGTGCACTCAAATCTTTTGCTGTATTTAGTTTATTTTGGCATCCGGATGATGATTCTAGCATGAAATTGCTTGGGCACCTGTTAATTTTTAAGATTTTGACACATTCAGCTCAAATGTACACAATTGCTGATTATGGCTGTCAAATCTAAACCAAACGTTGTGCACTCAAATCTTTTGCTATATTTAGTTTATTTTGGCATCCGGATGATTATTCTAGCATGAAATTGCTTGGGCACCTGTTAATTTTTAAGATTTTGACACATTCAGCTCAAATGTACAATCATGCGCTACAAACGCATTTAAAGCAATAAAAAGGTGATTATGGCTGTCAAACCTAAACCAAACGTTGTGCACTCAAATCTTTTGCTATATTTAGTTTATTTTGGCATCCGGATGATGATTCTAGCATGAAATTGCTTGGGCACCTGTTAATTTTTAAGATTTTGACACATTCAGCTCAAATGTACAATCATGCGCTACAAACGCATTTAAAGCAATAAAAAGGTGATTATGGCTGTCAAACCTAAACCAAACGTTGTGCACTCAAATCTTTTGCTGTATTTAGTTTATTTTGGCATCCGGATGATGATTCTAGCATGAAATTGCTTGGGCACCTGTTAATTTTTAAGATTTTGACACATTCAGCTCAAATGTACACAATTGCTGATTATGGCTGTCAAATCTAAACCAAACGTTGTGCACTCAAATCTTTTGCTGTATTTAGTTTATTTTGGCATCCGGATGATGATTCTAGCATGAAATTGCTTGGGCACCTGTTAATTTTTAAGATTTTGACACATTCAGCTCAAATGTACACAATTGCTGATTATGGCTGTCAAATCTAAACCAAACGTTGTGCACTCAAATCTTTTGCTGTATTTAGTTTATTTTGGCATCCGGATAATGATTCTAGCATGACATTGCTTGGGCACCTGTTAATTTTTAAGATTTTGACACATTCAGCTCAAATGTACAATCATGCGCTAAAAACGCATTTAAAGCAATAAAAAGGTGATTATGGCTGTCAAACCTAAACCAAACGTTGTGCACTCAAATCTTTTGCTGTATTTAGTTTATTTTGGCATCCGGATGATGATTCTAGCATGAAATTGCTTGGGCACCTGTTAATTTTTAAGATTTTGACACATTCAGCTCAAATGTACACAATTGCTGATTATGGCTGTCAAATCTAAACCAAACGTTGTGCACTCAAATCTTTTGCTATATTTAGTTTATTTTGGCATCCGGATGATGATTCTAGCATGAAATTGCTTGGGCACCTGTTAATTTTTAAGATTTTGACACATTCAGCTCAAATGTACAATCATGCGCTACAAACGCATTTAAAGCAATAAAAAGGTGATTATGGCTGTCAAACCTAAACCAAACGTTGTGCACTCAAATCTTTTGCTATATTTAGTTTATTTTGGCATCCGGATGATGATTCTAGCATGAAATTGCTTGGGCACCTGTTAATTTTTAAGATTTTGACACATTCAGCTCAAATGTACAATCATGCGCTACAAACGCATTTAAAGCAATAAAAAGGTGATTATGGCTGTCAAACCTAAACCAAACGTTGTGCACTCAAATCTTTTGCTATATTTAGTTTATTTTGGCATCCGGATGATGATTCTAGCATGAAATTGCTTGGGCACCTGTTAATTTTTAAGATTTTGACACATTCAGCTCAAATGTACAATCATGCGCTACAAACGCATTTAAAGCAATAAAAAGGTGATTATGGCTGTCAAACCTAAACCAAACGTTGTGCACTCAAATCTTTTGCTATATTTAGTTTATTTTGGCATCCGGATGATGATTCTAGCATGAAATTGCTTGGGCACCTGTTAATTTTTAAGATTTTGACACATTCAGCTCAAATGTACACAATTGCTGATTATGGCTGTCAAATCTAAACCAAACGTTGTGCACTCAAATCTTTTGCTGTATTTAGTTTATTTTGGCATCCGGATGATGATTCTAGCATGAAATTGCTTGGGCACCTGTTAATTTTTAAGATTTTGACACATTCAGCTCAAATGTACAATCATGCGCTACAAACGCATTTAAAGCAATAAAAAGGTGATTATGGCTGTCAAACCTAAACCAAACGTTGTGCACTCAAATCTTTTGCTATATTTAGTTTATTTTGGCATCCGGATGATGATTCTAGCATGAAATTGCTTGGGCACCTGTTAATTTTTAAGATTTTGACACATTCAGCTCAAATGTACAATCATGCGCTAAAAACGCATTTAAAGCAATAAAAAGGTGATTATGGCTGTCAAACCTAAACCAAACGTTGTGCACTCAAATCTTTTGCTGTATTTAGTTTATTTTGGCATCCGGATGATGATTCTAGCATGAAATTGCTTGGGCACCTGTTAATTTTTAAGATTTTGACACATTCAGCTCAAATGTACACAATTGCTGATTATGGCTGTCAAATCTAAACCAAACGTTGTGCACTCAAATCTTTTGCTATATTTAGTTTATTTTGGCATCCGGATGATGATTCTAGCATGAAATTGCTTGGGCACCTGTTAATTTTTAAGATTTTGACACATTCAGCTCAAATGTACAATCATGCGCTACAAACGCATTTAAAGCAATAAAAAGGTGATTATGGCTGTCAAACCTAAACCAAACGTTGTGCACTCAAATCTTTTGCTATATTTAGTTTATTTTGGCATCCGGATGATGATTCTAGCATGAAATTGCTTGGGCACCTGTTAATTTTTAAGATTTTGACACATTCAGCTCAAATGTACAATCATGCGCTACAAACGCATTTAAAGCAATAAAAAGGTGATTATGGCTGTCAAACCTAAACCAAACGTTGTGCACTCAAATCTTTTGCTATATTTAGTTTATTTTGGCATCCGGATGATGATTCTAGCATGAAATTGCTTGGGCACCTGTTAATTTTTAAGATTTTGACACATTCAGCTCAAATGTACACAATTGCTGATTATGGCTGTCAAATCTAAACCAAACGTTGTGCACTCAAATCTTTTGCTGTATTTAGTTTATTTTGGCATCCGGATGATGATTCTAGCATGAAATTGCTTGGGCACCTGTTAATTTTTAAGATTTTGACACATTCAGCTCAAATGTACAATCATGCGCTACAAACGCATTTAAAGCAATAAAAAGGTGATTATGGCTGTCAAACCTAAACCAAACGTTGTGCACTCAAATCTTTTGCTATATTTAGTTTATTTTGGCATCCGGATGATGATTCTAGCATGAAATTGCTTGGGCACCTGTTAATTTGTTAAGATTTTGACACATTCAGCTCAAATGTACACAATTGCTGATTATGGCTGTCAAACCTAAACCAAACGTTGTGCACTCAAATCTTTTGCTATATTTAGTTTATTTTGGCATCCGGATGATGATTCTAGCATGAAATTGCTTGGGCACCTGTTAATTTGTTAAGATTTTGACACATTCAGCTCAAATGTACACAATTGCTGATTATGGCTGTCAAATCTAAACCAAACGTGCACTCAAATCTTTTGCTGTATTTAGTTTATTTTGGCATCCGGATGATGATTCTAGCATGAAATTGCTTGGGCACCTGTTAATTTTTAAGATTTTGACACATTCAGCTCAAATGTACAATCATGCGCTACAAACGCATTTAAAGCAATAAAAAGGTGATTATGGCTGTCAAACCTAAACCAAACGTTGTGCACTCAAATCTTTTGCTGTATTTAGTTTATTTTGGCATCCGGATGATGATTCTAGCATGAAATTGCTTGGGCACCTGTTAATTTTTAAGATTTTGACACATTCAGCTCAAATGTACACAATTGCTGATTATGGCTGTCAAATCTAAACCAAACGTTGTGCACTCAAATCTTTTGCTGTATTTAGTTTATTTTGGCATCCGGATGATGATTCTAGCATGAAATTGCTTGGGCACCTGTTAATTTTTAAGATTTTGACACATTCAGCTCAAATGTACACAATTGCTGATTATGGCTGTCAAATCTAAACCAAACGTTGTGCACTCAAATCTTTTGCTGTATTTAGTTTATTTTGGCATCCGGATAATGATTCTAGCATGACATTGCTTGGGCACCTGTTAATTTTTAAGATTTTGACACATTCAGCTCAAATGTACAATCATGCGCTAAAAACGCATTTAAAGCAATAAAAAGGTGATTATGGCTGTCAAACCTAAACCAAACGTTGTGCACTCAAATCTTTTGCTGTATTTAGTTTATTTTGGCATCCGGATGATGATTCTAGCATGAAATTGCTTGGGCACCTGTTAATTTTTAAGATTTTGACACATTCAGCTCAAATGTACACAATTGCTGATTATGGCTGTCAAATCTAAACCAAACGTTGTGCACTCAAATCTTTTGCTATATTTAGTTTATTTTGGCATCCGGATGATGATTCTAGCATGAAATTGCTTGGGCACCTGTTAATTTTTAAGATTTTGACACATTCAGCTCAAATGTACAATCATGCGCTACAAACGCATTTAAAGCAATAAAAAGGTGATTATGGCTGTCAAACCTAAACCAAACGTTGTGCACTCAAATCTTTTGCTATATTTAGTTTATTTTGGCATCCGGATGATGATTCTAGCATGAAATTGCTTGGGCACCTGTTAATTTTTAAGATTTTGACACATTCAGCTCAAATGTACAATCATGCGCTACAAACGCATTTAAAGCAATAAAAAGGTGATTATGGCTGTCAAACCTAAACCAAACGTTGTGCACTCAAATCTTTTGCTATATTTAGTTTATTTTGGCATCCGGATGATGATTCTAGCATGAAATTGCTTGGGCACCTGTTAATTTTTAAGATTTTGACACATTCAGCTCAAATGTACAATCATGCGCTACAAACGCATTTAAAGCAATAAAAAGGTGATTATGGCTGTCAAACCTAAACCAAACGTTGTGCACTCAAATCTTTTGCTGTATTTAGTTTATTTTGGCATCCGGATGATGATTCTAGCATGAAATTGCTTGGGCACCTGTTAATTTTTAAGATTTTGACACATTCAGCTCAAATGTACACAATTGCTGATTATGGCTGTCAAATCTAAACCAAACGTTGTGCACTCAAATCTTTTGCTGTATTTAGTTTATTTTGGCATCCGGATGATGATTCTAGCATGAAATTGCTTGGGCACCTGTTAATTTTTAAGATTTTGACACATTCAGCTCAAATGTACACAATTGCTGATTATGGCTGTCAAATCTAAACCAAACGTTGTGCACTCAAATCTTTTGCTGTATTTAGTTTATTTTGGCATCCGGATAATGATTCTAGCATGACATTGCTTGGGCACCTGTTAATTTTTAAGATTTTGACACATTCAGCTCAAATGTACAATCATGCGCTAAAAACGCATTTAAAGCAATAAAAAGGTGATTATGGCTGTCAAACCTAAACCAAACGTTGTGCACTCAAATCTTTTGCTGTATTTAGTTTATTTTGGCATCCGGATGATGATTCTAGCATGAAATTGCTTGGGCACCTGTTAATTTTTAAGATTTTGACACATTCAGCTCAAATGTACACAATTGCTGATTATGGCTGTCAAATCTAAACCAAACGTTGTGCACTCAAATCTTTTGCTATATTTAGTTTATTTTGGCATCCGGATGATGATTCTAGCATGAAATTGCTTGGGCACCTGTTAATTTTTAAGATTTTGACACATTCAGCTCAAATGTACAATCATGCGCTACAAACGCATTTAAAGCAATAAAAAGGTGATTATGGCTGTCAAACCTAAACCAAACGTTGTGCACTCAAATCTTTTGCTATATTTAGTTTATTTTGGCATCCGGATGATGATTCTAGCATGAAATTGCTTGGGCACCTGTTAATTTTTAAGATTTTGACACATTCAGCTCAAATGTACAATCATGCGCTACAAACGCATTTAAAGCAATAAAAAGGTGATTATGGCTGTCAAACCTAAACCAAACGTTGTGCACTCAAATCTTTTGCTATATTTAGTTTATTTTGGCATCCGGATGATGATTCTAGCATGAAATTGCTTGGGCACCTGTTAATTTTTAAGATTTTGACACATTCAGCTCAAATGTACAATCATGCGCTACAAACGCATTTAAAGCAATAAAAAGGTGATTATGGCTGTCAAACCTAAACCAAACGTTGTGCACTCAAATCTTTTGCTATATTTAGTTTATTTTGGCATCCGGATGATGATTCTAGCATGAAATTGCTTGGGCACCTGTTAATTTTTAAGATTTTGACACATTCAGCTCAAATGTACACAATTGCTGATTATGGCTGTCAAATCTAAACCAAACGTTGTGCACTCAAATCTTTTGCTGTATTTAGTTTATTTTGGCATCCGGATGATGATTCTAGCATGAAATTGCTTGGGCACCTGTTAATTTTTAAGATTTTGACACATTCAGCTCAAATGTACAATCATGCGCTACAAACGCATTTAAAGCAATAAAAAGGTGATTATGGCTGTCAAACCTAAACCAAACGTTGTGCACTCAAATCTTTTGCTATATTTAGTTTATTTTGGCATCCGGATGATGATTCTAGCATGAAATTGCTTGGGCACCTGTTAATTTTTAAGATTTTGACACATTCAGCTCAAATGTACAATCATGCGCTAAAAACGCATTTAAAGCAATAAAAAGGTGATTATGGCTGTCAAACCTAAACCAAACGTTGTGCACTCAAATCTTTTGCTGTATTTAGTTTATTTTGGCATCCGGATGATGATTCTAGCATGAAATTGCTTGGGCACCTGTTAATTTTTAAGATTTTGACACATTCAGCTCAAATGTACACAATTGCTGATTATGGCTGTCAAATCTAAACCAAACGTTGTGCACTCAAATCTTTTGCTATATTTAGTTTATTTTGGCATCCGGATGATGATTCTAGCATGAAATTGCTTGGGCACCTGTTAATTTTTAAGATTTTGACACATTCAGCTCAAATGTACAATCATGCGCTACAAACGCATTTAAAGCAATAAAAAGGTGATTATGGCTGTCAAACCTAAACCAAACGTTGTGCACTCAAATCTTTTGCTATATTTAGTTTATTTTGGCATCCGGATGATGATTCTAGCATGAAATTGCTTGGGCACCTGTTAATTTTTAAGATTTTGACACATTCAGCTCAAATGTACAATCATGCGCTACAAACGCATTTAAAGCAATAAAAAGGTGATTATGGCTGTCAAACCTAAACCAAACGTTGTGCACTCAAATCTTTTGCTATATTTAGTTTATTTTGGCATCCGGATGATGATTCTAGCATGAAATTGCTTGGGCACCTGTTAATTTTTAAGATTTTGACACATTCAGCTCAAATGTACACAATTGCTGATTATGGCTGTCAAATCTAAACCAAACGTTGTGCACTCAAATCTTTTGCTGTATTTAGTTTATTTTGGCATCCGGATGATGATTCTAGCATGAAATTGCTTGGGCACCTGTTAATTTTTAAGATTTTGACACATTCAGCTCAAATGTACAATCATGCGCTACAAACGCATTTAAAGCAATAAAAAGGTGATTATGGCTGTCAAACCTAAACCAAACGTTGTGCACTCAAATCTTTTGCTATATTTAGTTTATTTTGGCATCCGGATGATGATTCTAGCATGAAATTGCTTGGGCACCTGTTAATTTTTAAGATTTTGACACATTCAGCTCAAATGTACACAATTGCTGATTATGGCTGTCAAATCTAAACCAAACGTTGTGCACTCAAATCTTTTGCTGTATTTAGTTTATTTTGGCATCCGGATGATGATTCTAGCATGAAATTGCTTGGGCACCTGTTAATTTTTAAGATTTTGACACATTCAGCTCAAATGTACACAATTGCTGATTATGGCTGTCAAATCTAAACCAAACGTGCACTCAAATCTTTTGCTGTATTTAGTTTATTTTGGCATCCGGATGATGATTCTAGCATGAAATTGCTTGGGCACCTGTTAATTTTTAAGATTTTGACACATTCAGCTCAAATGTACAATCATGCGCTACAAACGCATTTAAAGCAATAAAAAGGTGATTATGGCTGTCAAACCTAAACCAAACGTTGTGCACTCAAATCTTTTGCTGTATTTAGTTTATTTTGGCATCCGGATGATGATTCTAGCATGAAATTGCTTGGGCACCTGTTAATTTTTAAGATTTTGACACATTCAGCTCAAATGTACACAATTGCTGATTATGGCTGTCAAATCTAAACCAAACGTTGTGCACTCAAATCTTTTGCTGTATTTAGTTTATTTTGGCATCCGGATGATGATTCTAGCATGAAATTGCTTGGGCACCTGTTAATTTTTAAGATTTTGACACATTCAGCTCAAATGTACACAATTGCTGATTATGGCTGTCAAATCTAAACCAAACGTTGTGCACTCAAATCTTTTGCTGTATTTAGTTTATTTTGGCATCCGGATAATGATTCTAGCATGACATTGCTTGGGCACCTGTTAATTTTTAAGATTTTGACACATTCAGCTCAAATGTACAATCATGCGCTAAAAACGCATTTAAAGCAATAAAAAGGTGATTATGGCTGTCAAACCTAAACCAAACGTTGTGCACTCAAATCTTTTGCTGTATTTAGTTTATTTTGGCATCCGGATGATGATTCTAGCATGAAATTGCTTGGGCACCTGTTAATTTTTAAGATTTTGACACATTCAGCTCAAATGTACACAATTGCTGATTATGGCTGTCAAATCTAAACCAAACGTTGTGCACTCAAATCTTTTGCTATATTTAGTTTATTTTGGCATCCGGATGATGATTCTAGCATGAAATTGCTTGGGCACCTGTTAATTTTTAAGATTTTGACACATTCAGCTCAAATGTACAATCATGCGCTACAAACGCATTTAAAGCAATAAAAAGGTGATTATGGCTGTCAAACCTAAACCAAACGTTGTGCACTCAAATCTTTTGCTATATTTAGTTTATTTTGGCATCCGGATGATGATTCTAGCATGAAATTGCTTGGGCACCTGTTAATTTTTAAGATTTTGACACATTCAGCTCAAATGTACAATCATGCGCTACAAACGCATTTAAAGCAATAAAAAGGTGATTATGGCTGTCAAACCTAAACCAAACGTTGTGCACTCAAATCTTTTGCTATATTTAGTTTATTTTGGCATCCGGATGATGATTCTAGCATGAAATTGCTTGGGCACCTGTTAATTTTTAAGATTTTGACACATTCAGCTCAAATGTACAATCATGCGCTACAAACGCATTTAAAGCAATAAAAAGGTGATTATGGCTGTCAAACCTAAACCAAACGTTGTGCACTCAAATCTTTTGCTGTATTTAGTTTATTTTGGCATCCGGATGATGATTCTAGCATGAAATTGCTTGGGCACCTGTTAATTTTTAGGATTTTGACACATTCAGCTCAAATGTACACAATTGCTGATTATGGCTGTCAAATCTAAACCAAACGTTGTGCACTCAAATCTTTTGCTGTATTTAGTTTATTTTGGCATCCGGATGATGATTCTAGCATGAAATTGCTTGGGCACCTGTTAATTTTTAAGATTTTGACACATTCAGCTCAAATGTACACAATTGCTGATTATGGCTGTCAAATCTAAACCAAACGTTGTGCACTCAAATCTTTTGCTGTATTTAGTTTATTTTGGCATCCGGATAATGATTCTAGCATGACATTGCTTGGGCACCTGTTAATTTTTAAGATTTTGACACATTCAGCTCAAATGTACAATCATGCGCTAAAAACGCATTTAAAGCAATAAAAAGGTGATTATGGCTGTCAAACCTAAACCAAACGTTGTGCACTCAAATCTTTTGCTGTATTTAGTTTATTTTGGCATCCGGATGATGATTCTAGCATGAAATTGCTTGGGCACCTGTTAATTTTTAAGATTTTGACACATTCAGCTCAAATGTACACAATTGCTGATTATGGCTGTCAAATCTAAACCAAACGTTGTGCACTCAAATCTTTTGCTATATTTAGTTTATTTTGGCATCCGGATGATGATTCTAGCATGAAATTGCTTGGGCACCTGTTAATTTTTAAGATTTTGACACATTCAGCTCAAATGTACAATCATGCGCTACAAACGCATTTAAAGCAATAAAAAGGTGATTATGGCTGTCAAACCTAAACCAAACGTTGTGCACTCAAATCTTTTGCTATATTTAGTTTATTTTGGCATCCGGATGATGATTCTAGCATGAAATTGCTTGGGCACCTGTTAATTTTTAAGATTTTGACACATTCAGCTCAAATGTACAATCATGCGCTACAAACGCATTTAAAGCAATAAAAAGGTGATTATGGCTGTCAAACCTAAACCAAACGTTGTGCACTCAAATCTTTTGCTATATTTAGTTTATTTTGGCATCCGGATGATGATTCTAGCATGAAATTGCTTGGGCACCTGTTAATTTTTAAGATTTTGACACATTCAGCTCAAATGTACAATCATGCGCTACAAACGCATTTAAAGCAATAAAAAGGTGATTATGGCTGTCAAACCTAAACCAAACGTTGTGCACTCAAATCTTTTGCTATATTTAGTTTATTTTGGCATCCGGATGATGATTCTAGCATGAAATTGCTTGGGCACCTGTTAATTTTTAAGATTTTGACACATTCAGCTCAAATGTACACAATTGCTGATTATGGCTGTCAAATCTAAACCAAACGTTGTGCACTCAAATCTTTTGCTGTATTTAGTTTATTTTGGCATCCGGATGATGATTCTAGCATGAAATTGCTTGGGCACCTGTTAATTTTTAAGATTTTGACACATTCAGCTCAAATGTACAATCATGCGCTACAAACGCATTTAAAGCAATAAAAAGGTGATTATGGCTGTCAAACCTAAACCAAACGTTGTGCACTCAAATCTTTTGCTATATTTAGTTTATTTTGGCATCCGGATGATGATTCTAGCATGAAATTGCTTGGGCACCTGTTAATTTTTAAGATTTTGACACATTCAGCTCAAATGTACAATCATGCGCTAAAAACGCATTTAAAGCAATAAAAAGGTGATTATGGCTGTCAAACCTAAACCAAACGTTGTGCACTCAAATCTTTTGCTGTATTTAGTTTATTTTGGCATCCGGATGATGATTCTAGCATGAAATTGCTTGGGCACCTGTTAATTTTTAAGATTTTGACACATTCAGCTCAAATGTACACAATTGCTGATTATGGCTGTCAAATCTAAACCAAACGTTGTGCACTCAAATCTTTTGCTATATTTAGTTTATTTTGGCATCCGGATGATGATTCTAGCATGAAATTGCTTGGGCACCTGTTAATTTTTAAGATTTTGACACATTCAGCTCAAATGTACAATCATGCGCTACAAACGCATTTAAAGCAATAAAAAGGTGATTATGGCTGTCAAACCTAAACCAAACGTTGTGCACTCAAATCTTTTGCTATATTTAGTTTATTTTGGCATCCGGATGATGATTCTAGCATGAAATTGCTTGGGCACCTGTTAATTTTTAAGATTTTGACACATTCAGCTCAAATGTACAATCATGCGCTACAAACGCATTTAAAGCAATAAAAAGGTGATTATGGCTGTCAAACCTAAACCAAACGTTGTGCACTCAAATCTTTTGCTATATTTAGTTTATTTTGGCATCCGGATGATGATTCTAGCATGAAATTGCTTGGGCACCTGTTAATTTTTAAGATTTTGACACATTCAGCTCAAATGTACACAATTGCTGATTATGGCTGTCAAATCTAAACCAAACGTTGTGCACTCAAATCTTTTGCTGTATTTAGTTTATTTTGGCATCCGGATGATGATTCTAGCATGAAATTGCTTGGGCACCTGTTAATTTTTAAGATTTTGACACATTCAGCTCAAATGTACAATCATGCGCTACAAACGCATTTAAAGCAATAAAAAGGTGATTATGGCTGTCAAACCTAAACCAAACGTTGTGCACTCAAATCTTTTGCTATATTTAGTTTATTTTGGCATCCGGATGATGATTCTAGCATGAAATTGCTTGGGCACCTGTTAATTTTTAAGATTTTGACACATTCAGCTCAAATGTACACAATTGCTGATTATGGCTGTCAAATCTAAACCAAACGTTGTGCACTCAAATCTTTTGCTGTATTTAGTTTATTTTGGCATCCGGATGATGATTCTAGCATGAAATTGCTTGGGCACCTGTTAATTTTTAAGATTTTGACACATTCAGCTCAAATGTACACAATTGCTGATTATGGCTGTCAAATCTAAACCAAACGTTGTGCACTCAAATCTTTTGCTGTATTTAGTTTATTTTGGCATCCGGATAATGATTCTAGCATGACATTGCTTGGGCACCTGTTAATTTTTAAGATTTTGACACATTCAGCTCAAATGTACAATCATGCGCTAAAAACGCATTTAAAGCAATAAAAAGGTGATTATGGCTGTCAAACCTAAACCAAACGTTGTGCACTCAAATCTTTTGCTGTATTTAGTTTATTTTGGCATCCGGATGATGATTCTAGCATGAAATTGCTTGGGCACCTGTTAATTTTTAAGATTTTGACACATTCAGCTCAAATGTACACAATTGCTGATTATGGCTGTCAAATCTAAACCAAACGTTGTGCACTCAAATCTTTTGCTATATTTAGTTTATTTTGGCATCCGGATGATGATTCTAGCATGAAATTGCTTGGGCACCTGTTAATTTTTAAGATTTTGACACATTCAGCTCAAATGTACAATCATGCGCTACAAACGCATTTAAAGCAATAAAAAGGTGATTATGGCTGTCAAACCTAAACCAAACGTTGTGCACTCAAATCTTTTGCTATATTTAGTTTATTTTGGCATCCGGATGATGATTCTAGCATGAAATTGCTTGGGCACCTGTTAATTTTTAAGATTTTGACACATTCAGCTCAAATGTACAATCATGCGCTACAAACGCATTTAAAGCAATAAAAAGGTGATTATGGCTGTCAAACCTAAACCAAACGTTGTGCACTCAAATCTTTTGCTATATTTAGTTTATTTTGGCATCCGGATGATGATTCTAGCATGAAATTGCTTGGGCACCTGTTAATTTTTAAGATTTTGACACATTCAGCTCAAATGTACAATCATGCGCTACAAACGCATTTAAAGCAATAAAAAGGTGATTATGGCTGTCAAACCTAAACCAAACGTTGTGCACTCAAATCTTTTGCTGTATTTAGTTTATTTTGGCATCCGGATGATGATTCTAGCATGAAATTGCTTGGGCACCTGTTAATTTTTAAGATTTTGACACATTCAGCTCAAATGTACACAATTGCTGATTATGGCTGTCAAATCTAAACCAAACGTTGTGCACTCAAATCTTTTGCTGTATTTAGTTTATTTTGGCATCCGGATGATGATTCTAGCATGAAATTGCTTGGGCACCTGTTAATTTTTAAGATTTTGACACATTCAGCTCAAATGTACACAATTGCTGATTATGGCTGTCAAATCTAAACCAAACGTTGTGCACTCAAATCTTTTGCTGTATTTAGTTTATTTTGGCATCCGGATAATGATTCTAGCATGACATTGCTTGGGCACCTGTTAATTTTTAAGATTTTGACACATTCAGCTCAAATGTACAATCATGCGCTAAAAACGCATTTAAAGCAATAAAAAGGTGATTATGGCTGTCAAACCTAAACCAAACGTTGTGCACTCAAATCTTTTGCTGTATTTAGTTTATTTTGGCATCCGGATGATGATTCTAGCATGAAATTGCTTGGGCACCTGTTAATTTTTAAGATTTTGACACATTCAGCTCAAATGTACACAATTGCTGATTATGGCTGTCAAATCTAAACCAAACGTTGTGCACTCAAATCTTTTGCTATATTTAGTTTATTTTGGCATCCGGATGATGATTCTAGCATGAAATTGCTTGGGCACCTGTTAATTTTTAAGATTTTGACACATTCAGCTCAAATGTACAATCATGCGCTACAAACGCATTTAAAGCAATAAAAAGGTGATTATGGCTGTCAAACCTAAACCAAACGTTGTGCACTCAAATCTTTTGCTATATTTAGTTTATTTTGGCATCCGGATGATGATTCTAGCATGAAATTGCTTGGGCACCTGTTAATTTTTAAGATTTTGACACATTCAGCTCAAATGTACAATCATGCGCTACAAACGCATTTAAAGCAATAAAAAGGTGATTATGGCTGTCAAACCTAAACCAAACGTTGTGCACTCAAATCTTTTGCTATATTTAGTTTATTTTGGCATCCGGATGATGATTCTAGCATGAAATTGCTTGGGCACCTGTTAATTTTTAAGATTTTGACACATTCAGCTCAAATGTACAATCATGCGCTACAAACGCATTTAAAGCAATAAAAAGGTGATTATGGCTGTCAAACCTAAACCAAACGTTGTGCACTCAAATCTTTTGCTATATTTAGTTTATTTTGGCATCCGGATGATGATTCTAGCATGAAATTGCTTGGGCACCTGTTAATTTTTAAGATTTTGACACATTCAGCTCAAATGTACACAATTGCTGATTATGGCTGTCAAATCTAAACCAAACGTTGTGCACTCAAATCTTTTGCTGTATTTAGTTTATTTTGGCATCCGGATGATGATTCTAGCATGAAATTGCTTGGGCACCTGTTAATTTTTAAGATTTTGACACATTCAGCTCAAATGTACAATCATGCGCTACAAACGCATTTAAAGCAATAAAAAGGTGATTATGGCTGTCAAACCTAAACCAAACGTTGTGCACTCAAATCTTTTGCTATATTTAGTTTATTTTGGCATCCGGATGATGATTCTAGCATGAAATTGCTTGGGCACCTGTTAATTTTTAAGATTTTGACACATTCAGCTCAAATGTACAATCATGCGCTAAAAACGCATTTAAAGCAATAAAAAGGTGATTATGGCTGTCAAACCTAAACCAAACGTTGTGCACTCAAATCTTTTGCTGTATTTAGTTTATTTTGGCATCCGGATGATGATTCTAGCATGAAATTGCTTGGGCACCTGTTAATTTTTAAGATTTTGACACATTCAGCTCAAATGTACACAATTGCTGATTATGGCTGTCAAATCTAAACCAAACGTTGTGCACTCAAATCTTTTGCTATATTTAGTTTATTTTGGCATCCGGATGATGATTCTAGCATGAAATTGCTTGGGCACCTGTTAATTTTTAAGATTTTGACACATTCAGCTCAAATGTACAATCATGCGCTACAAACGCATTTAAAGCAATAAAAAGGTGATTATGGCTGTCAAACCTAAACCAAACGTTGTGCACTCAAATCTTTTGCTATATTTAGTTTATTTTGGCATCCGGATGATGATTCTAGCATGAAATTGCTTGGGCACCTGTTAATTTTTAAGATTTTGACACATTCAGCTCAAATGTACAATCATGCGCTACAAACGCATTTAAAGCAATAAAAAGGTGATTATGGCTGTCAAACCTAAACCAAACGTTGTGCACTCAAATCTTTTGCTATATTTAGTTTATTTTGGCATCCGGATGATGATTCTAGCATGAAATTGCTTGGGCACCTGTTAATTTTTAAGATTTTGACACATTCAGCTCAAATGTACACAATTGCTGATTATGGCTGTCAAATCTAAACCAAACGTTGTGCACTCAAATCTTTTGCTGTATTTAGTTTATTTTGGCATCCGGATGATGATTCTAGCATGAAATTGCTTGGGCACCTGTTAATTTTTAAGATTTTGACACATTCAGCTCAAATGTACAATCATGCGCTACAAACGCATTTAAAGCAATAAAAAGGTGATTATGGCTGTCAAACCTAAACCAAACGTTGTGCACTCAAATCTTTTGCTATATTTAGTTTATTTTGGCATCCGGATGATGATTCTAGCATGAAATTGCTTGGGCACCTGTTAATTTTTAAGATTTTGACACATTCAGCTCAAATGTACACAATTGCTGATTATGGCTGTCAAATCTAAACCAAACGTTGTGCACTCAAATCTTTTGCTGTATTTAGTTTATTTTGGCATCCGGATGATGATTCTAGCATGAAATTGCTTGGGCACCTGTTAATTTTTAAGATTTTGACACATTCAGCTCAAATGTACACAATTGCTGATTATGGCTGTCAAATCTAAACCAAACGTGCACTCAAATCTTTTGCTGTATTTAGTTTATTTTGGCATCCGGATGATGATTCTAGCATGAAATTGCTTGGGCACCTGTTAATTTTTAAGATTTTGACACATTCAGCTCAAATGTACAATCATGCGCTACAAACGCATTTAAAGCAATAAAAAGGTGATTATGGCTGTCAAACCTAAACCAAACGTTGTGCACTCAAATCTTTTGCTGTATTTAGTTTATTTTGGCATCCGGATGATGATTCTAGCATGAAATTGCTTGGGCACCTGTTAATTTTTAAGATTTTGACACATTCAGCTCAAATGTACACAATTGCTGATTATGGCTGTCAAATCTAAACCAAACGTTGTGCACTCAAATCTTTTGCTGTATTTAGTTTATTTTGGCATCCGGATGATGATTCTAGCATGAAATTGCTTGGGCACCTGTTAATTTTTATGATTTTGACACATTCAGCTCAAATGTACACAATTGCTGATTATGGCTGTCAAATCTAAACCAAACGTTGTGCACTCAAATCTTTTGCTGTATTTAGTTTATTTTGGCATCCGGATAATGATTCTAGCATGACATTGCTTGGGCACCTGTTAATTTTTAAGATTTTGACACATTCAGCTCAAATGTACAATCATGCGCTAAAAACGCATTTAAAGCAATAAAAAGGTGATTATGGCTGTCAAACCTAAACCAAACGTTGTGCACTCAAATCTTTTGCTGTATTTAGTTTATTTTGGCATCCGGATGATGATTCTAGCATGAAATTGCTTGGGCACCTGTTAATTTTTAAGATTTTGACACATTCAGCTCAAATGTACAATCATGCGCTACAAACGCATTTAAAGCAATAAAAAGGTGATTATGGCTGTCAAACCTAAACCAAACGTTGTGCACTCAAATCTTTTGCTATATTTAGTTTATTTTGGCATCCGGATGATGATTCTAGCATGAAATTGCTTGGGCACCTGTTAATTTTTAAGATTTTGACACATTCAGCTCAAATGTACACAATTGCTGATTATGGCTGTCAAATCTAAACCAAACGTTGTGCACTCAAATCTTTTGCTGTATTTAGTTTATTTTGGCATCCGGATGATGATTCTAGCATGAAATTGCTTGGGCACCTGTTAATTTTTAAGATTTTGACACATTCAGCTCAAATGTACAATCATGCGCTACAAACGCATTTAAAGCAATAAAAAGGTGATTATGGCTGTCAAACCTAAACCAAACGTTGTGCACTCAAATCTTTTGCTATATTTAGTTTATTTTGGCATCCGGATGATGATTCTAGCATGAAATTGCTTGGGCACCTGTTAATTTTTAAGATTTTGACACATTCAGCTCAAATGTACAATCATGCGCTACAAACGCATTTAAAGCAATAAAAAGGTGATTATGGCTGTCAAACCTAAACCAAACGTTGTGCACTCAAATCTTTTGCTATATTTAGTTTATTTTGGCATCCGGATGATGATTCTAGCATGAAATTGCTTGGGCACCTGTTAATTTTTAAGATTTTGACACATTCAGCTCAAATGTACACAATTGCTGATTATGGCTGTCAAATCTAAACCAAACGTTGTGCACTCAAATCTTTTGCTGTATTTAGTTTATTTTGGCATCCGGATGATGATTCTAGCATGAAATTGCTTGGGCACCTGTTAATTTTTAAGATTTTGACACATTCAGCTCAAATGTACACAATTGCTGATTATGGCTGTCCAAATCTAAACCAAACGTGCACTCAAATCTTTTGCTGTATTTAGTTTATTTTGGCATCCGGATGATGATTCTAGCATGAAATTGCTTGGGCACCTGTTAATTTTTAAGATTTTGACACATTCAGCTCAAATGTACAATCATGCGCTACAAACGCATTTAAAGCAATAAAAAGGTGATTATGGCTGTCAAACCTAAACCAAACGTTGTGCACTCAAATCTTTTGCTGTATTTAGTTTATTTTGGCATCCGGATGATGATTCTAGCATGAAATTGCTTGGGCACCTGTTAATTTTTAAGATTTTGACACATTCAGCTCAAATGTACACAATTGCTGATTATGGCTGTCAAATCTAAACCAAACGTTGTGCACTCAAATCTTTTGCTGTATTTAGTTTATTTTGGCATCCGGATGATGATTCTAGCATGAAATTGCTTGGGCACCTGTTAATTTTTAAGATTTTGACACATTCAGCTCAAATGTACACAATTGCTGATTATGGCTGTCAAATCTAAACCAAACGTGTGCACTCAAATCTTTTGCTGTATTTAGTTTATTTTGGCATCCGGATAATGATTCTAGCATGACATTGCTTGGGCACCTGTTAATTTTTAAGATTTTGACACATTCAGCTCAAATGTACAATCATGCGCTAAAAACGCATTTAAAGCAATAAAAAGGTGATTATGGCTGTCAAACCTAAACCAAACGTTGTGCACTCAAATCTTTTGCTGTATTTAGTTTATTTTGGCATCCGGATGATGATTCTAGCATGAAATTGCTTGGGCACCTGTTAATTTTTAAGATTTTGACACATTCAGCTCAAATGTACACAATTGCTGATTATGGCTGTCAAATCTAAACCAAACGTTGTGCACTCAAATCTTTTGCTATATTTAGTTTATTTTGGCATCCGGATGATGATTCTAGCATGAAATTGCTTGGGCACCTGTTAATTTTTAAGATTTTGACACATTCAGCTCAAATGTACAATCATGCGCTACAAACGCATTTAAGCAATAAAAGGTGATTATGGCTGTCAAACCTAAACCAAACGTTGTGCACTCAAATCTTTTGCTATATTTAGTTTATTTTGGCATCCGGATGATGATTCTAGCATGAAATTGCTTGGGCACCTGTTAATTTTTAAGATTTTGACACATTCAGCTCAAATGTACAATCATGCGCTACAAACGCATTTAAAGCAATAAAAAGGTGATTATGGCTGTCAAACCTAAACCAAACGTTGTGCACTCAAATCTTTTGCTATATTTAGTTTATTTTGGCATCCGGATGATGATTCTAGCATGAAATTGCTTGGGCACCTGTTAATTTTTAAGATTTTGACACATTCAGCTCAAATGTACACAATTGCTGATTATGGCTGTCAAATCTAAACCAAACGTTGTGCACTCAAATCTTTTGCTGTATTTAGTTTATTTTGGCATCCGGATGATGATTCTAGCATGAAATTGCTTGGGCACCTGTTAATTTTTAAGATTTTGACACATTCAGCTCAAATGTACAATCATGCGCTACAAACGCATTTAAAGCAATAAAAAGGTGATTATGGCTGTCAAACCTAAACCAAACGTTGTGCACTCAAATCTTTTGCTATATTTAGTTTATTTTGGCATCCGGATGATGATTCTAGCATGAAATTGCTTGGGCACCTGTTAATTTTTAAGATTTTGACACATTCAGCTCAAATGTACAATCATGCGCTAAAAACGCATTTAAAGCAATAAAAAGGTGATTATGGCTGTCAAACCTAAACCAAACGTTGTGCACTCAAATCTTTTGCTGTATTTAGTTTATTTTGGCATCCGGATGATGATTCTAGCATGAAATTGCTTGGGCACCTGTTAATTTTTAAGATTTTGACACATTCAGCTCAAATGTACACAATTGCTGATTATGGCTGTCAAATCTAAACCAAACGTTGTGCACTCAAATCTTTTGCTATATTTAGTTTATTTTGGCATCCGGATGATGATTCTAGCATGAAATTGCTTGGGCACCTGTTAATTTTTAAGATTTTGACACATTCAGCTCAAATGTACAATCATGCGCTACAAACGCATTTAAAGCAATAAAAAGGTGATTATGGCTGTCAAACCTAAACCAAACGTTGTGCACTCAAATCTTTTGCTATATTTAGTTTATTTTGGCATCCGGATGATGATTCTAGCATGAAATTGCTTGGGCACCTGTTAATTTTTAAGATTTTGACACATTCAGCTCAAATGTACAATCATGCGCTACAAACGCATTTAAAGCAATAAAAAGGTGATTATGGCTGTCAAACCTAAACCAAACGTTGTGCACTCAAATCTTTTGCTATATTTAGTTTATTTTGGCATCCGGATGATGATTCTAGCATGAAATTGCTTGGGCACCTGTTAATTTTTAAGATTTTGACACATTCAGCTCAAATGTACACAATTGCTGATTATGGCTGTCAAATCTAAACCAAACGTTGTGCACTCAAATCTTTTGCTGTATTTAGTTTATTTTGGCATCCGGATGATGATTCTAGCATGAAATTGCTTGGGCACCTGTTAATTTTTAAGATTTTGACACATTCAGCTCAAATGTACAATCATGCGCTACAAACGCATTTAAAGCAATAAAAAGGTGATTATGGCTGTCAAACCTAAACCAAACGTTGTGCACTCAAATCTTTTGCTATATTTAGTTTATTTTGGCATCCGGATGATGATTCTAGCATGAAATTGCTTGGGCACCTGTTAATTTTTAAGATTTTGACACATTCAGCTCAAATGTACACAATTGCTGATTATGGCTGTCAAATCTAAACCAAACGTTGTGCACTCAAATCTTTTGCTGTATTTAGTTTATTTTGGCATCCGGATGATGATTCTAGCATGAAATTGCTTGGGCACCTGTTAATTTTTAAGATTTTGACACATTCAGCTCAAATGTACAATCATGCGCTACAAACGCATTTAAAGCAATAAAAAGGTGATTATGGCTGTCAAACCTAAACCAAACGTTGTGCACTCAAATCTTTTGCTGTATTTAGTTTATTTTGGCATCCGGATGATGATTCTAGCATGAAATTGCTTGGGCACCTGTTAATTTTTAAGATTTTGACACATTCAGCTCAAATGTACACAATTGCTGATTATGGCTGTCAAATCTAAACCAAACGTTGTGCACTCAAATCTTTTGCTATATTTAGTTTATTTTGGCATCCGGATGATGATTCTAGCATGAAATTGCTTGGGCACCTGTTAATTTTTAAGATTTTGACACATTCAGCTCAAATGTACAATCATGCGCTACAAACGCATTTAAAGCAATAAAAAGGTGATTATGGCTGTCAAACCTAAACCAAACGTTGTGCACTCAAATCTTTTGCTATATTTAGTTTATTTTGGCATCCGGATGATGATTCTAGCATGAAATTGCTTGGGCACCTGTTAATTTTTAAGATTTTGACACATTCAGCTCAAATGTACAATCATGCGCTACAAACGCATTTAAAGCAATAAAAAGGTGATTATGGCTGTCAAACCTAAACCAAACGTTGTGCACTCAAATCTTTTGCTATATTTAGTTTATTTTGGCATCCGGATGATGATTCTAGCATGAAATTGCTTGGGCACCTGTTAATTTTTAAGATTTTGACACATTCAGCTCAAATGTACACAATTGCTGATTATGGCTGTCAAATCTAAACCAAACGTTGTGCACTCAAATCTTTTGCTGTATTTAGTTTATTTTGGCATCCGGATGATGATTCTAGCATGAAATTGCTTGGGCACCTGTTAATTTTTAAGATTTTGACACATTCAGCTCAAATGTACAATCATGCGCTAAAAACGCATTTAAAGCAATAAAAAGGTGATTATGGCTGTCAAACCTAAACCAAACGTTGTGCACTCAAATCTTTTGCTGTATTTATTTTATTTTGGCATCCGGATGATGATTCTAGCATGAAATTGCTTGGGCACCTGTTAATTTTTAAGATTTTGACACATTCAGCTCAAATGTACACAATTGCTGATTATGGCTGTCAAATCTAAACCAAACGTTGTGCACTCAAATCTTTTGCTGTATTTTGTTTATTTTGGCATCCGGATGATGATTCTAGCATGAAATTGCTTGGGCACCTGTTAATTTTTAAGATTTTGACACATTCAGCTCAAATGTACAATCATGCGCTAAAAACGCATTTAAAGAAATAAAAAGGTGATTATGGCTGTCAAACCTAAACCAAACGTTGTGCACTCAAATCTTTTGCTGTATTTAGTTTATTTTGGCATCCGGATGATGATTCTAGCATGAAATTGCTTGGGCACCTGTTAATTTTTAAGATTTTGACACATTCAGCTCAAATGTACAATCATGCGCTAAAAACGCATTTAAAGCAATAAAAAGGTGATTATGGCTGTCAAACCTAAACCAAACGTTGTGCACTCAAATCTTTTGCTGTATTTAGTTTATTTTGGCATCCGGATGATGATTCTAGCATGAAATTGCTTGGGCACCTGTTAATTTTTAAGATTTTGACACATTCAGCTCAAATGTACACAATTGCTGATTATGGCTGTCAAATCTAAACCAAACGTTGTGCACTCAAATCTTTTGCTGTATTTAGTTTATTTTGGCATCCGGATGATGATTCTAGCATGAAATTGCTTGGGCACCTGTTAATTTTTAAGATTTTGACACATTCAGCTCAAATGTACAATCATGCGCTAAAAACGCATTTAAAGCAATAAAAAGGTGATTATGGCTGTCAACCCTAAACCAAACGTTGTGCACTCAAATCTTTTGCTGTATTTAGTTTATTTTGGCATCCGGATGATGATTCTAGCATGAAATTGCTTGGGCACCTGTTAATTTTTAAGATTTTGACACATTCAGCTCAAATGTACAATCATGCGCTAAAAACGCATTTAAAGCAATAAAAAGGTGATTATGGCTGTCAAACCTAAACCAAACGTTGTGCACTCAAATCTTTTGCTGTATTTAGTTTATTTTGGCATCCGGATGATGATTCTAGCATGAAATTGCTTGGGCACCTGTTAATTTGTTAAGATTTTGACACATTCAGCTCAAATGTACACAATTGCTGATTATGGCTGTCAAATCTAAACCAAACGTTGTGCACTCAAATCTTTTGCTGTATTTAGTTTATTTTGGCATCCGGATGATGATTCTAGCATGAAATTGCTTGGGCACCTGTTAATTTTTAAGATTTTGACACATTCAGCTCAAATGTACAATCATGCGCTAAAAACGCATTTAAAGCAATAAAAAGGTGATTATGGCTGTCAAACCTAAACCAAACGTTGTGCACTCAAATCTTTTGCTGTATTTAGTTTATTTTGGCATCCGGATGATGATTCTAGCATGAAATTGCTTGGGCACCTGTTAATTTTTAAGATTTTGACACATTCAGCTCAAATGTACAATCATGCGCTAAAAACGCATTTAAAGCAATAAAAAGGTGATTATGGCTGTCAAACCTAAACCAAACGTTGTGCACTCAAATCTTTTGCTGTATTTAGTTTATTTTGGCATCCGGATGATGATTCTAGCATGAAATTGCTTGGGCACCTGTTAATTTTTAAGATTTTGACACATTCAGCTCAAATGTACACAATTGCTGATTATGGCTGTCAAATCTAAACCAAACGTTGTGCACTCAAATCTTTTGCTGTATTTAGTTTATTTTGGCATCCGGATGATGATTCTAGCATGAAATTGCTTGGGCACCTGTTAATTTTTAAGATTTTGACACATTCAGCTCAAATGTACAATCATGCGCTAAAAACGCATTTAAAGCAATAAAAAGGTGATTATGGCTGTCAAACCTAAACCAAACGTTGTGCACTCAAATCTTTTGCTGTATTTAGTTTATTTTGGCATCCGGATGATGATTCTAGCATGAAATTGCTTGGGCACCTGTTAATTTTTAAGATTTTGACACATTCAGCTCAAATGTACACAATTGCTGATTATGGCTGTCAAATCTAAACCAAACGTTGTGCACTCAAATCTTTTGCTGTATTTAGTTTATTTTGGCATCCGGATGATGATTCTAGCATGAAATTGCTTGGGCACCTGTTAATTTTTAAGATTTTGACACATTCAGCTCAAATGTACACAATTGCTGATTATGGCTGTCAAATCTAAACCAAACGTTGTGCACTCAAATCTTTTGCTGTATTTAGTTTATTTTGGCATCCGGATGATGATTCTAGCATGAAATTGCTTGGGCACCTGTTAATTTTTAAGATTTTGACACATTCAGCTCAAATGTACAATCATGCGCTAAAAACGCATTTAAAGCAATAAAAAGGTGATTATGGCTGTCAAACCTAAACCAAACGTTGTGCACTCAAATCTTTTGCTGTATTTAGTTTATTTTGGCATCCGGATGATGATTCTAGCATGAAATTGCTTGGGCACCTGTTAATTTTTAAGATTTTGACACATTCAGCTCAAATGTACACAATTGCTGATTATGGCTGTCAAATCTAAACCAAACGTTGTGCACTCAAATCTTTTGCTGTATTTAGTTTATTTTGGCATCCGGATGATGATTCTAGCATGAAATTGCTTGGGCACCTGTTAATTTTTAAGATTTTGACACATTCAGCTCAAATGTACACAATTGCTGATTATGGCTGTCAAATCTAAACCAAACGTTGTGCACTCAAATCTTTTGCTGTATTTAGTTTATTTTGGCATCCGGATGATGATTCTAGCATGAAATTGCTTGGGCACCTGTTAATTTTTAAGATTTTGACACATTCAGCTCAAATGTACACAATTGCTGATTATGGCTGTCAAATCTAAACCAAACGTTGTGCACTCAAATCTTTTGCTGTATTTAGTTTATTTTGGCATCCGGATAATGATTCTAGCATGACATTGCTTGGGCACCTGTTAATTTTTAAGATTTTGACACATTCAGCTCAAATGTACAATCATGCGCTAAAAACGCATTTAAAGCAATAAAAAGGTGATTATGGCTGTCAAACCTAAACCAAACGTTGTGCACTCAAATCTTTTGCTGTATTTAGTTTATTTTGGCATCCGGATGATGATTCTAGCATGAAATTGCTTGGGCACCTGTTAATTTTTAAGATTTTGACACATTCAGCTCAAATGTACACAATTGCTGATTATGGCTGTCAAATCTAAACCAAACGTTGTGCACTCAAATCTTTTGCTATATTTAGTTTATTTTGGCATCCGGATGATGATTCTAGCATGAAATTGCTTGGGCACCTGTTAATTTTTAAGATTTTGACACATTCAGCTCAAATGTACAATCATGCGCTACAAACGCATTTAAAGCAATAAAAAGGTGATTATGGCTGTCAAACCTAAACCAAACGTTGTGCACTCAAATCTTTTGCTATATTTAGTTTATTTTGGCATCCGGATGATGATTCTAGCATGAAATTGCTTGGGCACCTGTTAATTTTTAAGATTTTGACACATTCAGCTCAAATGTACAATCATGCGCTACAAACGCATTTAAAGCAATAAAAAGGTGATTATGGCTGTCAAACCTAAACCAAACGTTGTGCACTCAAATCTTTTGCTATATTTAGTTTATTTTGGCATCCGGATGATGATTCTAGCATGAAATTGCTTGGGCACCTGTTAATTTTTAAGATTTTGACACATTCAGCTCAAATGTACAATCATGCGCTACAAACGCATTTAAAGCAATAAAAAGGTGATTATGGCTGTCAAACCTAAACCAAACGTTGTGCACTCAAATCTTTTGCTATATTTAGTTTATTTTGGCATCCGGATGATGATTCTAGCATGAAATTGCTTGGGCACCTGTTAATTTTTAAGATTTTGACACATTCAGCTCAAATGTACACAATTGCTGATTATGGCTGTCAAATCTAAACCAAACGTTGTGCACTCAAATCTTTTGCTGTATTTAGTTTATTTTGGCATCCGGATGATGATTCTAGCATGAAATTGCTTGGGCACCTGTTAATTTTTAAGATTTTGACACATTCAGCTCAAATGTACAATCATGCGCTACAAACGCATTTAAAGCAATAAAAAGGTGATTATGGCTGTCAAACCTAAACCAAACGTTGTGCACTCAAATCTTTTGCTATATTTAGTTTATTTTGGCATCCGGATGATGATTCTAGCATGAAATTGCTTGGGCACCTGTTAATTTTTAAGATTTTGACACATTCAGCTCAAATGTACAATCATGCGCTAAAAACGCATTTAAAGCAATAAAAAGGTGATTATGGCTGTCAAACCTAAACCAAACGTTGTGCACTCAAATCTTTTGCTGTATTTAGTTTATTTTGGCATCCGGATGATGATTCTAGCATGAAATTGCTTGGGCACCTGTTAATTTTTAAGATTTTGACACATTCAGCTCAAATGTACACAATTGCTGATTATGGCTGTCAAATCTAAACCAAACGTTGTGCACTCAAATCTTTTGCTATATTTAGTTTATTTTGGCATCCGGATGATGATTCTAGCATGAAATTGCTTGGGCACCTGTTAATTTTTAAGATTTTGACACATTCAGCTCAAATGTACAATCATGCGCTACAAACGCATTTAAAGCAATAAAAAGGTGATTATGGCTGTCAAACCTAAACCAAACGTTGTGCACTCAAATCTTTTGCTATATTTAGTTTATTTTGGCATCCGGATGATGATTCTAGCATGAAATTGCTTGGGCACCTGTTAATTTTTAAGATTTTGACACATTCAGCTCAAATGTACAATCATGCGCTACAAACGCATTTAAAGCAATAAAAAGGTGATTATGGCTGTCAAACCTAAACCAAACGTTGTGCACTCAAATCTTTTGCTATATTTAGTTTATTTTGGCATCCGGATGATGATTCTAGCATGAAATTGCTTGGGCACCTGTTAATTTTTAAGATTTTGACACATTCAGCTCAAATGTACACAATTGCTGATTATGGCTGTCAAATCTAAACCAAACGTTGTGCACTCAAATCTTTTGCTGTATTTAGTTTATTTTGGCATCCGGATGATGATTCTAGCATGAAATTGCTTGGGCACCTGTTAATTTTTAAGATTTTGACACATTCAGCTCAAATGTACAATCATGCGCTACAAACGCATTTAAAGCAATAAAAAGGTGATTATGGCTGTCAAACCTAAACCAAACGTTGTGCACTCAAATCTTTTGCTATATTTAGTTTATTTTGGCATCCGGATGATGATTCTAGCATGAAATTGCTTGGGCACCTGTTAATTTTTAAGATTTTGACACATTCAGCTCAAATGTACACAATTGCTGATTATGGCTGTCAAATCTAAACCAAACGTTGTGCACTCAAATCTTTTGCTGTATTTAGTTTATTTTGGCATCCGGATGATGATTCTAGCATGAAATTGCTTGGGCACCTGTTAATTTTTAAGATTTTGACACATTCAGCTCAAATGTACACAATTGCTGATTATGGCTGTCAAATCTAAACCAAACGTGCACTCAAATCTTTTGCTGTATTTAGTTTATTTTGGCATCCGGATGATGATTCTAGCATGAAATTGCTTGGGCACCTGTTAATTTTTAAGATTTTGACACATTCAGCTCAAATGTACAATCATGCGCTACAAACGCATTTAAAGCAATAAAAAGGTGATTATGGCTGTCAAACCTAAACCAAACGTTGTGCACTCAAATCTTTTGCTGTATTTAGTTTATTTTGGCATCCGGATGATGATTCTAGCATGAAATTGCTTGGGCACCTGTTAATTTTTAAGATTTTGACACATTCAGCTCAAATGTACACAATTGCTGATTATGGCTGTCAAATCTAAACCAAACGTTGTGCACTCAAATCTTTTGCTGTATTTAGTTTATTTTGGCATCCGGATGATGATTCTAGCATGAAATTGCTTGGGCACCTGTTAATTTTTAAGATTTTGACACATTCAGCTCAAATGTACACAATTGCTGATTATGGCTGTCAAATCTAAACCAAACGTTGTGCACTCAAATCTTTTGCTGTATTTAGTTTATTTTGGCATCCGGATAATGATTCTAGCATGACATTGCTTGGGCACCTGTTAATTTTTAAGATTTTGACACATTCAGCTCAAATGTACAATCATGCGCTAAAAACGCATTTAAAGCAATAAAAAGGTGATTATGGCTGTCAAACCTAAACCAAACGTTGTGCACTCAAATCTTTTGCTGTATTTAGTTTATTTTGGCATCCGGATGATGATTCTAGCATGAAATTGCTTGGGCACCTGTTAATTTTTAAGATTTTGACACATTCAGCTCAAATGTACAATCATGCGCTACAAACGCATTTAAAGCAATAAAAAGGTGATTATGGCTGTCAAACCTAAACCAAACGTTGTGCACTCAAATCTTTTGCTATATTTAGTTTATTTTGGCATCCGGATGATGATTCTAGCATGAAATTGCTTGGGCACCTGTTAATTTTTAAGATTTTGACACATTCAGCTCAAATGTACACAATTGCTGATTATGGCTGTCAAATCTAAACCAAACGTTGTGCACTCAAATCTTTTGCTGTATTTAGTTTATTTTGGCATCCGGATGATGATTCTAGCATGAAATTGCTTGGGCACCTGTTAATTTTTAAGATTTTGACACATTCAGCTCAAATGTACAATCATGCGCTACAAACGCATTTAAAGCAATAAAAAGGTGATTATGGCTGTCAAACCTAAACCAAACGTTGTGCACTCAAATCTTTTGCTATATTTAGTTTATTTTGGCATCCGGATGATGATTCTAGCATGAAATTGCTTGGGCACCTGTTAATTTTTAAGATTTTGACACATTCAGCTCAAATGTACAATCATGCGCTACAAACGCATTTAAAGCAATAAAAAGGTGATTATGGCTGTCAAACCTAAACCAAACGTTGTGCACTCAAATCTTTTGCTATATTTAGTTTATTTTGGCATCCGGATGATGATTCTAGCATGAAATTGCTTGGGCACCTGTTAATTTTTAAGATTTTGACACATTCAGCTCAAATGTACACAATTGCTGATTATGGCTGTCAAATCTAAACCAAACGTTGTGCACTCAAATCTTTTGCTGTATTTAGTTTATTTTGGCATCCGGATGATGATTCTAGCATGAAATTGCTTGGGCACCTGTTAATTTTTAAGATTTTGACACATTCAGCTCAAATGTACACAATTGCTGATTATGGCTGTCAAATCTAAACCAAACGTGCACTCAAATCTTTTGCTGTATTTAGTTTATTTTGGCATCCGGATGATGATTCTAGCATGAAATTGCTTGGGCACCTGTTAATTTTTAAGATTTTGACACATTCAGCTCAAATGTACAATCATGCGCTACAAACGCATTTAAAGCAATAAAAAGGTGATTATGGCTGTCAAACCTAAACCAAACGTTGTGCACTCAAATCTTTTGCTGTATTTAGTTTATTTTGGCATCCGGATGATGATTCTAGCATGAAATTGCTTGGGCACCTGTTAATTTTTAAGATTTTGACACATTCAGCTCAAATGTACACAATTGCTGATTATGGCTGTCAAATCTAAACCAAACGTTGTGCACTCAAATCTTTTGCTGTATTTAGTTTATTTTGGCATCCGGATGATGATTCTAGCATGAAATTGCTTGGGCACCTGTTAATTTTTAAGATTTTGACACATTCAGCTCAAATGTACACAATTGCTGATTATGGCTGTCAAATCTAAACCAAACGTTGTGCACTCAAATCTTTTGCTGTATTTAGTTTATTTTGGCATCCGGATAATGATTCTAGCATGACATTGCTTGGGCACCTGTTAATTTTTAAGATTTTGACACATTCAGCTCAAATGTACAATCATGCGCTAAAAACGCATTTAAAGCAATAAAAAGGTGATTATGGCTGTCAAACCTAAACCAAACGTTGTGCACTCAAATCTTTTGCTGTATTTAGTTTATTTTGGCATCCGGATGATGATTCTAGCATGAAATTGCTTGGGCACCTGTTAATTTTTAAGATTTTGACACATTCAGCTCAAATGTACACAATTGCTGATTATGGCTGTCAAATCTAAACCAAACGTTGTGCACTCAAATCTTTTGCTATATTTAGTTTATTTTGGCATCCGGATGATGATTCTAGCATGAAATTGCTTGGGCACCTGTTAATTTTTAAGATTTTGACACATTCAGCTCAAATGTACAATCATGCGCTACAAACGCATTTAAAGCAATAAAAAGGTGATTATGGCTGTCAAACCTAAACCAAACGTTGTGCACTCAAATCTTTTGCTATATTTAGTTTATTTTGGCATCCGGATGATGATTCTAGCATGAAATTGCTTGGGCACCTGTTAATTTTTAAGATTTTGACACATTCAGCTCAAATGTACAATCATGCGCTACAAACGCATTTAAAGCAATAAAAAGGTGATTATGGCTGTCAAACCTAAACCAAACGTTGTGCACTCAAATCTTTTGCTATATTTAGTTTATTTTGGCATCCGGATGATGATTCTAGCATGAAATTGCTTGGGCACCTGTTAATTTTTAAGATTTTGACACATTCAGCTCAAATGTACACAATTGCTGATTATGGCTGTCAAATCTAAACCAAACGTTGTGCACTCAAATCTTTTGCTGTATTTAGTTTATTTTGGCATCCGGATGATGATTCTAGCATGAAATTGCTTGGGCACCTGTTAATTTTTAAGATTTTGACACATTCAGCTCAAATGTACAATCATGCGCTACAAACGCATTTAAAGCAATAAAAAGGTGATTATGGCTGTCAAACCTAAACCAAACGTTGTGCACTCAAATCTTTTGCTATATTTAGTTTATTTTGGCATCCGGATGATGATTCTAGCATGAAATTGCTTGGGCACCTGTTAATTTTTAAGATTTTGACACATTCAGCTCAAATGTACAATCATGCGCTAAAAACGCATTTAAAGCAATAAAAAGGTGATTATGGCTGTCAAACCTAAACCAAACGTTGTGCACTCAAATCTTTTGCTGTATTTAGTTTATTTTGGCATCCGGATGATGATTCTAGCATGAAATTGCTTGGGCACCTGTTAATTTTTAAGATTTTGACACATTCAGCTCAAATGTACACAATTGCTGATTATGGCTGTCAAATCTAAACCAAACGTTGTGCACTCAAATCTTTTGCTATATTTAGTTTATTTTGGCATCCGGATGATGATTCTAGCATGAAATTGCTTGGGCACCTGTTAATTTTTAAGATTTTGACACATTCAGCTCAAATGTACAATCATGCGCTACAAACGCATTTAAAGCAATAAAAAGGTGATTATGGCTGTCAAACCTAAACCAAACGTTGTGCACTCAAATCTTTTGCTATATTTAGTTTATTTTGGCATCCGGATGATGATTCTAGCATGAAATTGCTTGGGCACCTGTTAATTTTTAAGATTTTGACACATTCAGCTCAAATGTACAATCATGCGCTACAAACGCATTTAAAGCAATAAAAAGGTGATTATGGCTGTCAAACCTAAACCAAACGTTGTGCACTCAAATCTTTTGCTATATTTAGTTTATTTTGGCATCCGGATGATGATTCTAGCATGAAATTGCTTGGGCACCTGTTAATTTTTAAGATTTTGACACATTCAGCTCAAATGTACACAATTGCTGATTATGGCTGTCAAATCTAAACCAAACGTTGTGCACTCAAATCTTTTGCTGTATTTAGTTTATTTTGGCATCCGGATGATGATTCTAGCATGAAATTGCTTGGGCACCTGTTAATTTTTAAGATTTTGACACATTCAGCTCAAATGTACAATCATGCGCTACAAACGCATTTAAAGCAATAAAAAGGTGATTATGGCTGTCAAACCTAAACCAAACGTTGTGCACTCAAATCTTTTGCTATATTTAGTTTATTTTGGCATCCGGATGATGATTCTAGCATGAAATTGCTTGGGCACCTGTTAATTTTTAAGATTTTGACACATTCAGCTCAAATGTACACAATTGCTGATTATGGCTGTCAAATCTAAACCAAACGTTGTGCACTCAAATCTTTTGCTGTATTTAGTTTATTTTGGCATCCGGATGATGATTCTAGCATGAAATTGCTTGGGCACCTGTTAATTTTTAAGATTTTGACACATTCAGCTCAAATGTACAATCATGCGCTACAAACGCATTTAAAGCAATAAAAAGGTGATTATGGCTGTCAAACCTAAACCAAACGTTGTGCACTCAAATCTTTTGCTGTATTTAGTTTATTTTGGCATCCGGATGATGATTCTAGCATGAAATTGCTTGGGCACCTGTTAATTTTTAAGATTTTGACACATTCAGCTCAAATGTACACAATTGCTGATTATGGCTGTCAAATCTAAACCAAACGTTGTGCACTCAAATCTTTTGCTATATTTAGTTTATTTTGGCATCCGGATGATGATTCTAGCATGAAATTGCTTGGGCACCTGTTAATTTTTAAGATTTTGACACATTCAGCTCAAATGTACAATCATGCGCTACAAACGCATTTAAAGCAATAAAAAGGTGATTATGGCTGTCAAACCTAAACCAAACGTTGTGCACTCAAATCTTTTGCTATATTTAGTTTATTTTGGCATCCGGATGATGATTCTAGCATGAAATTGCTTGGGCACCTGTTAATTTTTAAGATTTTGACACATTCAGCTCAAATGTACAATCATGCGCTACAAACGCATTTAAAGCAATAAAAAGGTGATTATGGCTGTCAAACCTAAACCAAACGTTGTGCACTCAAATCTTTTGCTATATTTAGTTTATTTTGGCATCCGGATGATGATTCTAGCATGAAATTGCTTGGGCACCTGTTAATTTTTAAGATTTTGACACATTCAGCTCAAATGTACACAATTGCTGATTATGGCTGTCAAATCTAAACCAAACGTTGTGCACTCAAATCTTTTGCTGTATTTAGTTTATTTTGGCATCCGGATGATGATTCTAGCATGAAATTGCTTGGGCACCTGTTAATTTTTAAGATTTTGACACATTCAGCTCAAATGTACAATCATGCGCTAAAAACGCATTTAAAGCAATAAAAAGGTGATTATGGCTGTCAAACCTAAACCAAACGTTGTGCACTCAAATCTTTTGCTGTATTTATTTTATTTTGGCATCCGGATGATGATTCTAGCATGAAATTGCTTGGGCACCTGTTAATTTTTAAGATTTTGACACATTCAGCTCAAATGTACACAATTGCTGATTATGGCTGTCAAATCTAAACCAAACGTTGTGCACTCAAATCTTTTGCTGTATTTTGTTTATTTTGGCATCCGGATGATGATTCTAGCATGAAATTGCTTGGGCACCTGTTAATTTTTAAGATTTTGACACATTCAGCTCAAATGTACAATCATGCGCTAAAAACGCATTTAAAGAAATAAAAAGGTGATTATGGCTGTCAAACCTAAACCAAACGTTGTGCACTCAAATCTTTTGCTGTATTTAGTTTATTTTGGCATCCGGATGATGATTCTAGCATGAAATTGCTTGGGCACCTGTTAATTTTTAAGATTTTGACACATTCAGCTCAAATGTACAATCATGCGCTAAAAACGCATTTAAAGCAATAAAAAGGTGATTATGGCTGTCAAACCTAAACCAAACGTTGTGCACTCAAATCTTTTGCTGTATTTAGTTTATTTTGGCATCCGGATGATGATTCTAGCATGAAATTGCTTGGGCACCTGTTAATTTTTAAGATTTTGACACATTCAGCTCAAATGTACACAATTGCTGATTATGGCTGTCAAATCTAAACCAAACGTTGTGCACTCAAATCTTTTGCTGTATTTAGTTTATTTTGGCATCCGGATGATGATTCTAGCATGAAATTGCTTGGGCACCTGTTAATTTTTAAGATTTTGACACATTCAGCTCAAATGTACAATCATGCGCTAAAAACGCATTTAAAGCAATAAAAAGGTGATTATGGCTGTCAACCCTAAACCAAACGTTGTGCACTCAAATCTTTTGCTGTATTTAGTTTATTTTGGCATCCGGATGATGATTCTAGCATGAAATTGCTTGGGCACCTGTTAATTTTTAAGATTTTGACACATTCAGCTCAAATGTACAATCATGCGCTAAAAACGCATTTAAAGCAATAAAAAGGTGATTATGGCTGTCAAACCTAAACCAAACGTTGTGCACTCAAATCTTTTGCTGTATTTAGTTTATTTTGGCATCCGGATGATGATTCTAGCATGAAATTGCTTGGGCACCTGTTAATTTGTTAAGATTTTGACACATTCAGCTCAAATGTACACAATTGCTGATTATGGCTGTCAAATCTAAACCAAACGTTGTGCACTCAAATCTTTTGCTGTATTTAGTTTATTTTGGCATCCGGATGATGATTCTAGCATGAAATTGCTTGGGCACCTGTTAATTTTTAAGATTTTGACACATTCAGCTCAAATGTACAATCATGCGCTAAAAACGCATTTAAAGCAATAAAAAGGTGATTATGGCTGTCAAACCTAAACCAAACGTTGTGCACTCAAATCTTTTGCTGTATTTAGTTTATTTTGGCATCCGGATGATGATTCTAGCATGAAATTGCTTGGGCACCTGTTAATTTTTAAGATTTTGACACATTCAGCTCAAATGTACAATCATGCGCTAAAAACGCATTTAAAGCAATAAAAAGGTGATTATGGCTGTCAAACCTAAACCAAACGTTGTGCACTCAAATCTTTTGCTGTATTTAGTTTATTTTGGCATCCGGATGATGATTCTAGCATGAAATTGCTTGGGCACCTGTTAATTTTTAAGATTTTGACACATTCAGCTCAAATGTACACAATTGCTGATTATGGCTGTCAAATCTAAACCAAACGTTGTGCACTCAAATCTTTTGCTGTATTTAGTTTATTTTGGCATCCGGATGATGATTCTAGCATGAAATTGCTTGGGCACCTGTTAATTTTTAAGATTTTGACACATTCAGCTCAAATGTACAATCATGCGCTAAAAACGCATTTAAAGCAATAAAAAGGTGATTATGGCTGTCAAACCTAAACCAAACGTTGTGCACTCAAATCTTTTGCTGTATTTAGTTTATTTTGGCATCCGGATGATGATTCTAGCATGAAATTGCTTGGGCACCTGTTAATTTTTAAGATTTTGACACATTCAGCTCAAATGTACACAATTGCTGATTATGGCTGTCAAATCTAAACCAAACGTTGTGCACTCAAATCTTTTGCTGTATTTAGTTTATTTTGGCATCCGGATGATGATTCTAGCATGAAATTGCTTGGGCACCTGTTAATTTTTAAGATTTTGACACATTCAGCTCAAATGTACACAATTGCTGATTATGGCTGTCAAATCTAAACCAAACGTTGTGCACTCAAATCTTTTGCTGTATTTAGTTTATTTTGGCATCCGGATGATGATTCTAGCATGAAATTGCTTGGGCACCTGTTAATTTTTAAGATTTTGACACATTCAGCTCAAATGTACAATCATGCGCTAAAAACGCATTTAAAGCAATAAAAAGGTGATTATGGCTGTCAAACCTAAACCAAACGTTGTGCACTCAAATCTTTTGCTGTATTTAGTTTATTTTGGCATCCGGATGATGATTCTAGCATGAAATTGCTTGGGCACCTGTTAATTTTTAAGATTTTGACACATTCAGCTCAAATGTACACAATTGCTGATTATGGCTGTCAAATCTAAACCAAACGTTGTGCACTCAAATCTTTTGCTGTATTTAGTTTATTTTGGCATCCGGATGATGATTCTAGCATGAAATTGCTTGGGCACCTGTTAATTTTTAAGATTTTGACACATTCAGCTCAAATGTACAATCATGCGCTAAAAACGCATTTAAAGCAATAAAAAGGTGATTATGGCTGTCAAACCTAAACCAAACGTTGTGCACTCAAATCTTTTGCTGTATTTAGTTTATTTTGGCATCCGGAGGATGATTCTAGCATGAAATTGCTTGGGCACCTGTTAATTTTTAAGATTTTGACACATTCAGCTCAAATGTACACAATTGCTGATTATGGCTGTCAAATCTAAACCAAACGTTGTGCACTCAAATCTTTTGCTGTATTTAGTTTATTTTGGCATCCGGATGATGATTCTAGCATGAAATTGCTTGGGCACCTGTTAATTTTTAAGATTTTGACACATTCAGCTCAAATGTACAATCATGCGCTAAAAACGCATTTAAAGCAATAAAAAGGTGATTATGGCTGTCAAACCTAAACCAAACGTTGTGCACTCAAATCTTTTGCTGTATTTAGTTTATTTTGGCATCCGGATGATGATTCTAGCATGAAATTGCTTGGGCACCTGTTAATTTTTAAGATTTTGACACATTCAGCTCAAATGTACACAATTGCTGATTATGGCTGTCAAATCTAAACCAAACGTTGTGCACTCAAATCTTTTGCTGTATTTAGTTTATTTTGGCATCCGGATGATGATTCTAGCATGAAATTGCTTGGGCACCTGTTAATTTTTAAGATTTTGACACATTCAGCTCAAATGTACAATCATGCGCTAAAAACGCATTTAAAGCAATAAAAAGGTGATTATGGCTGTCAAACCTAAACCAAACGTTGTGCACTCAAATCTTTTGCTGTATTTATTTTATTTTGGCATCCGGATGATGATTCTAGCATGAAATTGCTTGGGCACCTGTTAATTTTTAAGATTTTGACACATTCAGCTCAAATGTACACAATTGCTGATTATGGCTGTCAAATCTAAACCAAACGTTGTGCACTCAAATCTTTTGCTGTATTTTGTTTATTTTGGCATCCGGATGATGATTCTAGCATGAAATTGCTTGGGCACCTGTTAATTTTTAAGATTTTGACACATTCAGCTCAAATGTACAATCATGCGCTAAAAACGCATTTAAAGCAATAAAAAGGTGATTATGGCTGTCAACCCTAAACCAAACGTTGTGCACTCAAATCTTTTGCTGTATTTAGTTTATTTTGGCATCCGGATGATGATTCTAGCATGAAATTGCTTGGGCACCTGTTAATTTTTAAGATTTTGACACATTCAGCTCAAATGTACAATCATGCGCTAAAAACGCATTTAAAGCAATAAAAAGGTGATTATGGCTGTCAAACCTAAACCAAACGTTGTGCACTCAAATCTTTTGCTGTATTTAGTTTATTTTGGCATCCGGATGATGATTCTAGCATGAAATTGCTTGGGCACCTGTTAATTTGTTAAGATTTTGACACATTCAGCTCAAATGTACACAATTGCTGATTATGGCTGTCAAATCTAAACCAAACGTTGTGCACTCAAATCTTTTGCTGTATTTAGTTTATTTTGGCATCCGGATGATGATTCTAGCATGAAATTGCTTGGGCACCTGTTAATTTTTAAGATTTTGACACATTCAGCTCAAATGTACAATCATGCGCTAAAAACGCATTTAAAGCAATAAAAAGGTGATTATGGCTGTCAAACCTAAACCAAACGTTGTGCACTCAAATCTTTTGCTGTATTTAGTTTATTTTGGCATCCGGATGATGATTCTAGCATGAAATTGCTTGGGCACCTGTTAATTTTTAAGATTTTGACACATTCAGCTCAAATGTACAATCATGCGCTAAAAACGCATTTAAAGCAATAAAAAGGTGATTATGGCTGTCAAACCTAAACCAAACGTTGTGCACTCAAATCTTTTGCTGTATTTAGTTTATTTTGGCATCCGGATGATGATTCTAGCATGAAATTGCTTGGGCACCTGTTAATTTTTAAGATTTTGACACATTCAGCTCAAATGTACACAATTGCTGATTATGGCTGTCAAATCTAAACCAAACGTTGTGCACTCAAATCTTTTGCTGTATTTAGTTTATTTTGGCATCCGGATGATGATTCTAGCATGAAATTGCTTGGGCACCTGTTAATTTTTAAGATTTTGACACATTCAGCTCAAATGTACAATCATGCGCTAAAAACGCATTTAAAGCAATAAAAAGGTGATTATGGCTGTCAAACCTAAACCAAACGTTGTGCACTCAAATCTTTTGCTGTATTTAGTTTATTTTGGCATCCGGATGATGATTCTAGCATGAAATTGCTTGGGCACCTGTTAATTTTTAAGATTTTGACACATTCAGCTCAAATGTACACAATTGCTGATTATGGCTGTCAAATCTAAACCAAACGTTGTGCACTCAAATCTTTTGCTGTATTTAGTTTATTTTGGCATCCGGATGATGATTCTAGCATGAAATTGCTTGGGCACCTGTTAATTTTTAAGATTTTGACACATTCAGCTCAAATGTACAATCATGCGCTAAAAACGCATTTAAAGCAATAAAAAGGTGATTATGGCTGTCAAACCTAAACCAAACGTTGTGCACTCAAATCTTTTGCTGTATTTAGTTTATTTTGGCATCCGGAGGATGATTCTAGCATGAAATTGCTTGGGCACCTGTTAATTTTTAAGATTTTGACACATTCAGCTCAAATGTACACAATTGCTGATTATGGCTGTCAAATCTAAACCAAACGTTGTGCACTCAAATCTTTTGCTGTATTTAGTTTATTTTGGCATCCGGATGATGATTCTAGCATGAAATTGCTTGGGCACCTGTTAATTTTTAAGATTTTGACACATTCAGCTCAAATGTACAATCATGCGCTAAAAACGCATTTAAAGCAATAAAAAGGTGATTATGGCTGTCAAACCTAAACCAAACGTTGTGCACTCAAATCTTTTGCTGTATTTAGTTTATTTTGGCATCCGGATGATGATTCTAGCATGAAATTGCTTGGGCACCTGTTAATTTTTAAGATTTTGACACATTCAGCTCAAATGTACACAATTGCTGATTATGGCTGTCAAATCTAAACCAAACGTTGTGCACTCAAATCTTTTGCTGTATTTAGTTTATTTTGGCATCCGGATGATGATTCTAGCATGAAATTGCTTGGGCACCTGTTAATTTTTAAGATTTTGACACATTCAGCTCAAATGTACAATCATGCGCTAAAAACGCATTTAAAGCAATAAAAAGGTGATTATGGCTGTCAAACCTAAACCAAACGTTGTGCACTCAAATCTTTTGCTGTATTTAGTTTATTTTGGCATCCGGAGGATGATTCTAGCATGAAATTGCTTGGGCACCTGTTAATTTTTAAGATTTTGACACATTCAGCTCAAATGTACACAATTGCTGATTATGGCTGTCAAATCTAAACCAAACGTTGTGCACTCAAATCTTTTGCTGTATTTAGTTTATTTTGGCATCCGGATGATGATTCTAGCATGAAATTGCTTGGGCACCTGTTAATTTTTAAGATTTTGACACATTCAGCTCAAATGTACAATCATGCGCTAAAAACGCATTTAAAGCAATAAAAAGGTGATTATGGCTGTCAAACCTAAACCAAACGTTGTGCACTCAAATCTTTTGCTGTATTTAGTTTATTTTGGCATCCGGATGATGATTCTAGCATGAAATTGCTTGGGCACCTGTTAATTTTTAAGATTTTGACACATTCAGCTCAAATGTACACAATTGCTGATTATGGCTGTCAAATCTAAACCAAACGTTGTGCACTCAAATCTTTTGCTGTATTTAGTTTATTTTGGCATCCGGATGATGATTCTAGCATGAAATTGCTTGGGCACCTGTTAATTTTTAAGATTTTGACACATTCAGCTCAAATGTACAATCATGCGCTAAAAACGCATTGAAAGCAATAAAAAGGTGATTATGGCTGTCAAACCTAAACCAAACGTTGTGCACTCAAATCTTTTGCTGTATTTAGTTTATTTTGGCATCCGGATGATGATTCTAGCATGAAATTGCTTGGGCACCTGTTAATTTTTAAGATTTTGACACATTCAGCTCAAATGTACAATCATGCGCTAAAAACGCATTTAAAGCAATAAAAAGGTGATTATGGCTGTCAAACCTAAACCAAACGTTGTGCACTCAAATCTTTTGCTGTATTTAGTTTATTTTGGCATCCGGATGATGATTCTAGCATGAAATTGCTTGGGCACCTGTTAATTTGTTAAGATTTTGACACATTCAGCTCAAATGTACACAATTGCTGATTATGGCTGTCAAATCTAAACCAAACGTTGTGCACTCAAATCTTTTGCTGTATTTAGTTTATTTTGGCATCCGGATGATGATTCTAGCATGAAATTGCTTGGGCACCTGTTAATTTTTAAGATTTTGACACATTCAGCTCAAATGTACAATCATGCGCTAAAAACGCATTTAAAGCAATAAAAAGGTGATTATGGCTGTCAAACCTAAACCAAACGTTGTGCACTCAAATCTTTTGCTGTATTTAGTTTATTTTGGCATCCGGATGATGATTCTAGCATGAAATTGCTTGGGCACCTGTTAATTTTTAAGATTTTGACACATTCAGCTCAAATGTACACAATTGCTGATTATGGCTGTCAAATCTAAACCAAACGTTGTGCACTCAAATCTTTTGCTGTATTTTGTTTATTTTGGCATCCGGATGATGATTCTAGCATGAAATTGCTTGGGCACCTGTTAATTTTTAAGATTTTGACACATTCAGCTCAAATGTACAATCATGCGCTAAAAACGCATTTAAAGAAATAAAAAGGTGATTATGGCTGTCAAACCTAAACCAAACGTTGTGCACTCAAATCTTTTGCTGTATTTAGTTTATTTTGGCATCCGGATGATGATTCTAGCATGAAATTGCTTGGGCACCTGTTAATTTTTAAGATTTTGACACATTCAGCTCAAATGTACAATCATGCGCTAAAAACGCATTTAAAGCAATAAAAAGGTGATTATGGCTGTCAAACCTAAACCAAACGTTGTGCACTCAAATCTTTTGCTGTATTTAGTTTATTTTGGCATCCGGATGATGATTCTAGCATGAAATTGCTTGGGCACCTGTTAATTTTTAAGATTTTGACACATTCAGCTCAAATGTACACAATTGCTGATTATGGCTGTCAAATCTAAACCAAACGTTGTGCACTCAAATCTTTTGCTGTATTTAGTTTATTTTGGCATCCGGATGATGATTCTAGCATGAAATTGCTTGGGCACCTGTTAATTTTTAAGATTTTGACACATTCAGCTCAAATGTACAATCATGCGCTAAAAACGCATTTAAAGCAATAAAAAGGTGATTATGGCTGTCAAACCTAAACCAAACGTTGTGCACTCAAATCTTTTGCTGTATTTAGTTTATTTTGGCATCCGGATGATGATTCTAGCATGAAATTGCTTGGGCACCTGTTAATTTTTAAGATTTTGACACATTCAGCTCAAATGTACACAATTGCTGATTATGGCTGTCAAATCTAAACCAAACGTTGTGCACTCAAATCTTTTGCTGTATTTAGTTTATTTTGGCATCCGGATGATGATTCTAGCATGAAATTGCTTGGGCACCTGTTAATTTTTAAGATTTTGACACATTCAGCTCAAATGTACAATCATGCGCTAAAAACGCATTTAAAGCCATAAAAAGGTGATTATGGCTGTCAAACCTAAACCAAACGTTGTGCACTCAAATCTTTTGCTGTATTTAGTTTATTTTGGCATCCGGATGATGATTCTAGCATGAAATTGCTTGGGCACCTGTTAATTTTTAAGATTTTGACACATTCAGCTCAAATGTACACAATTGCTGATTATGGCTGTCAAATCTAAACCAAACGTTGTGCACTCAAATCTTTTGCTGTATTTAGTTTATTTTGGCATCCGGATGATGATTCTAGCATGAAATTGCTTGGGCACCTGTTAATTTTTAAGATTTTGACACATTCAGCTCAAATGTACACAATTGCTGATTATGGCTGTCAAATCTAAACCAAACGTTGTGCACTCAAATCTTTTGCTGTATTTAGTTTATTTTGGCATCCGGATGATGATTCTAGCATGAAATTGCTTGGGCACCTGTTAATTTGTTAAGATTTTGACACATTCAGCTCAAATGTACACAATTGCTGATTATGGCTGTCAAATCTAAACCAAACGTTGTGCACTCAAATCTTTTGCTGTATTTAGTTTATTTTGGCATCCGGATGATGATTCTAGCATGAAATTGCTTGGGCACCTGTTAATTTTTAAGATTTTGACACATTCAGCTCAAATGTACAATCATGCGCTAAAAACGCATTTAAAGCAATAAAAAGGTGATTATGGCTGTCAAACCTAAACCAAACGTTGTGCACTCAAATCTTTTGCTGTATTTAGTTTATTTTGGCATCCGGATGATGATTCTAGCATGAAATTGCTTGGGCACCTGTTAATTTTTAAGATTTTGACACATTCAGCTCAAATGTACACAATTGCTGATTATGGCTGTCAAATCTAAACCAAACGTTGTGCACTCAAATCTTTTGCTGTATTTTGTTTATTTTGGCATCCGGATGATGATTCTAGCATGAAATTGCTTGGGCACCTGTTAATTTTTAAGATTTTGACACATTCAGCTCAAATGTACAATCATGCGCTAAAAACGCATTTAAAGAAATAAAAAGGTGATTATGGCTGTCAAACCTAAACCAAACGTTGTGCACTCAAATCTTTTGCTGTATTTAGTTTATTTTGGCATCCGGATGATGATTCTAGCATGAAATTGCTTGGGCACCTGTTAATTTTTAAGATTTTGACACATTCAGCTCAAATGTACAATCATGCGCTAAAAACGCATTTAAAGCAATAAAAAGGTGATTATGGCTGTCAAACCTAAACCAAACGTTGTGCACTCAAATCTTTTGCTGTATTTAGTTTATTTTGGCATCCGGATGATGATTCTAGCATGAAATTGCTTGGGCACCTGTTAATTTTTAAGATTTTGACACATTCAGCTCAAATGTACACAATTGCTGATTATGGCTGTCAAATCTAAACCAAACGTTGTGCACTCAAATCTTTTGCTGTATTTAGTTTATTTTGGCATCCGGATGATGATTCTAGCATGAAATTGCTTGGGCACCTGTTAATTTTTAAGATTTTGACACATTCAGCTCAAATGTACAATCATGCGCTAAAAACGCATTTAAAGCAATAAAAAGGTGATTATGGCTGTCAAACCTAAACCAAACGTTGTGCACTCAAATCTTTTGCTGTATTTAGTTTATTTTGGCATCCGGATGATGATTCTAGCATGAAATTGCTTGGGCACCTGTTAATTTTTAAGATTTTGACACATTCAGCTCAAATGTACACAATTGCTGATTATGGCTGTCAAATCTAAACCAAACGTTGTGCACTCAAATCTTTTGCTGTATTTAGTTTATTTTGGCATCCGGATGATGATTCTAGCATGAAATTGCTTGGGCACCTGTTAATTTTTAAGATTTTGACACATTCAGCTCAAATGTACAATCATGCGCTAAAAACGCATTGAAAGCAATAAAAAGGTGATTATGGCTGTCAAACCTAAACCAAACGTTGTGCACTCAAATCTTTTGCTGTATTTAGTTTATTTTGGCATCCGGATGATGATTCTAGCATGAAATTGCTTGGGCACCTGTTAATTTTTAAGATTTTGACACATTCAGCTCAAATGTACAATCATGCGCTAAAAACGCATTTAAAGCAATAAAAAGGTGATTATGGCTGTCAAACCTAAACCAAACGTTGTGCACTCAAATCTTTTGCTGTATTTAGTTTATTTTGGCATCCGGATGATGATTCTAGCATGAAATTGCTTGGGCACCTGTTAATTTTTAAGATTTTGACACATTCAGCTCAAATGTACAATCATGCGCTAAAAACGCATTTAAAGCAATAAAAAGGTGATTATGGCTGTCAAACCTAAACCAAACGTTGTGCACTCAAATCTTTTGCTGTATTTAGTTTATTTTGGCATCCGGAGGATGATTCTAGCATGAAATTGCTTGGGCACCTGTTAATTTTTAAGATTTTGACACATTCAGCTCAAATGTACACAATTGCTGATTATGGCTGTCAAATCTAAACCAAACGTTGTGCACTCAAATCTTTTGCTGTATTTAGTTTATTTTGGCATCCGGATGATGATTCTAGCATGAAATTGCTTGGGCACCTGTTAATTTGTAAGATTTTGACACATTCAGCTCAAATGTACAATCATGCGCTAAAAACGCATTTAAAGCAATAAAAAGGTGATTATGGCTGTCAAACCTAAACCAAACGTTGTGCACTCAAATCTTTTGCTGTATTTAGTTTATTTTGGCATCCGGATGATGATTCTAGCATGAAATTGCTTGGGCACCTGTTAATTTTTAAGATTTTGACACATTCAGCTCAAATGTACACAATTGCTGATTATGGCTGTCAAATCTAAACCAAACGTTGTGCACTCAAATCTTTTGCTGTATTTAGTTTATTTTGGCATCCGGATGATGATTCTAGCATGAAATTGCTTGGGCACCTGTTAATTTTTAAGATTTTGACACATTCAGCTCAAATGTACAATCATGCGCTAAAAACGCATTTAAAGCAATAAAAAGGTGATTATGGCTGTCAAACCTAAACCAAACGTTGTGCACTCAAATCTTTTGCTGTATTTATTTTATTTTGGCATCCGGATGATGATTCTAGCATGAAATTGCTTGGGCACCTGTTAATTTTTAAGATTTTGACACATTCAGCTCAAATGTACACAATTGCTGATTATGGCTGTCAAATCTAAACCAAACGTTGTGCACTCAAATCTTTTGCTGTATTTTGTTTATTTTGGCATCCGGATGATGATTCTAGCATGAAATTGCTTGGGCACCTGTTAATTTTTAAGATTTTGACACATTCAGCTCAAATGTACAATCATGCGCTAAAAACGCATTTAAAGCAATAAAAAGGTGATTATGGCTGTCAACCCTAAACCAAACGTTGTGCACTCAAATCTTTTGCTGTATTTAGTTTATTTTGGCATCCGGATGATGATTCTAGCATGAAATTGCTTGGGCACCTGTTAATTTTTAAGATTTTGACACATTCAGCTCAAATGTACAATCATGCGCTAAAAACGCATTTAAAGCAATAAAAAGGTGATTATGGCTGTCAAACCTAAACCAAACGTTGTGCACTCAAATCTTTTGCTGTATTTAGTTTATTTTGGCATCCGGATGATGATTCTAGCATGAAATTGCTTGGGCACCTGTTAATTTGTTAAGATTTTGACACATTCAGCTCAAATGTACACAATTGCTGATTATGGCTGTCAAATCTAAACCAAACGTTGTGCACTCAAATCTTTTGCTGTATTTAGTTTATTTTGGCATCCGGATGATGATTCTAGCATGAAATTGCTTGGGCACCTGTTAATTTTTAAGATTTTGACACATTCAGCTCAAATGTACAATCATGCGCTAAAAACGCATTTAAAGCAATAAAAAGGTGATTATGGCTGTCAAACCTAAACCAAACGTTGTGCACTCAAATCTTTTGCTGTATTTAGTTTATTTTGGCATCCGGATGATGATTCTAGCATGAAATTGCTTGGGCACCTGTTAATTTTTAAGATTTTGACACATTCAGCTCAAATGTACAATCATGCGCTAAAAACGCATTTAAAGCAATAAAAAGGTGATTATGGCTGTCAAACCTAAACCAAACGTTGTGCACTCAAATCTTTTGCTGTATTTAGTTTATTTTGGCATCCGGATGATGATTCTAGCATGAAATTGCTTGGGCACCTGTTAATTTTTAAGATTTTGACACATTCAGCTCAAATGTACACAATTGCTGATTATGGCTGTCAAATCTAAACCAAACGTTGTGCACTCAAATCTTTTGCTGTATTTAGTTTATTTTGGCATCCGGATGATGATTCTAGCATGAAATTGCTTGGGCACCTGTTAATTTTTAAGATTTTGACACATTCAGCTCAAATGTACAATCATGCGCTAAAAACGCATTTAAAGCAATAAAAAGGTGATTTTGGCTGTCAAACCTAAACCAAACGTTGTGCACTCAAATCTTTTGCTGTATTTAGTTTATTTTGGCATCCGGATGATGATTCTAGCATGAAATTGCTTGGGCACCTGTTAATTTTTAAGATTTTGACACATTCAGCTCAAATGTACACAATTGCTGATTATGGCTGTCAAATCTAAACCAAACGTTGTGCACTCAAATCTTTTGCTGTATTTAGTTTATTTTGGCATCCGGATGATGATTCTAGCATGAAATTGCTTGGGCACCTGTTAATTTTTAAGATTTTGACACATTCAGCTCAAATGTACAATCATGCGCTAAAAACGCATTTAAAGCAATAAAAAGGTGATTATGGCTGTCAAACCTAAACCAAACGTTGTGCACTCAAATCTTTTGCTGTATTTAGTTTATTTTGGCATCCGGAGGATGATTCTAGCATGAAATTGCTTGGGCACCTGTTAATTTTTAAGATTTTGACACATTCAGCTCAAATGTACACAATTGCTGATTATGGCTGTCAAATCTAAACCAAACGTTGTGCACTCAAATCTTTTGCTGTATTTAGTTTATTTTGGCATCCGGATGATGATTCTAGCATGAAATTGCTTGGGCACCTGTTAATTTTTAAGATTTTGACACATTCAGCTCAAATGTACAATCATGCGCTAAAAACGCATTTAAAGCAATAAAAAGGTGATTATGGCTGTCAAACCTAAACCAAACGTTGTGCACTCAAATCTTTTGCTGTATTTAGTTTATTTTGGCATCCGGATGATGATTCTAGCATGAAATTGCTTGGGCACCTGTTAATTTTTAAGATTTTGACACATTCAGCTCAAATGTACACAATTGCTGATTATGGCTGTCAAATCTAAACCAAACGTTGTGCACTCAAATCTTTTGCTGTATTTAGTTTATTTTGGCATCCGGATGATGATTCTAGCATGAAATTGCTTGGGCACCTGTTAATTTTTAAGATTTTGACACATTCAGCTCAAATGTACAATCATGCGCTAAAAACGCATTTAAAGCAATAAAAAGGTGATTATGGCTGTCAAACCTAAACCAAACGTTGTGCACTCAAATCTTTTGCTGTATTTAGTTTATTTTGGCATCCGGAGGATGATTCTAGCATGAAATTGCTTGGGCACCTGTTAATTTTTAAGATTTTGACACATTCAGCTCAAATGTACACAATTGCTGATTATGGCTGTCAAATCTAAACCAAACGTTGTGCACTCAAATCTTTTGCTGTATTTAGTTTATTTTGGCATCCGGATGATGATTCTAGCATGAAATTGCTTGGGCACCTGTTAATTTTTAAGATTTTGACACATTCAGCTCAAATGTACAATCATGCGCTAAAAACGCATTTAAAGCAATAAAAAGGTGATTATGGCTGTCAAACCTAAACCAAACGTTGTGCACTCAAATCTTTTGCTGTATTTAGTTTATTTTGGCATCCGGATGATGATTCTAGCATGAAATTGCTTGGGCACCTGTTAATTTTTAAGATTTTGACACATTCAGCTCAAATGTACACAATTGCTGATTATGGCTGTCAAATCTAAACCAAACGTTGTGCACTCAAATCTTTTGCTGTATTTAGTTTATTTTGGCATCCGGATGATGATTCTAGCATGAAATTGCTTGGGCACCTGTTAATTTTTAAGATTTTGACACATTCAGCTCAAATGTACAATCATGCGCTAAAAACGCATTGAAAGCAATAAAAAGGTGATTATGGCTGTCAAACCTAAACCAAACGTTGTGCACTCAAATCTTTTGCTGTATTTAGTTTATTTTGGCATCCGGATGATGATTCTAGCATGAAATTGCTTGGGCACCTGTTAATTTTTAAGATTTTGACACATTCAGCTCAAATGTACAATCATGCGCTAAAAACGCATTTAAAGCAATAAAAAGGTGATTATGGCTGTCAAACCTAAACCAAACGTTGTGCACTCAAATCTTTTGCTGTATTTAGTTTATTTTGGCATCCGGATGATGATTCTAGCATGAAATTGCTTGGGCACCTGTTAATTTGTTAAGATTTTGACACATTCAGCTCAAATGTACACAATTGCTGATTATGGCTGTCAAATCTAAACCAAACGTTGTGCACTCAAATCTTTTGCTGTATTTAGTTTATTTTGGCATCCGGATGATGATTCTAGCATGAAATTGCTTGGGCACCTGTTAATTTTTAAGATTTTGACACATTCAGCTCAAATGTACAATCATGCGCTAAAAACGCATTTAAAGCAATAAAAAGGTGATTATGGCTGTCAAACCTAAACCAAACGTTGTGCACTCAAATCTTTTGCTGTATTTAGTTTATTTTGGCATCCGGATGATGATTCTAGCATGAAATTGCTTGGGCACCTGTTAATTTTTAAGATTTTGACACATTCAGCTCAAATGTACACAATTGCTGATTATGGCTGTCAAATCTAAACCAAACGTTGTGCACTCAAATCTTTTGCTGTATTTTGTTTATTTTGGCATCCGGATGATGATTCTAGCATGAAATTGCTTGGGCACCTGTTAATTTTTAAGATTTTGACACATTCAGCTCAAATGTACAATCATGCGCTAAAAACGCATTTAAAGAAATAAAAAGGTGATTATGGCTGTCAAACCTAAACCAAACGTTGTGCACTCAAATCTTTTGCTGTATTTAGTTTATTTTGGCATCCGGATGATGATTCTAGCATGAAATTGCTTGGGCACCTGTTAATTTTTAAGATTTTGACACATTCAGCTCAAATGTACAATCATGCGCTAAAAACGCATTTAAAGCAATAAAAAGGTGATTATGGCTGTCAAACCTAAACCAAACGTTGTGCACTCAAATCTTTTGCTGTATTTAGTTTATTTTGGCATCCGGATGATGATTCTAGCATGAAATTGCTTGGGCACCTGTTAATTTTTAAGATTTTGACACATTCAGCTCAAATGTACACAATTGCTGATTATGGCTGTCAAATCTAAACCAAACGTTGTGCACTCAAATCTTTTGCTGTATTTAGTTTATTTTGGCATCCGGATGATGATTCTAGCATGAAATTGCTTGGGCACCTGTTAATTTTTAAGATTTTGACACATTCAGCTCAAATGTACAATCATGCGCTAAAAACGCATTTAAAGCCATAAAAAGGTGATTATGGCTGTCAAACCTAAACCAAACGTTGTGCACTCAAATCTTTTGCTGTATTTAGTTTATTTTGGCATCCGGATGATGATTCTAGCATGAAATTGCTTGGGCACCTGTTAATTTTTAAGATTTTGACACATTCAGCTCAAATGTACACAATTGCTGATTATGGCTGTCAAATCTAAACCAAACGTTGTGCACTCAAATCTTTTGCTGTATTTAGTTTATTTTGGCATCCGGATGATGATTCTAGCATGAAATTGCTTGGGCACCTGTTAATTTTTAAGATTTTGACACATTCAGCTCAAATGTACAATCATGCGCTAAAAACGCATTTAAAGCAATAAAAAGGTGATTATGGCTGTCAAACCTAAACCAAACGTTGTGCACTCAAATCTTTTGCTGTATTTAGTTTATTTTGGCATCCGGATGATGATTCTAGCATGAAATTGCTTGGGCACCTGTTAATTTTTAAGATTTTGACACATTCAGCTCAAATGTACAATCATGCGCTAAAAACGCATTTAAAGCAATAAAAAGGTGATTATGGCTGTCAAACCTAAACCAAACGTTGTGCACTCAAATCTTTTGCTGTATTTAGTTTATTTTGGCATCCGGAGGATGATTCTAGCATGAAATTGCTTGGGCACCTGTTAATTTTTAAGATTTTGACACATTCAGCTCAAATGTACACAATTGCTGATTATGGCTGTCAAATCTAAACCAAACGTTGTGCACTCAAATCTTTTGCTGTATTTAGTTTATTTTGGCATCCGGATGATGATTCTAGCATGAAATTGCTTGGGCACCTGTTAATTTTTAAGATTTTGACACATTCAGCTCAAATGTACAATCATGCGCTAAAAACGCATTTAAAGCAATAAAAAGGTGATTATGGCTGTCAAACCTAAACCAAACGTTGTGCACTCAAATCTTTTGCTGTATTTAGTTTATTTTGGCATCCGGATGATGATTCTAGCATGAAATTGCTTGGGCACCTGTTAATTTTTAAGATTTTGACACATTCAGCTCAAATGTACACAATTGCTGATTATGGCTGTCAAATCTAAACCAAACGTTGTGCACTCAAATCTTTTGCTGTATTTAGTTTATTTTGGCATCCGGATGATGATTCTAGCATGAAATTGCTTGGGCACCTGTTAATTTTTAAGATTTTGACACATTCAGCTCAAATGTACAATCATGCGCTAAAAACGCATTTAAAGCAATAAAAAGGTGATTATGGCTGTCAAACCTAAACCAAACGTTGTGCACTCAAATCTTTTGCTGTATTTATTTTATTTTGGCATCCGGATGATGATTCTAGCATGAAATTGCTTGGGCACCTGTTAATTTTTAAGATTTTGACACATTCAGCTCAAATGTACACAATTGCTGATTATGGCTGTCAAATCTAAACCAAACGTTGTGCACTCAAATCTTTTGCTGTATTTTGTTTATTTTGGCATCCGGATGATGATTCTAGCATGAAATTGCTTGGGCACCTGTTAATTTTTAAGATTTTGACACATTCAGCTCAAATGTACAATCATGCGCTAAAAACGCATTTAAAGCAATAAAAAGGTGATTATGGCTGTCAACCCTAAACCAAACGTTGTGCACTCAAATCTTTTGCTGTATTTAGTTTATTTTGGCATCCGGATGATGATTCTAGCATGAAATTGCTTGGGCACCTGTTAATTTTTAAGATTTTGACACATTCAGCTCAAATGTACAATCATGCGCTAAAAACGCATTTAAAGCAATAAAAAGGTGATTATGGCTGTCAAACCTAAACCAAACGTTGTGCACTCAAATCTTTTGCTGTATTTAGTTTATTTTGGCATCCGGATGATGATTCTAGCATGAAATTGCTTGGGCACCTGTTAATTTGTTAAGATTTTGACACATTCAGCTCAAATGTACACAATTGCTGATTATGGCTGTCAAATCTAAACCAAACGTTGTGCACTCAAATCTTTTGCTGTATTTAGTTTATTTTGGCATCCGGATGATGATTCTAGCATGAAATTGCTTGGGCACCTGTTAATTTTTAAGATTTTGACACATTCAGCTCAAATGTACAATCATGCGCTAAAAACGCATTTAAAGCAATAAAAAGGTGATTATGGCTGTCAAACCTAAACCAAACGTTGTGCACTCAAATCTTTTGCTGTATTTAGTTTATTTTGGCATCCGGATGATGATTCTAGCATGAAATTGCTTGGGCACCTGTTAATTTTTAAGATTTTGACACATTCAGCTCAAATGTACAATCATGCGCTAAAAACGCATTTAAAGCAATAAAAAGGTGATTATGGCTGTCAAACCTAAACCAAACGTTGTGCACTCAAATCTTTTGCTGTATTTAGTTTATTTTGGCATCCGGATGATGATTCTAGCATGAAATTGCTTGGGCACCTGTTAATTTTTAAGATTTTGACACATTCAGCTCAAATGTACACAATTGCTGATTATGGCTGTCAAATCTAAACCAAACGTTGTGCACTCAAATCTTTTGCTGTATTTAGTTTATTTTGGCATCCGGATGATGATTCTAGCATGAAATTGCTTGGGCACCTGTTAATTTTTAAGATTTTGACACATTCAGCTCAAATGTACAATCATGCGCTAAAAACGCATTTAAAGCAATAAAAAGGTGATTTTGGCTGTCAAACCTAAACCAAACGTTGTGCACTCAAATCTTTTGCTGTATTTAGTTTATTTTGGCATCCGGATGATGATTCTAGCATGAAATTGCTTGGGCACCTGTTAATTTTTAAGATTTTGACACATTCAGCTCAAATGTACACAATTGCTGATTATGGCTGTCAAATCTAAACCAAACGTTGTGCACTCAAATCTTTTGCTGTATTTAGTTTATTTTGGCATCCGGATGATGATTCTAGCATGAAATTGCTTGGGCACCTGTTAATTTTTAAGATTTTGACACATTCAGCTCAAATGTACAATCATGCGCTAAAAACGCATTTAAAGCAATAAAAAGGTGATTATGGCTGTCAAACCTAAACCAAACGTTGTGCACTCAAATCTTTTGCTGTATTTAGTTTATTTTGGCATCCGGAGGATGATTCTAGCATGAAATTGCTTGGGCACCTGTTAATTTTTAAGATTTTGACACATTCAGCTCAAATGTACACAATTGCTGATTATGGCTGTCAAATCTAAACCAAACGTTGTGCACTCAAATCTTTTGCTGTATTTAGTTTATTTTGGCATCCGGATGATGATTCTAGCATGAAATTGCTTGGGCACCTGTTAATTTTTAAGATTTTGACACATTCAGCTCAAATGTACAATCATGCGCTAAAAACGCATTTAAAGCAATAAAAAGGTGATTATGGCTGTCAAACCTAAACCAAACGTTGTGCACTCAAATCTTTTGCTGTATTTAGTTTATTTTGGCATCCGGATGATGATTCTAGCATGAAATTGCTTGGGCACCTGTTAATTTTTAAGATTTTGACACATTCAGCTCAAATGTACACAATTGCTGATTATGGCTGTCAAATCTAAACCAAACGTTGTGCACTCAAATCTTTTGCTGTATTTAGTTTATTTTGGCATCCGGATGATGATTCTAGCATGAAATTGCTTGGGCACCTGTTAATTTTTAAGATTTTGACACATTCAGCTCAAATGTACAATCATGCGCTAAAAACGCATTTAAAGCAATAAAAAGGTGATTATGGCTGTCAAACCTAAACCAAACGTTGTGCACTCAAATCTTTTGCTGTATTTAGTTTATTTTGGCATCCGGAGGATGATTCTAGCATGAAATTGCTTGGGCACCTGTTAATTTTTAAGATTTTGACACATTCAGCTCAAATGTACACAATTGCTGATTATGGCTGTCAAATCTAAACCAAACGTTGTGCACTCAAATCTTTTGCTGTATTTAGTTTATTTTGGCATCCGGATGATGATTCTAGCATGAAATTGCTTGGGCACCTGTTAATTTTTAAGATTTTGACACATTCAGCTCAAATGTACAATCATGCGCTAAAAACGCATTTAAAGCAATAAAAAGGTGATTATGGCTGTCAAACCTAAACCAAACGTTGTGCACTCAAATCTTTTGCTGTATTTAGTTTATTTTGGCATCCGGATGATGATTCTAGCATGAAATTGCTTGGGCACCTGTTAATTTTTAAGATTTTGACACATTCAGCTCAAATGTACACAATTGCTGATTATGGCTGTCAAATCTAAACCAAACGTTGTGCACTCAAATCTTTTGCTGTATTTAGTTTATTTTGGCATCCGGATGATGATTCTAGCATGAAATTGCTTGGGCACCTGTTAATTTTTAAGATTTTGACACATTCAGCTCAAATGTACAATCATGCGCTAAAAACGCATTGAAAGCAATAAAAAGGTGATTATGGCTGTCAAACCTAAACCAAACGTTGTGCACTCAAATCTTTTGCTGTATTTAGTTTATTTTGGCATCCGGATGATGATTCTAGCATGAAATTGCTTGGGCACCTGTTAATTTTTAAGATTTTGACACATTCAGCTCAAATGTACAATCATGCGCTAAAAACGCATTTAAAGCAATAAAAAGGTGATTATGGCTGTCAAACCTAAACCAAACGTTGTGCACTCAAATCTTTTGCTGTATTTAGTTTATTTTGGCATCCGGATGATGATTCTAGCATGAAATTGCTTGGGCACCTGTTAATTTGTTAAGATTTTGACACATTCAGCTCAAATGTACACAATTGCTGATTATGGCTGTCAAATCTAAACCAAACGTTGTGCACTCAAATCTTTTGCTGTATTTAGTTTATTTTGGCATCCGGATGATGATTCTAGCATGAAATTGCTTGGGCACCTGTTAATTTTTAAGATTTTGACACATTCAGCTCAAATGTACAATCATGCGCTAAAAACGCATTTAAAGCAATAAAAAGGTGATTATGGCTGTCAAACCTAAACCAAACGTTGTGCACTCAAATCTTTTGCTGTATTTAGTTTATTTTGGCATCCGGATGATGATTCTAGCATGAAATTGCTTGGGCACCTGTTAATTTTTAAGATTTTGACACATTCAGCTCAAATGTACACAATTGCTGATTATGGCTGTCAAATCTAAACCAAACGTTGTGCACTCAAATCTTTTGCTGTATTTTGTTTATTTTGGCATCCGGATGATGATTCTAGCATGAAATTGCTTGGGCACCTGTTAATTTTTAAGATTTTGACACATTCAGCTCAAATGTACAATCATGCGCTAAAAACGCATTTAAAGAAATAAAAAGGTGATTATGGCTGTCAAACCTAAACCAAACGTTGTGCACTCAAATCTTTTGCTGTATTTAGTTTATTTTGGCATCCGGATGATGATTCTAGCATGAAATTGCTTGGGCACCTGTTAATTTTTAAGATTTTGACACATTCAGCTCAAATGTACAATCATGCGCTAAAAACGCATTTAAAGCAATAAAAAGGTGATTATGGCTGTCAAACCTAAACCAAACGTTGTGCACTCAAATCTTTTGCTGTATTTAGTTTATTTTGGCATCCGGATGATGATTCTAGCATGAAATTGCTTGGGCACCTGTTAATTTTTAAGATTTTGACACATTCAGCTCAAATGTACACAATTGCTGATTATGGCTGTCAAATCTAAACCAAACGTTGTGCACTCAAATCTTTTGCTGTATTTAGTTTATTTTGGCATCCGGATGATGATTCTAGCATGAAATTGCTTGGGCACCTGTTAATTTTTAAGATTTTGACACATTCAGCTCAAATGTACAATCATGCGCTAAAAACGCATTTAAAGCCATAAAAAGGTGATTATGGCTGTCAAACCTAAACCAAACGTTGTGCACTCAAATCTTTTGCTGTATTTAGTTTATTTTGGCATCCGGATGATGATTCTAGCATGAAATTGCTTGGGCACCTGTTAATTTTTAAGATTTTGACACATTCAGCTCAAATGTACACAATTGCTGATTATGGCTGTCAAATCTAAACCAAACGTTGTGCACTCAAATCTTTTGCTGTATTTAGTTTATTTTGGCATCCGGATGATGATTCTAGCATGAAATTGCTTGGGCACCTGTTAATTTTTAAGATTTTGACACATTCAGCTCAAATGTACACAATTGCTGATTATGGCTGTCAAATCTAAACCAAACGTTGTGCACTCAAATCTTTTGCTGTATTTAGTTTATTTTGGCATCCGGATGATGATTCTAGCATGAAATTGCTTGGGCACCTGTTAATTTGTTAAGATTTTGACACATTCAGCTCAAATGTACACAATTGCTGATTATGGCTGTCAAATCTAAACCAAACGTTGTGCACTCAAATCTTTTGCTGTATTTAGTTTATTTTGGCATCCGGATGATGATTCTAGCATGAAATTGCTTGGGCACCTGTTAATTTTTAAGATTTTGACACATTCAGCTCAAATGTACAATCATGCGCTAAAAACGCATTTAAAGCAATAAAAAGGTGATTATGGCTGTCAAACCTAAACCAAACGTTGTGCACTCAAATCTTTTGCTGTATTTAGTTTATTTTGGCATCCGGATGATGATTCTAGCATGAAATTGCTTGGGCACCTGTTAATTTTTAAGATTTTGACACATTCAGCTCAAATGTACACAATTGCTGATTATGGCTGTCAAATCTAAACCAAACGTTGTGCACTCAAATCTTTTGCTGTATTTTGTTTATTTTGGCATCCGGATGATGATTCTAGCATGAAATTGCTTGGGCACCTGTTAATTTTTAAGATTTTGACACATTCAGCTCAAATGTACAATCATGCGCTAAAAACGCATTTAAAGAAATAAAAAGGTGATTATGGCTGTCAAACCTAAACCAAACGTTGTGCACTCAAATCTTTTGCTGTATTTAGTTTATTTTGGCATCCGGATGATGATTCTAGCATGAAATTGCTTGGGCACCTGTTAATTTTTAAGATTTTGACACATTCAGCTCAAATGTACAATCATGCGCTAAAAACGCATTTAAAGCAATAAAAAGGTGATTATGGCTGTCAAACCTAAACCAAACGTTGTGCACTCAAATCTTTTGCTGTATTTAGTTTATTTTGGCATCCGGATGATGATTCTAGCATGAAATTGCTTGGGCACCTGTTAATTTTTAAGATTTTGACACATTCAGCTCAAATGTACACAATTGCTGATTATGGCTGTCAAACCTAAACCAAACGTTGTGCACTCAAATCTTTTGCTGTATTTAGTTTATTTTGGCATCCGGATGATGATTCTAGCATGAAATTGCTTGGGCACCTGTTAATTTTTAAGATTTTGACACATTCAGCTCAAATGTACAATCATGCGCTAAAAACGCATTTAAAGCAATAAAAAGGTGATTATGGCTGTCAAACCTAAACCAAACGTTGTGCACTCAAATATTTTGCTGTATTTAGTTTATTTTGGCATCCGGATGATGATTCTAGCATGAAATTGCTTGGGCACCTGTTAATTTTTAAGATTTTGACACATTCAGCTCAAATGTACACAATTGCTGATTATGGCTGTCAAATCTAAACCAAACGTTGTGCACTCAAATCTTTTGCTGTATTTAGTTTATTTTGGCATCCGGATGATGATTCTAGCATGAAATTGCTTGGGCACCTGTTAATTTTTAAGATTTTGACACATTCAGCTCAAATGTACAATCATGCGCTAAAAACGCATTTAAAGCAATAAAAAGGTGATTATGGCTGTCAAACCTAAACCAAACGTTGTGCACTCAAATCTTTTGCTGTATTTAGTTTATTTTGGCATCCGGATGATGATTCTAGCATGAAATTGCTTGGGCACCTGTTAATTTTTAAGATTTTGACACATTCAGCTCAAATGTACACAATTGCTGATTATGGCTGTCAAATCTAAACCAAACGTTGTGCACTCAAATCTTTTGCTGTATTTAGTTTATTTTGGCATCCGGATGATGATTCTAGCATGAAATTGCTTGGGCACCTGTTAATTTTTAAGATTTTGACACATTCAGCTCAAATGTACAATCATGCGCTAAAAACGCATTTAAAGCAATAAAAAGGTGATTATGGCTGTCAAACCTAAACCAAACGTTGTGCACTCAAATCTTTTGCTGTATTTAGTTTATTTTGGCATCCGGATGATGATTCTAGCATGAAATTGCTTGGGCACCTGTTAATTTTTAAGATTTTGACACATTCAGCTCAAATGTACACAATTGCTGATTATGGCTGTCAAATCTAAACCAAACGTTGTGCACTCAAATCTTTTGCTGTATTTAGTTTATTTTGGCATCCGGATGATGATTCTAGCATGAAATTGCTTGGGCACCTGTTAATTTTTAAGATTTTGACACATTCAGCTCAAATGTACAATCATGCGCTAAAAACGCATTTAAAGCAATAAAAAGGTGATTATGGCTGTCAAACCTAAACCAAACGTTCTGCACTCAAATCTTTTGCTGTATTTAGTTTATTTTGGCATCCGGATGATGATTCTAGCATGAAATTGCTTGGGCACCTGTTAATTTTTAAGATTTTGACACATTCAGCTCAAATGTACACAATTGCTGATTATGGCTGTCAAACCTAAACCAAACGTTGTGCACTCAAATCTTTTGCTGTATTTAGTTTATTTTGGCATCCGGATGATGATTCTAGCATGAAATTGCTTGGGCACCTGTTAATTTTTAAGATTTTGACACATTCAGCTCAAATGTACAATCATGCGCTAAAAACGCATTTAAAGCAATAAAAAGGTGATTATGGCTGTCAAACCTAAACCAAACGTTGTGCACTCAAATATTTTGCTGTATTTAGTTTATTTTGGCATCCGGATGATGATTCTAGCATGAAATTGCTTGGGCACCTGTTAATTTTTAAGATTTTGACACATTCAGCTCAAATGTACACAATTGCTGATTATGGCTGTCAAATCTAAACCAAACGTTGTGCACTCAAATCTTTTGCTGTATTTAGTTTATTTTGGCATCCGGATGATGATTCTAGCATGAAATTGCTTGGGCACCTGTTAATTTTTAAGATTTTGACACATTCAGCTCAAATGTACAATCATGCGCTAAAAACGCATTTAAAGCAATAAAAAGGTGATTATGGCTGTCAAACCTAAACCAAACGTTGTGCACTCAAATCTTTTGCTGTATTTAGTTTATTTTGGCATCCGGATGATGATTCTAGCATGAAATTGCTTGGGTACCTGTTAATTTTTAAGATTTTGACACATTCAGCTCAAATGTACACAATTGCTGATTATGGCTGTCAAATCTAAACCAAACGTTGTGCACTCAAATCTTTTGCTGTATTTAGTTTATTTTGGCATCCGGATGATGATTCTAGCATGAAATTGCTTGGGCACCTGTTAATTTTTAAGATTTTGACACATTCAGCTCAAATGTACAATCATGCGCTAAAAACGCATTTAAAGCAATAAAAAGGTGATTATGGCTGTCAAACCTAAACCAAACGTTGTGCACTCAAATCTTTTGCTGTATTTAGTTTATTTTGGCATCCGGATGATGATTCTAGCATGAAATTGCTTGGGCACCTGTTAATTTTTAAGATTTTGACACATTCAGCTCAAATGTACAATCATGCGCTAAAAACGCATTTAAAGCAATAAAAAGGTGATTATGGCTGTCAAACCTAAACCAAACGTTGTGCACTCAAATCTTTTGCTGTATTTAGTTTATTTTGGCATCCGGATGATGATTATAGCATGAAATTGCTTGGGCACCTGTTAATTTTTAAGATTTTGACACATTCAGCTCAAATGTACACAATTGCTGATTATGGCTGTCAAATCTAAACCAAACGTTGTGCACTCAAATCTTTTGCTGTATTTAGTTTATTTTGGCATCCGGATGATGATTCTAGCATGAAATTGCTTGGGCACCTGTTAATTTTTAAGATTTTGACACATTCAGCTCAAATGTACAATCATGCGCTAAAAACGCATTTAAAGCAATAAAAAGGTGATTATGGCTGTCAAACCTAAACCAAACGTTGTGCACTCAAATCTTTTGCTGTATTTAGTTTATTTTGGCATCCGGATGATGATTCTAGCATGAAATTGCTTGGGCACCTGTTAATTTTTAAGATTTTGACACATTCAGCTCAAATGTACAATCATGCGCTAAAAACGCATTTAAAGCAATAAAAAGGTGATTATGGCTGTCAAACCTAAACCAAACGTTGTGCACTCAAATCTTTTGCTGTATTTAGTTTATTTTGGCATCCGGATGATGATTCTAGCATGAAATTGCTTGGGCACCTGTTAATTTTTAAGATTTTGACACATTCAGCTCAAATGTACACAATTGCTGATTATGGCTGTCAAATCTAAACCAAACGTTGTGCACTCAAATCTTTTGCTGTATTTAGTTTATTTTGGCATCCGGATGATGATTCTAGCATGAAATTGCTTGGGCACCTGTTAATTTTTAAGATTTTGACACATTCAGCTCAAATGTACAATCATGCGCTAAAAACGCATTTAAAGCAATAAAAAGGTGATTATGGCTGTCAAACCTAAACCAAACGTTGTGCACTCAAATCTTTTGCTGTATTTAGTTTATTTTGGCATCCGGATGATGATTATAGCATGAAATTGCTTGGGCACCTGTTAATTTTTAAGATTTTGACACATTCAGCTCAAATGTACACAATTGCTGATTATGGCTGTCAAATCTAAACCAAACGTTGTGCACTCAAATCTTTTGCTGTATTTAGTTTATTTTGGCATCCGGATGATGATTCTAGCATGAAATTGCTTGGGCACCTGTTAATTTTTAAGATTTTGACACATTCAGCTCAAATGTACAATCATGCGCTAAAAACGCATTTAAAGCAATAAAAAGGTGATTATGGCTGTCAAACCTAAACCAAACGTTGTGCACTCAAATCTTTTGCTGTATTTAGTTTATTTTGGCATCCGGATGATGATTCTAGCATGAAATTGCTTGGGCACCTGTTAATTTTTAAGATTTTGACACATTCAGCTCAAATGTACAATCATGCGCTAAAAACGCATTTAAAGCAATAAAAAGGTGATTATGGCTGTCAAACCTAAACCAAACGTTGTGCACTCAAATCTTTTGCTGTATTTAGTTTATTTTGGCATCCGGATGATGATTCTAGCATGAAATTGCTTGGGCACCTGTTAATTTTTAAGATTTTGACACATTCAGCTCAAATGTACACAATTGCTGATTATGGCTGTCAAATCTAAACCAAACGTTGTGCACTCAAATCTTTTGCTGTATTTAGTTTATTTTGGCATCCGGATGATGATTCTAGCATGAAATTGCTTGGGCACCTGTTAATTTTTAAGATTTTGACACATTCAGCTCAAATGTACAATCATGCGCTAAAAACGCATTTAAAGCAATAAAAAGGTGATTATGGCTGTCAAACCTAAACCAAACGTTGTGCACTCAAATCTTTTGCTGTATTTAGTTTATTTTGGCATCCGGATGATGATTCTAGCATGAAATTGCTTGGGCACCTGTTAATTTTTAAGATTTTGACACATTCAGCTCAAATGTACACAATTGCTGATTATGGCTGTCAAATCTAAACCAAACGTTGTGCACTCAAATCTTTTGCTGTATTTAGTTTATTTTGGCATCCGGATGATGATTCTAGCATGAAATTGCTTGGGCACCTGTTAATTTTTAAGATTTTGACACATTCAGCTCAAATGTACAATCATGCGCTAAAAACGCATTTAAAGCAATAAAAAGGTGATTATGGCTGTCAAACCTAAACCAAACGTTGTGCACTCAAATCTTTTGCTGTATTTAGTTTATTTTGGCATCCGGATGATGATTCTAGCATGAAATTGCTTGGGCACCTGTTAATTTTTAAGATTTTGACACATTCAGCTCAAATGTACACAATTGCTGATTATGGCTGTCAAATCTAAACCAAACGTTGTGCACTCAAATCTTTTGCTGTATTTAGTTTATTTTGGCATCCGGATGATGATTCTAGCATGAAATTGCTTGGGCACCTGTTAATTTTTAAGATTTTGACACATTCAGCTCAAATGTACAATCATGCGCTAAAAACGCATTTAAAGCAATAAAAAGGTGATTATGGCTGTCAAACCTAAACCAAACGTTGTGCACTCAAATCTTTTGCTGTATTTAGTTTATTTTGGCATCCGGATGATGATTCTAGCATGAAATTGCTTGGGCACCTGTTAATTTTTAAGATTTTGACACATTCAGCTCAAATGTACACAATTGCTGATTATGGCTGTCAAATCTAAACCAAACGTTGTGCACTCAAATCTTTTGCTGTATTTAGTTTATTTTGGCATCCGGATGATGATTCTAGCATGAAATTGCTTGGGCACCTGTTAATTTTTAAGATTTTGACACATTCAGCTCAAATGTACAATCATGCGCTAAAAACGCATTTAAAGCAATAAAAAGGTGATTATGGCTGTCAAACCTAAACCAAACGTTGTGCACTCAAATCTTTTGCTGTATTTAGTTTATTTTGGCATCCGGATGATGATTCTAGCATGAAATTGCTTGGGCACCTGTTAATTTTTAAGATTTTGACACATTCAGCTCAAATGTACACAATTGCTGATTATGGCTGTCAAATCTAAACCAAACGTTGTGCACTCAAATCTTTTGCTGTATTTTGTTTATTTTGGCATCCGGATGATGATTCTAGCATGAAATTGCTTGGGCACCTGTTAATTTTTAAGATTTTGACACATTCAGCTCAAATGTACAATCATGCGCTAAAAACGCATTTAAAGCAATAAAAAGGTGATTATGGCTGTCAAACCTAAACCAAACGTTGTGCACTCAAATCTTTTGCTGTATTTAGTTTATTTTGGCATCCGGATGATGATTCTAGCATGAAATTGCTTGGGCACCTGTTAATTTTTAAGATTTTGACACATTCAGCTCAAATGTACACAATTGCTGATTATGGCTGTCAAACCTAAACCAAACGTTGTGCACTCAAATCTTTTGCTGTATTTAGTTTATTTTGGCATCCGGATGATGATTCTAGCATGAAATTGCTTGGGCACCTGTTAATTTTTAAGATTTTGACACATTCAGCTCAAATGTACAATCATGCGCTAAAAACGCATTTAAAGCAATAAAAAGGTGATTATGGCTGTCAAACCTAAACCAAACGTTGTGCACTCAAATCTTTTGCTGTATTTAGTTTATTTTGGCATCCGGATGATGATTCTAGCATGAAATTGCTTGGGTACCTGTTAATTTTTAAGATTTTGACACATTCAGCTCAAATGTACACAATTGCTGATTATGGCTGTCAAATCTAAACCAAACGTTGTGCACTCAAATCTTTTGCTGTATTTAGTTTATTTTGGCATCCGGATGATGATTCTAGCATGAAATTGCTTGGGCACCTGTTAATTTTTAAGATTTTGACACATTCAGCTCAAATGTACAATCATGCGCTAAAAACGCATTTAAAGCAATAAAAAGGTGATTATGGCTGTCAAACCTAAACCAAACGTTGTGCACTCAAATCTTTTGCTGTATTTAGTTTATTTTGGCATCCGGATGATGATTCTAGCATGAAATTGCTTGGGCACCTGTTAATTTTTAAGATTTTGACACATTCAGCTCAAATGTACAATCATGCGCTAAAAACGCATTTAAAGCAATAAAAAGGTGATTATGGCTGTCAAACCTAAACCAAACGTTGTGCACTCAAATCTTTTGCTGTATTTAGTTTATTTTGGCATCCGGATGATGATTCTAGCATGAAATTGCTTGGGCACCTGTTAATTTTTAAGATTTTGACACATTCAGCTCAAATGTACACAATTGCTGATTATGGCTGTCAAATCTAAACCAAACGTTGTGCACTCAAATCTTTTGCTGTATTTTGTTTATTTTGGCATCCGGATGATGATTCTAGCATGAAATTGCTTGGGCACCTGTTAATTTTTAAGATTTTGACACATTCAGCTCAAATGTACAATCATGCGCTAAAAACGCATTTAAAGCAATAAAAAGGTGATTATGGCTGTCAAACCTAAACCAAACGTTGTGCACTCAAATCTTTTGCTGTATTTAGTTTATTTTGGCATCCGGATGATGATTCTAGCATGAAATTGCTTGGGCACCTGTTAATTTTTAAGATTTTGACACATTCAGCTCAAATGTACACAATTGCTGATTATGGCTGTCAAACCTAAACCAAACGTTGTGCACTCAAATCTTTTGCTGTATTTAGTTTATTTTGGCATCCGGATGATGATTCTAGCATAAAATTGCTTGGGCACCTGTTAATTTTTAAGATTTTGACACATTCAGCTCAAATGTACAATCATGCGCTAAAAACGCATTTAAAGCAATGAAAAGGTGATTATGGCTGTTAAACCTAAACCAAACGTTGTGCACTCAAATATTTTGCTGTATTTAGTTTATTTTGGCATCCGGATGATGATTCTAGCATGAAATCGCTTGGGCACCTGTTAATTTTTAAGATTTTGACACATTCAGCTCAAATGTACACAATTGCTGATTATGGCTGTCAAATCTAAACCAAACGTTGTGCACTCAAATCTTTTGCTGTATTTAGTTTATTTTGGCATCCGGATGATGATTCTAGCATGAAATTGCTTGGGCACCTGTTAATTTTTAAGATTTTGACACATTCAGCTCAAATGTACAATCATGCGCTAAAAACGCATTTAAAGCAATAAAAAGGTGATTATGGCTGTCAAACCTAAACCAAACGTTGTGCACTCAAATCTTTTGCTGTATTTAGTTTATTTTGGCATCCGGATGATGATTCTAGCATGAAATTGCTTGGGTACCTGTTAATTTTTAAGATTTTGACACATTCAGCTCAAATGTACACAATTGCTGATTATGGCTGTCAAATCTAAACCAAACGTTGTGCACTCAAATCTTTTGCTGTATTTAGTTTATTTTGGCATCCGGATGATGATTCTAGCATGAAATTGCTTGGGCACCTGTTAATTTTTAAGATTTTGACACATTCAGCTCAAATGTACACAATTGCTGATTATGGCTGTCAAATCTAAACCAAACGTTGTGCACTCAAATCTTTTGCTGTATTTAGTTTATTTTGGCATCCGGATGATGATTCTAGCATGAAATTGCTTGGGCACCTGTTAATTTTTAAGATTTTGACACATTCAGCTCAAATGTACAATCATGCGCTAAAAACGCATTTAAAGCAATAAAAAGGTGATTATGGCTGTCAAACCTAAACCAAACGTTGTGCACTCAAATCTTTTGCTGTATTTAGTTTATTTTGGCATCCGGATGATGATTCTAGCATGAAATTGCTTGGGCACCTGTTAATTTTTAAGATTTTGACACATTCAGCTCAAATGTACACAATTGCTGATTATGGCTGTCAAATCTAAACCAAACGTTGTGCACTCAAATCTTTTGCTGTATTTTGTTTATTTTGGCATCCGGATGATGATTCTAGCATGAAATTGCTTGGGCACCTGTTAATTTTTAAGATTTTGACACATTCAGCTCAAATGTACAATCATGCGCTAAAAACGCATTTAAAGCAATAAAAAGGTGATTATGGCTGTCAAACCTAAACCAAACGTTGTGCACTCAAATCTTTTGCTGTATTTAGTTTATTTTGGCATCCGGATGATGATTCTAGCATGAAATTGCTTGGGCACCTGTTAATTTTTAAGATTTTGACACATTCAGCTCAAATGTACACAATTGCTGATTATGGCTGTCAAACCTAAACCAAACGTTGTGCACTCAAATCTTTTGCTGTATTTAGTTTATTTTGGCATCCGGATGATGATTCTAGCATGAAATTGCTTGGGCACCTGTTAATTTTTAAGATTTTGACACATTCAGCTCAAATGTACAATCATGCGCTAAAAACGCATTTAAAGCAATAAAAAGGTGATTATGGCTGTCAAACCTAAACCAAACGTTGTGCACTCAAATCTTTTGCTGTATTTAGTTTATTTTGGCATCCGGATGATGATTCTAGCATGAAATTGCTTGGGTACCTGTTAATTTTTAAGATTTTGACACATTCAGCTCAAATGTACACAATTGCTGATTATGGCTGTCAAATCTAAACCAAACGTTGTGCACTCAAATCTTTTGCTGTATTTAGTTTATTTTGGCATCCGGATGATGATTCTAGCATGAAATTGCTTGGGCACCTGTTAATTTTTAAGATTTTGACACATTCAGCTCAAATGTACAATCATGCGCTAAAAACGCATTTAAAGCAATAAAAAGGTGATTATGGCTGTCAAACCTAAACCAAACGTTGTGCACTCAAATCTTTTGCTGTATTTAGTTTATTTTGGCATCCGGATGATGATTCTAGCATGAAATTGCTTGGGCACCTGTTAATTTTTAAGATTTTGACACATTCAGCTCAAATGTACAATCATGCGCTAAAAACGCATTTAAAGCAATAAAAAGGTGATTATGGCTGTCAAACCTAAACCAAACGTTGTGCACTCAAATCTTTTGCTGTATTTAGTTTATTTTGGCATCCGGATGATGATTCTAGCATGAAATTGCTTGGGCACCTGTTAATTTTTAAGATTTTGACACATTCAGCTCAAATGTACACAATTGCTGATTATGGCTGTCAAATCTAAACCAAACGTTGTGCACTCAAATCTTTTGCTGTATTTAGTTTATTTTGGCATCCGGATGATGATTCTAGCATGAAATTGCTTGGGCACCTGTTAATTTTTAAGATTTTGACACATTCAGCTCAAATGTACAATCATGCGCTAAAAACGCATTTAAAGCAATAAAAAGGTGATTATGGCTGTCAAACCTAAACCAAACGTTGTGCACTCAAATCTTTTGCTGTATTTAGTTTATTTTGGCATCCGGATGATGATTCTAGCATGAAATTGCTTGGGTACCTGTTAATTTTTAAGATTTTGACACATTCAGCTCAAATGTACACAATTGCTGATTATGGCTGTCAAATCTAAACCAAACGTTGTGCACTCAAATCTTTTGCTGTATTTAGTTTATTTTGGCATCCGGATGATGATTCTAGCATGAAATTGCTTGGGCACCTGTTAATTTTTAAGATTTTGACACATTCAGCTCAAATGTACAATCATGCGCTAAAAACGCATTTAAAGCAATAAAAAGGTGATTATGGCTGTCAAACCTAAACCAAACGTTGTTCACTCAAATCTTTTGCTGTATTTAGTTTATTTTGGCATCCGGATGATGATTCTAGCATGAAATTGCTTGGGCACCTGTTAATTTTTAAGATTTTGACACATTCAGCTCAAATGTACAATCATGCGCTAAAAACGCATTTAAAGCAATAAAAAGGTGATTATGGCTGTCAAACCTAAACCAAACGTTGTGCACTCAAATCTTTTGCTGTATTTAGTTTATTTTGGCATCCGGATGATGATTCTAGCATGAAATTGCTTGGGCACCTGTTAATTTTTAAGATTTTGACACATTCAGCTCAAATGTACACAATTGCTGATTATGGCTGTCAAATCTAAACCAAACGTTGTGCACTCAAATCTTTTGCTGTATTTAGTTTATTTTGGCATCCGGATGATGATTCTAGCATGAAATTGCTTGGGCACCTGTTAATTTTTAAGATTTTGACACATTCAGCTCAAATGTACAATCATGCGCTAAAAACGCATTTAAAGCAATAAAAAGGTGATTATGGCTGTCAAACCTAAACCAAACGTTGTGCACTCAAATCTTTTGCTGTATTTAGTTTATTTTGGCATCCGGATGATGATTCTAGCATGAAATTGCTTGGGCACCTGTTAATTTTTAAGATTTTGACACATTCAGCTCAAATGTACACAATTGCTGATTATGGCTGTCAAATCTAAACCAAACGTTGTGCACTCAAATCTTTTGCTGTATTTAGTTTATTTTGGCATCCGGATGATGATTCTAGCATGAAATTGCTTGGGCACCTGTTAATTTTTAAGATTTTGACACATTCAGCTCAAATGTACAATCATGCGCTAAAAACGCATTTAAAGCAATAAAAAGGTGATTATGGCTGTCAAACCTAAACCAAACGTTGTGCACTCAAATCTTTTGCTGTATTTAGTTTATTTTGGCATCCGGATGATGATTATAGCATGAAATTGCTTGGGCACCTGTTAATTTTTAAGATTTTGACACATTCAGCTCAAATGTACACAATTGCTGATTATGGCTGTCAAATCTAAACCAAACGTTGTGCACTCAAATCTTTTGCTGTATTTAGTTTATTTTGGCATCCGGATGATGATTCTAGCATGAAATTGCTTGGGCACCTGTTAATTTTTAAGATTTTGACACATTCAGCTCAAATGTACAATCATGCGCTAAAAACGCATTTAAAGCAATAAAAAGGTGATTATGGCTGTCAAACCTAAACCAAACGTTGTGCACTCAAATCTTTTGCTGTATTTAGTTTATTTTGGCATCCGGATGATGATTCTAGCATGAAATTGCTTGGGCACCTGTTAATTTTTAAGATTTTGACACATTCAGCTCAAATGTACAATCATGCGCTAAAAACGCATTTAAAGCAATAAAAAGGTGATTATGGCTGTCAAACCTAAACCAAACGTTGTGCACTCAAATCTTTTGCTGTATTTAGTTTATTTTGGCATCCGGATGATGATTCTAGCATGAAATTGCTTGGGCACCTGTTAATTTTTAAGATTTTGACACATTCAGCTCAAATGTACACAATTGCTGATTATGGCTGTCAAATCTAAACCAAACGTTGTGCACTCAAATCTTTTGCTGTATTTAGTTTATTTTGGCATCCGGATGATGATTCTAGCATGAAATTGCTTGGGCACCTGTTAATTTTTAAGATTTTGACACATTCAGCTCAAATGTACAATCATGCGCTAAAAACGCATTTAAAGCAATAAAAAGGTGATTATGGCTGTCAAACCTAAACCAAACGTTGTGCACTCAAATCTTTTGCTGTATTTAGTTTATTTTGGCATCCGGATGATGATTCTAGCATGAAATTGCTTGGGCACCTGTTAATTTTTAAGATTTTGACACATTCAGCTCAAATGTACACAATTGCTGATTATGGCTGTCAAATCTAAACCAAACGTTGTTCACTCAAATCTTTTGCTGTATTTAGTTTATTTTGGCATCCGGATGATGATTCTAGCATGAAATTGCTTGGGCACCTGTTAATTTTTAAGATTTTGACACATTCAGCTCAAATGTACAATCATGCGCTAAAAACGCATTTAAAGCAATAAAAAGGTGATTATGGCTGTCAAACCTAAACCAAACGTTGTGCACTCAAATCTTTTGCTGTATTTAGTTTATTTTGGCATCCGGATGATGATTCTAGCATGAAATTGCTTGGGCACCTGTTAATTTTTAAGATTTTGACACATTCAGCTCAAATGTACACAATTGCTGATTATGGCTGTCAAATCTAAACCAAACGTTGTGCACTCAAATCTTTTGCTGTATTTAGTTTATTTTGGCATCCGGATGATGATTCTAGCATGAAATTGCTTGGGCACCTGTTAATTTTTAAGATTTTGACACATTCAGCTCAAATGTACAATCATGCGCTAAAAACGCATTTAAAGCAATAAAAAGGTGATTATGGCTGTCAAACCTAAACCAAACGTTGTGCACTCAAATCTTTTGCTGTATTTAGTTTATTTTGGCATCCGGATGATGATTCTAGCATGAAATTGCTTGGGCACCTGTTAATTTTTAAGATTTTGACACATTCAGCTCAAATGTACACAATTGCTGATTATGGCTGTCAAATCTAAACCAAACGTTGTGCACTCAAATCTTTTGCTGTATTTAGTTTATTTTGGCATCCGGATGATGATTCTAGCATGAAATTGCTTGGGCACCTGTTAATTTTTAAGATTTTGACACATTCAGCTCAAATGTACAATCATGCGCTAAAAACGCATTTAAAGCAATAAAAAGGTGATTATGGCTGTCAAACCTAAACCAAACGTTGTGCACTCAAATCTTTTGCTGTATTTAGTTTATTTTGGCATCCGGATGATGATTATAGCATGAAATCGCTTGGGCACCTGTTAATTTTTAAGATTTTGACACATTCAGCTCAAATGTACACAATTGCTGATTATGGCTGTCAAATCTAAACCAAACGTTGTGCACTCAAATCTTTTGCTGTATTTAGTTTATTTTGGCATCCGGATGATGATTCTAGCATGAAATTGCTTGGGCACCTGTTAATTTTTAAGATTTTGACACATTCAGCTCAAATGTACAATCATGCGCTAAAAACGCATTTAAAGCAATAAAAAGGTGATTATGGCTGTCAAACCTAAACCAAACGTTGTGCACTCAAATCTTTTGCTGTATTTAGTTTATTTTGGCATCCGGATGATGATTCTAGCATGAAATTGCTTGGGTACCTGTTAATTTTTAAGATTTTGACACATTCAGCTCAAATGTACACAATTGCTGATTATGGCTGTCAAATCTAAACCAAACGTTGTGCACTCAAATCTTTTGCTGTATTTAGTTTATTTTGGCATCCGGATGATGATTCTAGCATGAAATTGCTTGGGCACCTGTTAATTTTTAAGATTTTGACACATTCAGCTCAAATGTACACAATTGCTGATTATGGCTGTCAAATCTAAACCAAACGTTGTGCACTCAAATCTTTTGCTGTATTTAGTTTATTTTGGCATCCGGATGATGATTCTAGCATGAAATTGCTTGGGCACCTGTTAATTTTTAAGATTTTGACACATTCAGCTCAAATGTACAATCATGCGCTAAAAACGCATTTAAAGCAATAAAAAGGTGATTATGGCTGTCAAACCTAAACCAAACGTTGTGCACTCAAATCTTTTGCTGTATTTAGTTTATTTTGGCATCCGGATGATGATTCTAGCATGAAATTGCTTGGGCACCTGTTAATTTTTAAGATTTTGACACATTCAGCTCAAATGTACACAATTGCTGATTATGGCTGTCAAATCTAAACCAAACGTTGTGCACTCAAATCTTTTGCTGTATTTAGTTTATTTTGGCATCCGGATGATGATTCTAGCATGAAATTGCTTGGGCACCTGTTAATTTTTAAGATTTTGACACATTCAGCTCAAATGTACAATCATGCGCTAAAAACGCATTTAAAGCAATAAAAAGGTGATTATGGCTGTCAAACCTAAACCAAACGTTGTGCACTCAAATCTTTTGCTGTATTTAGTTTATTTTGGCATCCGGATGATGATTCTAGCATGAAATTGCTTGGGCACCTGTTAATTTTTAAGATTTTGACACATTCAGCTCAAATGTACACAATTGCTGATTATGGCTGTCAAATCTAAACCAAACGTTGTGCACTCAAATCTTTTGCTGTATTTAGTTTATTTTGGCATCCGGATGATGATTCTAGCATGAAATTGCTTGGGCACCTGTTAATTTTTAAGATTTTGACACATTCAGCTCAAATGTACAATCATGCGCTAAAAACGCATTTAAAGCAATAAAAAGGTGATTATGGCTGTCAAACCTAAACCAAACGTTGTGCACTCAAATCTTTTGCTGTATTTAGTTTATTTTGGCATCCGGATGATGATTCTAGCATGAAATTGCTTGGGCACCTGTTAATTTTTAAGATTTTGACACATTCAGCTCAAATGTACAATCATGCGCTAAAAACGCATTTAAAGCAATAAAAAGGTGATTATGGCTGTCAAACCTAAACCAAACGTTGTGCACTCAAATCTTTTGCTGTATTTAGTTTATTTTGGCATCCGGATGATGATTCTAGCATGAAATTGCTTGGGCACCTGTTAATTTTTAAGATTTTGACACATTCAGCTCAAATGTACACAATTGCTGATTATGGCTGTCAAATCTAAACCAAACGTTGTGCACTCAAATCTTTTGCTGTATTTAGTTTATTTTGGCATCCGGATGATGATTCTAGCATGAAATTGCTTGGGCACCTGTTAATTTTTAAGATTTTGACACATTCAGCTCAAATGTACAATCATGCGCTAAAAACGCATTTAAAGCAATAAAAAGGTGATTATGGCTGTCAAACCTAAACCAAACGTTGTGCACTCAAATCTTTTGCTGTATTTAGTTTATTTTGGCATCCGGATGATGATTCTAGCATGAAATTGCTTGGGCACCTGTTAATTTTTAAGATTTTGACACATTCAGCTCAAATGTACACAATTGCTGATTATGGCTGTCAAATCTAAACCAAACGTTGTGCACTCAAATCTTTTGCTGTATTTAGTTTATTTTGGCATCCGGATGATGATTCTAGCATGAAATTGCTTGGGCACCTGTTAATTTTTAAGATTTTGACACATTCAGCTCAAATGTACAATCATGCGCTAAAAACGCATTTAAAGCAATAAAAAGGTGATTATGGCTGTCAAACCTAAACCAAACGTTGTGCACTCAAATCTTTTGCTGTATTTAGTTTATTTTGGCATCCGGATGATGATTCTAGCATGAAATTGCTTGGGCACCTGTTAATTTTTAAGATTTTGACACATTCAGCTCAAATGTACACAATTGCTGATTATGGCTGTCAAATCTAAACCAAACGTTGTGCACTCAAATCTTTTGCTGTATTTAGTTTATTTTGGCATCCGGATGATGATTCTAGCATGAAATTGCTTGGGCACCTGTTAATTTTTAAGATTTTGACACATTCAGCTCAAATGTACAATCATGCGCTAAAAACGCATTTAAAGCAATAAAAAGGTGATTATGGCTGTCAAACCTAAACCAAACGTTGTGCACTCAAATCTTTTGCTGTATTTAGTTTATTTTGGCATCCGGATGATGATTCTAGCATGAAATTGCTTGGGCACCTGTTAATTTTTAAGATTTTGACACATTCAGCTCAAATGTACACAATTGCTGATTATGGCTGTCAAATCTAAACCAAACGTTGTGCACTCAAATCTTTTGCTGTATTTAGTTTATTTTGGCATCCGGATGATGATTCTAGCATGAAATTGCTTGGGCACCTGTTAATTTTTAAGATTTTGACACATTCAGCTCAAATGTACAATCATGCGCTAAAAACGCATTTAAAGCAATAAAAAGGTGATTATGGCTGTCAAACCTAAACCAAACGTTGTGCACTCAAATCTTTTGCTGTATTTAGTTTATTTTGGCATCCGGATGATGATTCTAGCATGAAATTGCTTGGGCACCTGTTAATTTTTAAGATTTTGACACATTCAGCTCAAATGTACACAATTGCTGATTATGGCTGTCAAATCTAAACCAAACGTTGTGCACTCAAATCTTTTGCTGTATTTTGTTTATTTTGGCATCCGGATGATGATTCTAGCATGAAATTGCTTGGGCACCTGTTAATTTTTAAGATTTTGACACATTCAGCTCAAATTACAATCATGCGCTAAAAACGCATTTAAAGCAATAAAAAGGTGATTATGGCTGTCAAACCTAAACCAAACGTTGTGCACTCAAATCTTTTGCTGTATTTAGTTTATTTTGGCATCCGGATGATGATTCTAGCATGAAATTGCTTGGGCACCTGTTAATTTTTAAGATTTTGACACATTCAGCTCAAATGTACACAATTGCTGATTATGGCTGTCAAACCTAAACCAAACGTTGTGCACTCAAATCTTTTGCTGTATTTAGTTTATTTTGGCATCCGGATGATGATTCTAGCATGAAATTGCTTGGGCACCTGTTAATTTTTAAGATTTTGACACATTCAGCTCAAATGTACAATCATGCGCTAAAAAGGCATTTAAAGCAATGAAAAGGTGATTATGGCTGTTAAACCTAAACCAAACGTTGTGCACTCAAATATTTTGCTGTATTTAGTTTATTTTGGCATCCGGATGATGATTCTAGCATGAAATTGCTTGGGCACCTGTTAATTTTTAAGATTTTGACACATTCAGCTCAAATGTACACAATTGCTGATTATGGCTGTCAAATCTAAACCAAACGTTGTGCACTCAAATCTTTTGCTGTATTTAGTTTATTTTGGCATCCGGATGATGATTCTAGCATGAAATTGCTTGGGCACCTGTTAATTTTTAAGATTTTGACACATTCAGCTCAAATGTACAATCATGCGCTAAAAACGCATTTAAAGCAATAAAAAGGTGATTATGGCTGTCAAACCTAAACCAAACGTTGTGCACTCAAATCTTTTGCTGTATTTAGTTTATTTTGGCATCCGGATGATGATTCTAGCATGAAATTGCTTGGGCACCTGTTAATTTTTAAGATTTTGACACATTCAGCTCAAATGTACAATCATGCGCTAAAAACGCATTTAAAGCAATAAAAAGGTGATTATGGCTGTCAAACCTAAACCAAACGTTGTGCACTCAAATCTTTTGCTGTATTTAGTTTATTTTGGCATCCGGATGATGATTCTAGCATGAAATTGCTTGGGCACCTGTTAATTTTTAAGATTTTGACACATTCAGCTCAAATGTACAATCATGCGCTAAAAACGCATTTAAAGCAATAAAAAGGTGATTATGGCTGTCAAACCTAAACCAAACGTTGTGCACTCAAATCTTTTGCTGTATTTAGTTTATTTTGGCATCCGGATGATGATTCTAGCATGAAATTGCTTGGGTACCTGTTAATTTTTAAGATTTTGACACATTCAGCTCAAATGTACACAATTGCTGATTATGGCTGTCAAATCTAAACCAAACGTTGTGCACTCAAATCTTTTGCTGTATTTAGTTTATTTTGGCATCCGGATGATGATTCTAGCATGAAATTGCTTGGGCACCTGTTAATTTTTAAGATTTTGACACATTCAGCTCAAATGTACAATCATGCGCTAAAAACGCATTTAAAGCAATAAAAAGGTGATTATGGCTGTCAAACCTAAACCAAACGTTGTGCACTCAAATCTTTTGCTGTATTTAGTTTATTTTGGCATCCGGATGATGATTCTAGCATGAAATTGCTTGGGCACCTGTTAATTTTTAAGATTTTGACACATTCAGCTCAAATGTACAATCATGCGCTAAAAACGCATTTAAAGCAATAAAAAGGTGATTATGGCTGTCAAACCTAAACCAAACGTTGTGCACTCAAATCTTTTGCTGTATTTAGTTTATTTTGGCATCCGGATGATGATTCTAGCATGAAATTGCTTGGGCACCTGTTAATTTTTAAGATTTTGACACATTCAGCTCAAATGTACACAATTGCTGATTATGGCTGTCAAATCTAAACCAAACGTTGTGCACTCAAATCTTTTGCTGTATTTAGTTTATTTTGGCATCCGGATGATGATTCTAGCATGAAATTGCTTGGGCACCTGTTAATTTTTAAGATTTTGACACATTCAGCTCAAATGTACAATCATGCGCTAAAAACGCATTTAAAGCAATAAAAAGGTGATTATGGCTGTCAAACCTAAACCAAACGTTGTGCACTCAAATCTTTTGCTGTATTTAGTTTATTTTGGCATCCGGATGATGATTCTAGCATGAAATTGCTTGGGCACCTGTTAATTTTTAAGATTTTGACACATTCAGCTCAAATGTACACAATTGCTGATTATGGCTGTCAAATCTAAACCAAACGTTGTGCACTCAAATCTTTTGCTGTATTTAGTTTATTTTGGCATCCGGATGATGATTCTAGCATGAAATTGCTTGGGCACCTGTTAATTGTTAAGATTTTGACACATTCAGCTCAAATGTACAATCATGCGCTAAAAACGCATTTAAAGCAATAAAAAGGTGATTATGGCTGTCAAACCTAAACCAAACGTTGTGCACTCAAATCCTTTGCTGTATTTAGTTTATTTTGGCATCCGGATGATGATTCTAGCATGAAATTGCTTGGGCACCTGTTAATTTTTAAGATTTTGACACATTCAGCTCAAATGTACACAATTGCTGATTATGGCTGTCAAATCTAAACCAAACGTTGTGCACTCAAATCTTTTGCTGTATTTAGTTTATTTTGGCATCCGGATGATGATTCTAGCATGAAATTGCTTGGGCACCTGTTAATTTTTAAGATTTTGACACATTCAGCTCAAATGTACAATCATGCGCTAAAAACGCATTTAAAGCAATAAAAAGGTGATTATGGCTGTCAAACCTAAACCAAACGTTGTGCACTCAAATCTTTTGCTGTATTTAGTTTATTTTGGCATCCGGATGATGATTCTAGCATGAAATTGCTTGGGCACCTGTTAATTTTTAAGATTTTGACACATTCAGCTCAAATGTACACAATTGCTGATTATGGCTGTCAAATCTAAACCAAACGTTGTGCACTCAAATCTTTTGCTGTATTTAGTTTATTTTGGCATCCGGATGATGATTCTAGCATGAAATTGCTTGGGCACCTGTTAATTTTTAAGATTTTGACACATTCAGCTCAAATGTACAATCATGCGCTAAAAACGCATTTAAAGCAATAAAAAGGTGATTATGGCTGTCAAACCTAAACCAAACGTTGTGCACTCAAATCTTTTGCTGTATTTAGTTTATTTTGGCATCCGGATGATGATTCTAGCATGAAATTGCTTGGGCACCTGTTAATTTTTAAGATTTTGACACATTCAGCTCAAATGTACACAATTGCTGATTATGGCTGTCAAATCTAAACCAAACGTTGTGCACTCAAATCTTTTGCTGTATTTTGTTTATTTTGGCATCCGGATGATGATTCTAGCATGAAATTGCTTGGGCACCTGTTAATTTTTAAGATTTTGACACATTCAGCTCAAATGTACAATCATGCGCTAAAAACGCATTTAAAGCAATAAAAAGGTGATTATGGCTGTCAAACCTAAACCAAACGTTGTGCACTCAAATCTTTTGCTGTATTTAGTTTATTTTGGCATCCGGATGATGATTCTAGCATGAAATTGCTTGGGCACCTGTTAATTTTTAAGATTTTGACACATTCAGCTCAAATGTACACAATTGCTGATTATGGCTGTCAAACCTAAACCAAACGTTGTGCACTCAAATCTTTTGCTGTATTTAGTTTATTTTGGCATCCGGATGATGATTCTAGCATGAAATTGCTTGGGCACCTGTTAATTTTTAAGATTTTGACACATTCAGCTCAAATGTACAATCATGCGCTAAAAAGGCATTTAAAGCAATGAAAAGGTGATTATGGCTGTTAAACCTAAACCAAACGTTGTGCACTCAAATATTTTGCTGTATTTAGTTTATTTTGGCATCCGGATGATGATTCTAGCATGAAATTGCTTGGGCACCTGTTAATTTTTAAGATTTTGACACATTCAGCTCAAATGTACACAATTGCTGATTATGGCTGTCAAATCTAAACCAAACGTTGTGCACTCAAATCTTTTGCTGTATTTAGTTTATTTTGGCATCCGGATGATGATTCTAGCATGAAATTGCTTGGGCACCTGTTAATTTTTAAGATTTTGACACATTCAGCTCAAATGTACAATCATGCGCTAAAAACGCATTTAAAGCATTAAAAAGGTGATTATGGCTGTCAAACCTAAACCAAACGTTGTGCACTCAAATCTTTTGCTGTATTTAGTTTATTTTGGCATCCGGATGATGATTCTAGCATGAAATTGCTTGGGCACCTGTTAATTTTTAGGATTTTGACACATTCAGCTCAAATGTACACAATTGCTGATTATGGCTGTCAAATCTAAACCAAACGTTGTGCACTCAAATCTTTTGCTGTATTTAGTTTATTTTGGCATCCGGATGATGATTCTAGCATGAAATTGCTTGGGCACCTGTTAATTTTTAAGATTTTGACACATTCAGCTCAAATGTACAATCATGCGCTAAAAACGCATTTAAAGCAATAAAAAGGTGATTATGGCTGTCAAACCTAAACCAAACGTTGTGCACTCAAATCTTTTGCTGTATTTAGTTTATTTTGGCATCCGGATGATGATTCTAGCATGAAATTGCTTGGGCACCTGTTAATTTTTAAGATTTTGACACATTCAGCTCAAATGTACAATCATGCGCTAAAAACGCATTTAAAGCAATAAAAAGGTGATTATGGCTGTCAAACCTAAACCAAACGTTGTGCACTCAAATCTTTTGCTGTATTTAGTTTATTTTGGCATCCGGATGATGATTCTAGCATGAAATTGCTTGGGCACCTGTTAATTTTTAAGATTTTGACACATTCAGCTCAAATGTACACAATTGCTGATTATGGCTGTCAAATCTAAACCAAACGTTGTGCACTCAAATCTTTTGCTGTATTTAGTTTATTTTGGCATCCGGATGATGATTCTAGCATGAAATTGCTTGGGCACCTGTTAATTTTTAAGATTTTGACACATTCAGCTCAAATGTACAATCATGCGCTAAAAACGCATTTAAAGCAATAAAAAGGTGATTATGGCTGTCAAACCTAAACCAAACGTTGTGCACTCAAATCTTTTGCTGTATTTAGTTTATTTTGGCATCCGGATGATGATTCTAGCATGAAATTGCTTGGGCACCTGTTAATTTTTAAGATTTTGACACATTCAGCTCAAATGTACAATCATGCGCTAAAAACGCATTTAAAGCAATAAAAAGGTGATTATGGCTGTCAAACCTAAACCAAACGTTGTGCACTCAAATCTTTTGCTGTATTTAGTTTATTTTGGCATCCGGATGATGATTCTAGCATGAAATTGCTTGGGCACCTGTTAATTTTTAAGATTTTGACACATTCAGCTCAAATGTACACAATTGCTGATTATGGCTGTCAAATCTAAACCAAACGTTGTGCACTCAAATCTTTTGCTGTATTTAGTTTATTTTGGCATCCGGATGATGATTCTAGCATGAAATTGCTTGGGCACCTGTTAATTTTTAAGATTTTGACACATTCAGCTCAAATGTACAATCATGCGCTAAAAACGCATTTAAAGCAATAAAAAGGTGATTATGGCTGTCAAACCTAAACCAAACGTTGTGCACTCAAATCTTTTGCTGTATTTAGTTTATTTTGGCATCCGGATGATGATTCTAGCATGAAATTGCTTGGGCACCTGTTAATTTTTAAGATTTTGACACATTCAGCTCAAATGTACACAATTGCTGATTATGGCTGTCAAATCTAAACCAAACGTTGTGCACTCAAATCTTTTGCTGTATTTTGTTTATTTTGGCATCCGGATGATGATTCTAGCATGAAATTGCTTGGGCACCTGTTAATTTTTAAGATTTTGACACATTCAGCTCAAATGTACAATCATGCGCTAAAAACGCATTTAAAGCAATAAAAAGGTGATTATGGCTGTCAAACCTAAACCAAACGTTGTGCACTCAAATCTTTTGCTGTATTTAGTTTATTTTGGCATCCGGATGATGATTCTAGCATGAAATTGCTTGGGCACCTGTTAATTTTTAAGATTTTGACACATTCAGCTCAAATGTACAATCATGCGCTAAAAACGCATTTAAAGAAATAAAAAGGTGATTATGGCTGTCAAACCTAAACCAAACGTTGTGCACTCAAATCTTTTGCTGTATTTAGTTTATTTTGGCATCCGGATGATGATTCTAGCATGAAATTGCTTGGGCACCTGTTAATTTTTAAGATTTTGACACATTCAGCTCAAATGTACACAATTGCTGATTATGGCTGTCAAACCTAAACCAAACGTTGTGCACTCAAATCTTTTGCTGTATTTAGTTTATTTTGGCATCCGGATGATGATTCTAGCATGAAATTGCTTGGGCACCTGTTAATTTTTAAGATTTTGACACATTCAGCTCAAATGTACAATCATGCGCTAAAAAGGCATTTAAAGCAATGAAAAGGTGATTATGGCTGTCAAACCTAAACCAAACGTTGTGCACTCAAATATTTTGCTGTATTTAGTTTATTTTGGCATCCGGATGATGATTCTAGCATGAAATTGCTTGGGCACCTGTTAATTTTTAAGATTTTGACACATTCAGCTCAAATGTACACAATTGCTGATTATGGCTGTCAAATCTAAACCAAACGTTGTGCACTCAAATCTTTTGCTGTATTTAGTTTATTTTGGCATCCGGATGATGATTCTAGCATGAAATTGCTTGGGCACCTGTTAATTTTTAAGATTTTGACACATTCAGCTCAAATGTACAATCATGCGCTAAAAACGCATTTAAAGCAATAAAAAGGTGATTATGGCTGTCAAACCTAAACCAAACGTTGTGCACTCAAATCTTTTGCTGTATTTAGTTTATTTTGGCATCCGGATGATGATTCTAGCATGAAATTGCTTGGGTACCTGTTAATTTTTAAGATTTTGACACATTCAGCTCAAATGTACACAATTGCTGATTATGGCTGTCAAATCTAAACCAAACGTTGTGCACTCAAATCTTTTGCTGTATTTAGTTTATTTTGGCATCCGGATGATGATTCTAGCATGAAATTGCTTGGGCACCTGTTAATTTTTAAGATTTTGACACATTCAGCTCAAATGTACAATCATGCGCTAAAAACGCATTTAAAGCAATAAAAAGGTGATTATGGCTGTCAAACCTAAACCAAACGTTGTGCACTCAAATCTTTTGCTGTATTTAGTTTATTTTGGCATCCGGATGATGATTCTAGCATGAAATTGCTTGGGCACCTGTTAATTTTTAAGATTTTGACACATTCAGCTCAAATGTACAATCATGCGCTAAAAACGCATTTAAAGCAATAAAAAGGTGATTATGGCTGTCAAACCTAAACCAAACGTTGTGCACTCAAATCTTTTGCTGTATTTAGTTTATTTTGGCATCCGGATGATGATTCTAGCATGAAATTGCTTGGGCACCTGTTAATTTGTAAGATTTTGACACATTCAGCTCAAATGTACACAATTGCTGATTATGGCTGTCAAATCTAAACCAAACGTTGTGCACTCAAATCTTTTGCTGTATTTAGTTTATTTTGGCATCCGGATGATGATTCTAGCATGAAATTGCTTGGGCACCTGTTAATTTTTAAGATTTTGACACATTCAGCTCAAATGTACAATCATGCGCTAAAAACGCATTTAAAGCAATAAAAAGGTGATTATGGCTGTCAAACCTAAACCAAACGTTGTGCACTCAAATCTTTTGCTGTATTTAGTTTATTTTGGCATCCGGATGATGATTCTAGCATGAAATTGCTTGGGCACCTGTTAATTTTTAAGATTTTGACACATTCAGCTCAAATGTACACAATTGCTGATTATGGCTGTCAAATCTAAACCAAACGTTGTGCACTCAAATCTTTTGCTGTATTTAGTTTATTTTGGCATCCGGATGATGATTCTAGCATGAAATTGCTTGGGCACCTGTTAATTTTTAAGATTTTGACACATTCAGCTCAAATGTACAATCATGCGCTAAAAACGCATTTAAAGCAATAAAAAGGTGATTATGGCTGTCAAACCTAAACCAAACGTTGTGCACTCAAATCTTTTGCTGTATTTAGTTTATTTTGGCATCCGGATGATGATTATAGCATGAAATTGCTTGGGCACCTGTTAATTTTTAAGATTTTGACACATTCAGCTCAAATGTACACAATTGCTGATTATGGCTGTCAAATCTAAACCAAACGTTGTGCACTCAAATCTTTTGCTGTATTTAGTTTATTTTGGCATCCGGATGATGATTCTAGCATGAAATTGCTTGGGCACCTGTTAATTTTTAAGATTTTGACACATTCAGCTCAAATGTACAATCATGCGCTAAAAACGCATTTAAAGCAATAAAAAGGTGATTATGGCTGTCAAACCTAAACCAAACGTTGTGCACTCAAATCTTTTGCTGTATTTAGTTTATTTTGGCATCCGGATGATGATTCTAGCATGAAATTGCTTGGGCACCTGTTAATTTTTAAGATTTTGACACATTCAGCTCAAATGTACACAATTGCTGATTATGGCTGTCAAATCTAAACCAAACGTTGTGCACTCAAATCTTTTGCTGTATTTAGTTTATTTTGGCATCCGGATGATGATTCTAGCATGAAATTGCTTGGGCACCTGTTAATTTTTAAGATTTTGACACATTCAGCTCAAATGTACAATCATGCGCTAAAAACGCATTTAAAGCAATAAAAAGGTGATTATGGCTGTCAAACCTAAACCAAACGTTGTGCACTCAAATCTTTTGCTGTATTTAGTTTATTTTGGCATCCGGATGATGATTCTAGCATGAAATTGCTTGGGCACCTGTTAATTTTTAAGATTTTGACACATTCAGCTCAAATGTACACAATTGCTGATTATGGCTGTCAAATCTAAACCAAACGTTGTGCACTCAAATCTTTTGCTGTATTTAGTTTATTTTGGCATCCGGATGATGATTCTAGCATGAAATTGCTTGGGCACCTGTTAATTTTTAAGATTTTGACACATTCAGCTCAAATGTACAATCATGCGCTAAAAACGCATTTAAAGCAATAAAAAGGTGATTATGGCTGTCAAATCTAAACCAAACGTTGTGCACTCAAATCTTTTGCTGTATTTAGTTTATTTTGGCATCCGGATGATGATTCTAGCATGAAATTGCTTGGGCACCTGTTAATTTTTAAGATTTTGACACATTCAGCTCAAATGTACAATCATGCGCTAAAAACCCATTTAAAGCAATAAAAAGGTGATTATGGCTGTCAAACCTAAACCAAACGTTGTGCACTCAAATCTTTTGCTGTATTTAGTTTATTTTGGCATCCGGATGATGATTCTAGCATGAAATTGCTTGGGCACCTGTTAATTTTTAAGATTTTGACACATTCAGCTCAAATGTACACAATTGCTGATTATGGCTGTCAAATCTAAACCAAACGTTGTGCACTCAAATCTTTTGCTGTATTTAGTTTATTTTGGCATCCGGATGATGATTCTAGCATGAAATTGCTTGGGCACCTGTTAATTTTTAAGATTTTGACACATTCAGCTCAAATGTACAATCATGCGCTAAAAACGCATTTAAAGCAATAAAAAGGTGATTATGGCTGTCAAACCTAAACCAAACGTTGTGTACTCAAATCTTTTGCTGTATTTAGTTTATTTTGGCATCCGGATGATGATTCTAGCATGAAATTGCTTGGGCACCTGTTAATTTTTAAGATTTTGACACATTCAGCTCAAATGTACACAATTGCTGATTATGGCTGTCAAATCTAAACCAAACGTTGTGCACTCAAATCTTTTGCTGTATTTAGTTTATTTTGGCATCCGGATGATGATTCTAGCATGAAATTGCTTGGGCACCTGTTAATTTTTAAGATTTTGACACATTCAGCTCAAATGTACAATCATGCGCTAAAAACGCATTTAAAGCAATAAAAAGGTGATTATGGCTGTCAAACCTAAACCAAACGTTGTGCACTCAAATCTTTTGCTGTATTTAGTTTATTTTGGCATCCGGATGATGATTCTAGCATGAAATTGCTTGGGCACCTGTTAATTTTTAAGATTTTGACACATTCACCTCAAATGTACAATCATGCGCTAAAAACGCATTTAAAGCAATAAAAAGGTGATTATGGCTGTCAAACCTAAACCAAACGTTGTGCACTCAAATCTTTTGCTGTATTTAGTTTATTTTGGCATCCGGATGATGATTCTAGCATGAAATTGCTTGGGCACCTGTTAATTTTTAAGATTTTGACACATTCAGCTCAAATGTACAATCATGCGCTAAAAACGCATTTAAAGCAATAAAAAGGTGATTATGGCTGTCAAACCTAAACCAAACGTTGTGCACTCAAATCTTTTGCTGTATTTAGTTTATTTTGGCATCCGGATGATGATTCTAGCATGAAATTGCTTGGGCACCTGTTAATTTTTAAGATTTTGACACATTCAGCTCAAATGTACACAATTGCTGATTATGGCTGTCAAATCTAAACCAAACGTTGTGCACTCAAATCTTTTGCTGTATTTAGTTTATTTTGGCATCCGGATGATGATTCTAGCATGAAATTGCTTGGGCACCTGTTAATTTTTAAGATTTTGACACATTCAGCTCAAATGTACACAATTGCTGATTATGGCTGTCAAATCTAAATCAAACGTTGTGCACTCAAATCTTTTGCTGTATTTAGTTTATTTTGGCATCCGGATGATGATTCTAGCATGAAATTGCTTGGGCACCTGTTAATTTTTAAGATTTTGACACATTCAGCTCAAATGTACAATCATGCGCTAAAAACGCATTTAAAGCAATAAAAAGGTGATTATGGCTGTCAAACCTAAACCAAACGTTGTGCACTCAAATCTTTTGCTGTATTTAGTTTATTTTGGCATCCGGATGATGATTCTAGCATGAAATTGCTTGGGCACCTGTTAATTTTTAAGATTTTGACACATTCAGCTCAAATGTACACAATTGCTGATTATGGCTGTCAAATCTAAACCAAACGTTGTGCACTCAAATCTTTTGCTGTATTTAGTTTATTTTGGCATCCGGATGATGATTCTAGCATGAAATTGCTTGGGCACCTGTTAATTTTTAAGATTTTGACACATTCAGCTCAAATGTACAATCATGCGCTAAAAACGCATTTAAAGCAATAAAAAGGTGATTATGGCTGTCAAACCTAAATAAAACGTTGTGCACTCAAATCTTTTGCTGTATTTAGTTTATTTTGGCATCCGGATGATGATTCTAGCATGAAATTGCTTGGGCACCTGTTAATTTTTAAGATTTTGACACATTCAGCTCAAATGTACACAATTGCTGATTATGGCTGTCAAATCTAAACCAAACGTTGTGCACTCAAATCTTTTGCTGTATTTAGTTTATTTTGGCATCCGGATGATGATTCTAGCATGAAATTGCTTGGGCACCTGTTAATTTTTAAGATTTTGACACATTCAGCTCAAATGTACAATCATGCGCTAAAAACGCATTTAAAGCAATAAAAAGGTGATTATGGCTGTCAAACCTAAACCAAACGTTGTGCACTCAAATCTTTTGCTGTATTTAGTTTATTTTGGCATCCGGATGATGATTCTAGCATGAAATTGCTTGGGCACCTGTTAATTTTTAAGATTTTGACACATTCAGCTCAAATGTACACAATTGCTGATTATGGCTGTCAAATCTAAACCAAACGTTGTGCACTCAAATCTTTTGCTGTATTTAGTTTATTTTGGCATCCGGATGATGATTCTAGCATGAAATTGCTTGGGCACCTGTTAATTTTTAAGATTTTGACACATTCAGCTCAAATGTACAATCATGCGCTAAAAACGCATTTAAAGCAATAAAAAGGTGATTATGGCTGTCAAACCTAAACCAAACGTTGTGCACTCAAATCTTTTGCTGTATTTAGTTTATTTTGGCATCCGGATGATGATTCTAGCATGAAATTGCTTGGGCACCTGTTAATTTTTAAGATTTTGACACATTCAGCTCAAATGTACACAATTGCTGATTATGGCTGTCAAATCTAAACCAAACGTTGTGCACTCAAATCTTTTGCTGTATTTAGTTTATTTTGGCATCCGGATGATGATTATAGCATGAAATTGCTTGGGCACCTGTTAATTTTTAAGATTTTGACACATTCAGCTCAAATGTACACAATTGCTGATTATGGCTGTCAAATCTAAACCAAACGTTGTGCACTCAAATCTTTTGCTGTATTTAGTTTATTTTGGCATCCGGATGATGATTCTAGCATGAAATTGCTTGGGCACCTGTTAATTTTTAAGATTTTGACACATTCAGCTCAAATGTACAATCATGCGCTAAAAACGCATTTAAAGCAATAAAAAGGTGATTATGGCTGTCAAACCTAAACCAAACGTTGTGCACTCAAATCTTTTGCTGTATTTAGTTTATTTTGGCATCCGGATGATGATTCTAGCATGAAATTGCTTGGGCACCTGTTAATTTTTAAGATTTTGACACATTCAGCTCAAATGTACACAATTGCTGATTATGGCTGTCAAATCTAAACCAAACGTTGTGCACTCAAATCTTTTGCTGTATTTAGTTTATTTTGGCATCCGGATGATGATTCTAGCATGAAATTGCTTGGGCACCTGTTAATTTTTAAGATTTTGACACATTCAGCTCAAATGTACAATCATGCGCTAAAAACGCATTTAAAGCAATAAAAAGGTGATTATGGCTGTCAAACCTAAACCAAACGTTGTGCACTCAAATCTTTTGCTGTATTTAGTTTATTTTGGCATCCGGATGATGATTCTAGCATGAAATTGCTTGGGCACCTGTTAATTTTTAAGATTTTGACACATTCAGCTCAAATGTACACAATTGCTGATTATGGCTGTCAAATCTAAACCAAACGTTGTGCACTCAAATCTTTTGCTGTATTTAGTTTATTTTGGCATCCGGATGATGATTCTAGCATGAAATTGCTTGGGCACCTGTTAATTTTTAAGATTTTGACACATTCAGCTCAAATGTACAATCATGCGCTAAAAACGCATTTAAAGCAATAAAAAGGTGATTATGGCTGTCAAACCTAAACCAAACGTTGTGCACTCAAATCTTTTGCTGTATTTAGTTTATTTTGGCATCCGGATGATGATTCTAGCATGAAATTGCTTGGGCACCTGTTAATTTTTAAGATTTTGACACATTCAGCTCAAATGTACACAATTGCTGATTATGGCTGTCAAATCTAAACCAAACGTTGTGCACTCAAATCTTTTGCTGTATTTAGTTTATTTTGGCATCCGGATGATGATTCTAGCATGAAATTGCTTGGGCACCTGTTAATTTTTAAGATTTTGACACATTCAGCTCAAATGTACAATCATGCGCTAAAAACGCATTTAAAGCAATAAAAAGGTGATTATGGCTGTCAAACCTAAACCAAACGTTGTGCACTCAAATCTTTTGCTGTATTTAGTTTATTTTGGCATCCGGATGATGATTCTAGCATGAAATTGCTTGGGCACCTGTTAATTTTTAAGATTTTGACACATTCAGCTCAAATGTACACAATTGCTGATTATGGCTGTCAAATCTAAACCAAACGTTGTGCACTCAAATCTTTTGCTGTATTTAGTTTATTTTGGCATCCGGATGATGATTCTAGCATGAAATTGCTTGGGCACCTGTTAATTTTTAAGATTTTGACACATTCAGCTCAAATGTACAATCATGCGCTAAAAACGCATTTAAAGCAATAAAAAGGTGATTATGGCTGTCAAACCTAAACCAAACGTTGTGCACTCAAATCTTTTGCTGTATTTAGTTTATTTTGGCATCCGGATGATGATTCTAGCATGAAATTGCTTGGGCACCTGTTAATTTTTAAGATTTTGACACATTCAGCTCAAATGTACACAATTGCTGATTATGGCTGTCAAATCTAAACCAAACGTTGTGCACTCAAATCTTTTGCTGTATTTAGTTTATTTTGGCATCCGGATGATGATTCTAGCATGAAATTGCTTGGGCACCTGTTAATTTTTAAGATTTTGACACATTCAGCTCAAATGTACAATCATGCGCTAAAAACGCATTTAAAGCAATAAAAAGGTGATTATGGCTGTCAAACCTAAACCAAACGTTGTGCACTCAAATCTTTTGCTGTATTTAGTTTATTTTGGCATCCGGATGATGATTCTAGCATGAAATTGCTTGGGCACCTGTTAATTTTTAAGATTTTGACACATTCAGCTCAAATGTACACAATTGCTGATTATGGCTGTCAAATCTAAACCAAACGTTGTGCACTCAAATCTTTTGCTGTATTTAGTTTATTTTGGCATCCGGATGATGATTCTAGCATGAAATTGCTTGGGCACCTGTTAATTTTTAAGATTTTGACACATTCAGCTCAAATGTACAATCATGCGCTAAAAAACGCATTTAAAGCAATAAAAAGGTGATTATGGCTGTCAAACCTAAACCAAACGTTGTGCACTCAAATCTTTTGCTGTATTTAGTTTATTTTGGCATCCGGATGATGATTCTAGCATGAAATTGCTTGGGCACCTGTTAATTTTTAAGATTTTGACACATTCAGCTCAAATGTACACAATTGCTGATTATGGCTGTCAAATCTAAACCAAACGTTGTGCACTCAAATCTTTTGCTGTATTTAGTTTATTTTGGCATCCGGATGATGATTCTAGCATGAAATTGCTTGGGCACCTGTTAATTTTTAAGATTTTGACACATTCAGCTCAAATGTACAATCATGCGCTAAAAACGCATTTAAAGCAATAAAAGGTGATTATGGCTGTCAAACCTAAACCAAACGTTGTGCACTCAAATCTTTTGCTGTATTTAGTTTATTTTGGCATCCGGATGATGATTCTAGCATGAAATTGCTTGGGCACCTGTTAATTTTTAAGATTTTGACACATTCAGCTCAAATGTACACAATTGCTGATTATGGCTGTCAAATCTAAACCAAACGTTGTGCACTCAAATCTTTTGCTGTATTTAGTTTATTTTGGCATCCGGATGATGATTCTAGCATGAAATTGCTTGGGCACCTGTTAATTTTTAAGATTTTGACACATTCAGCTCAAATGTACAATCATGCGCTAAAAACGCATTTAAAGCAATAAAAAGGTGATTATGGCTGTCAAACCTAAACCAAACGTTGTGCACTCAAATCTTTTGCTGTATTTAGTTTATTTTGGCATCCGGATGATGATTCTAGCATGAAATTGCTTGGGCACCTGTTAATTTTTAAGATTTTGACACATTCAGCTCAAATGTACACAATTGCTGATTATGGCTGTCAAATCTAAACCAAACGTTGTGCACTCAAATCTTTTGCTGTATTTAGTTTATTTTGGCATCCGGATGATGATTCTAGCATGAAATTGCTTGGGCACCTGTTAATTTTTAAGATTTTGACACATTCAGCTCAAATGTACAATCATGCGCTAAAAACGCATTTAAAGCAATAAAAAGGTGATTATGGCTGTCAAACCTAAACCAAACGTTGTGCACTCAAATCTTTTGCTGTATTTAGTTTATTTTGGCATCCGGATGATGATTCTAGCATGAAATTGCTTGGGCACCTGTTAATTTTTAAGATTTTGACACATTCAGCTCAAATGTACACAATTGCTGATTATGGCTGTCAAATCTAAACCAAACGTTGTGCACTCAAATCTTTTGCTGTATTTAGTTTATTTTGGCATCCGGATGATGATTCTAGCATGAAATTGCTTGGGCACCTGTTAATTTTTAAGATTTTGACACATTCAGCTCAAATGTACAATCATGCGCTAAAAACGCATTTAAAGCAATAAAAAGGTGATTATGGCTGTCAAACCTAAACCAAACGTTGTGCACTCAAATCTTTTGCTGTATTTAGTTTATTTTGGCATCCGGATGATGATTCTAGCATGAAATTGCTTGGGCACCTGTTAATTTTTAAGATTTTGACACATTCAGCTCAAATGTACACAATTGCTGATTATGGCTGTCAAATCTAAACCAAACGTTGTGCACTCAAATCTTTTGCTGTATTTAGTTTATTTTGGCATCCGGATGATGATTCTAGCATGAAATTGCTTGGGCACCTGTTAATTTTTAAGATTTTGACACATTCAGCTCAAATGTACAATCATGCGCTAAAAACCCATTTAAAGCAATAAAAAGGTGATTATGGCTGTCAAACCTAAACCAAACGTTGTGCACTCAAATCTTTTGCTGTATTTAGTTTATTTTGGCATCCGGATGATGATTCTAGCATGAAATTGCTTGGGCACCTGTTAATTTTTAAGATTTTGACACATTCAGCTCAAATGTACACAATTGCTGATTATGGCTGTCAAATCTAAACCAAACGTTGTGCACTCAAATCTTTTGCTGTATTTAGTTTATTTTGGCATCCGGATGATGATTCTAGCATGAAATTGCTTGGGCACCTGTTAATTTTTAAGATTTTGACACATTCAGCTCAAATGTACAATCATGCGCTAAAAACGCATTTAAAGCAATAAAAAGGTGATTATGGCTGTCAAACCTAAACCAAACGTTGTGCACTCAAATCTTTTGCTGTATTTAGTTTATTTTGGCATCCGGATGATGATTCTAGCATGAAATTGCTTGGGCACCTGTTAATTTTTAAGATTTTGACACATTCAGCTCAAATGTACACAATTGCTGATTATGGCTGTCAAATCTAAACCAAACGTTGTGCACTCAAATCTTTTGCTGTATTTAGTTTATTTTGGCATCCGGATGATGATTCTAGCATGAAATTGCTTGGGCACCTGTTAATTTTTAAGATTTTGACACATTCAGCTCAAATGTACAATCATGCGCTAAAAACGCATTTAAAGCAATAAAAAGGTGATTATGGCTGTCAAACCTAAACCAAACGTTGTGCACTCAAATCTTTTGCTGTATTTAGTTTATTTTGGCATCCGGATGATGATTCTAGCATGAAATTGCTTGGGCACCTGTTAATTTTTAAGATTTTGACACATTCAGCTCAAATGTACACAATTGCTGATTATGGCTGTCAAACCTAAACCAAACGTTGTGCACTCAAATCTTTTGCTGTATTTAGTTTATTTTGGCATCCGGATGATGATTCTAGCATGAAATTGCTTGGGCACCTGTTAATTTTTAAGATTTTGACACATTCAGCTCAAATGTACAATCATGCGCTAAAAAGGCATTTAAAGCAATGAAAAGGTGATTATGGCTGTTAAACCTAAACCAAACGTTGTGCACTCAAATATTTTGCTGTATTTAGTTTATTTTGGCATCCGGATGATGATTCTAGCATGAAATTGCTTGGGCACCTGTTAATTTTTAAGATTTTGACACATTCAGCTCAAATGTACACAATTGCTGATTATGGCTGTCAAATCTAAACCAAACGTTGTGCACTCAAATCTTTTGCTGTATTTAGTTTATTTTGGCATCCGGATGATGATTCTAGCATGAAATTGCTTGGGCACCTGTTAATTTTTAAGATTTTGACACATTCAGCTCAAATGTACAATCATGCGCTAAAAACGCATTTAAAGCAATAAAAAGGTGATTATGGCTGTCAAACCTAAACCAAACGTTGTGCACTCAAATCTTTTGCTGTATTTAGTTTATTTTGGCATCCGGATGATGATTCTAGCATGAAATTGCTTGGGTACCTGTTAATTTTTAAGATTTTGACACATTCAGCTCAAATGTACACAATTGCTGATTATGGCTGTCAAATCTAAACCAAACGTTGTGCACTCAAATCTTTTGCTGTATTTAGTTTATTTTGGCATCCGGATGATGATTCTAGCATGAAATTGCTTGGGCACCTGTTAATTTTTAAGATTTTGACACATTCAGCTCAAATGTACAATCATGCGCTAAAAACGCATTTAAAGCAATAAAAAGGTGATTATGGCTGTCAAACCTAAACCAAACGTTGTGCACTCAAATCTTTTGCTGTATTTAGTTTATTTTGGCATCCGGATGATGATTCTAGCATGAAATTGCTTGGGCACCTGTTAATTTTTAAGATTTTGACACATTCAGCTCAAATGTACAATCATGCGCTAAAAACGCATTTAAAGCAATAAAAAGGTGATTATGGCTGTCAAACCTAAACCAAACGTTGTGCACTCAAATCTTTTGCTGTATTTAGTTTATTTTGGCATCCGGATGATGATTCTAGCATGAAATTGCTTGGGCACCTGTTAATTTTTAAGATTTTGACACATTCAGCTCAAATGTACACAATTGCTGATTATGGCTGTCAAATCTAAACCAAACGTTGTGCACTCAAATCTTTTGCTGTATTTAGTTTATTTTGGCATCCGGATGATGATTCTAGCATGAAATTGCTTGGGCACCTGTTAATTTTTAAGATTTTGACACATTCAGCTCAAATGTACAATCATGCGCTAAAAACGCATTTAAAGCAATAAAAAGGTGATTATGGCTGTCAAACCTAAACCAAACGTTGTGCACTCAAATCTTTTGCTGTATTTAGTTTATTTTGGCATCCGGATGATGATTCTAGCATGAAATTGCTTGGGCACCTGTTAATTTTTAAGATTTTGACACATTCAGCTCAAATGTACACAATTGCTGATTATGGCTGTCAAATCTAAACCAAACGTTGTGCACTCAAATCTTTTGCTGTATTTAGTTTATTTTGGCATCCGGATGATGATTCTAGCATGAAATTGCTTGGGCACCTGTTAATTTTTAAGATTTTGACACATTCAGCTCAAATGTACAATCATGCGCTAAAAACGCATTTAAAGCAATAAAAAGGTGATTATGGCTGTCAAACCTAAACCAAACGTTGTGCACTCAAATCTTTTGCTGTATTTAGTTTATTTTGGCATCCGGATGATGATTCTAGCATGAAATTGCTTGGGCACCTGTTAATTTTTAAGATTTTGACACATTCAGCTCAAATGTACACAATTGCTGATTATGGCTGTCAAATCTAAACCAAACGTTGTGCACTCAAATCTTTTGCTGTATTTAGTTTATTTTGGCATCCGGATGATGATTCTAGCATGAAATTGCTTGGGCACCTGTTAATTTTTAAGATTTTGACACATTCAGCTCAAATGTACACAATTGCTGATTATGGCTGTCAAACCTAAACCAAACGTTGTGCACTCAAATCTTTTGCTGTATTTAGTTTATTTTGGCATCCGGATGATGATTCTAGCATGAAATTGCTTGGGCACCTGTTAATTTTTAAGATTTTGACACATTCAGCTCAAATGTACAATCATGCGCTAAAAAGGCATTTAAAGCAATGAAAAGGTGATTATGGCTGTTAAACCTAAACCAAACGTTGTGCACTCAAATCTTTTGCTGTATTTAGTTTATTTTGGCATCCGGATGATGATTCTAGCATGAAATTGCTTGGGCACCTGTTAATTTTTAAGATTTTGACACATTCAGCTCAAATGTACACAATTGCTGATTATGGCTGTCAAATCTAAACCAAACGTTGTGCACTCAAATCTTTTGCTGTATTTAGTTTATTTTGGCATCCGGATGATGATTCTAGCATGAAATTGCTTGGGCACCTGTTAATTTTTAAGATTTTGACACATTCAGCTCAAATGTACAATCATGCGCTAAAAACGCATTTAAAGCAATAAAATGGTGATTATGGCTGTCAAACCTAAACCAAACGTTGTGCACTCAAATCTTTTGCTGTATTTAGTTTATTTTGGCATCCGGATGATGATTCTAGCATGAAATTGCTTGGGTACCTGTTAATTTTTAAGATTTTGACACATTCAGCTCAAATGTACACAATTGCTGATTATGGCTGTCAAATCTAAACCAAACGTTGTGCACTCAAATCTTTTGCTGTATTTAGTTTATTTTGGCATCCGGATGATGATTCTAGCATGAAATTGCTTGGGCACCTGTTAATTTTTAAGATTTTGACACATTCAGCTCAAATGTACAATCATGCGCTAAAAACGCATTTAAAGCAATAAAAAGGTGATTATGGCTGTCAAACCTAAACCAAACGTTGTGCACTCAAATCTTTTGCTGTATTTAGTTTATTTTGGCATCCGGATGATGATTCTAGCATGAAATTGCTTGGGCACCTGTTAATTTTTAAGATTTTGACACATTCAGCTCAAATGTACAATCATGCGCTAAAAACGCATTTAAAGCAATAAAAAGGTGATTATGGCTGTCAAACCTAAACCAAACGTTGTGCACTCAAATCTTTTGCTGTATTTAGTTTATTTTGGCATCCGGATGATGATTCTAGCATGAAATTGCTTGGGCACCTGTTAATTTTTAAGATTTTGACACATTCAGCTCAAATGTACACAATTGCTGATTATGGCTGTCAAATCTAAACCAAACGTTGTGCACTCAAATCTTTTGCTGTATTTAGTTTATTTTGGCATCCGGATGATGATTCTAGCATGAAATTGCTTGGGCACCTGTTAATTTTTAAGATTTTGACACATTCAGCTCAAATGTACAATCATGCGCTAAAAACGCATTTAAAGCAATAAAAAGGTGATTATGGCTGTCAAACCTAAACCAAACGTTGTGCACTCAAATCTTTTGCTGTATTTAGTTTATTTTGGCATCCGGATGATGATTCTAGCATGAAATTGCTTGGGCACCTGTTAATTTTTAAGATTTTGACACATTCAGCTCAAATGTACACAATTGCTGATTATGGCTGTCAAATCTAAACCAAACGTTGTGCACTCAAATCTTTTGCTGTATTTAGTTTATTTTGGCATCCGGATGATGATTCTAGCATGAAATTGCTTGGGCACCTGTTAATTTTTAAGATTTTGACACATTCAGCTCAAATGTACAATCATGCGCTAAAAACGCATTTAAAGCAATAAAAAGGTGATTATGGCTGTCAAACCTAAACCAAACGTTGTGCACTCAAATCTTTTGCTGTATTTAGTTTATTTTGGCATCCGGATGATGATTCTAGCATGAAATTGCTTGGGCACCTGTTAATTTTTAAGATTTTGACACATTCAGCTCAAATGTACACAATTGCTGATTATGGCTGTCAAATCTAAACCAAACGTTGTGCACTCAAATCTTTTGCTGTATTTAGTTTATTTTGGCATCCGGATGATGATTCTAGCATGAAATTGCTTGGGCACCTGTTAATTTTTAAGATTTTGACACATTCAGCTCAAATGTACAATCATGCGCTAAAAACGCATTTAAAGCAATAAAAAGGTGATTATGGCTGTCAAACCTAAACCAAACGTTGTGCACTCAAATCTTTTGCTGTATTTAGTTTATTTTGGCATCCGGATGATGATTCTAGCATGAAATTGCTTGGGCACCTGTTAATTTTTAAGATTTTGACACATTCAGCTCAAATGTACACAATTGCTGATTATGGCTGTCAAATCTAAACCAAACGTTGTGCACTCAAATCTTTTGCTGTATTTAGTTTATTTTGGCATCCGGATGATGATTCTAGCATGAAATTGCTTGGGCACCTGTTAATTTTTAAGATTTTGACACATTCAGCTCAAATGTACAATCATGCGCTAAAAACGCATTTAAAGCAATAAAAAGGTGATTATGGCTGTCAAACCTAAACCAAACGTTGTGCACTCAAATCTTTTGCTGTATTTAGTTTATTTTGGCATCCGGATGATGATTCTAGCATGAAATTGCTTGGGCACCTGTTAATTTTTAAGATTTTGACACATTCAGCTCAAATGTACACAATTGCTGATTATGGCTGTCAAACCTAAACCAAACGTTGTGCACTCAAATCTTTTGCTGTATTTAGTTTATTTTGGCATCCGGATGATGATTCTAGCATGAAATTGCTTGGGCACCTGTTAATTTTTAAGATTTTGACACATTCAGCTCAAATGTACAATCATGCGCTAAAAAGGCATTTAAAGCAATGAAAAGGTGATTATGGCTGTTAAACCTAAACCAAACGTTGTGCACTCAAATATTTTGCTGTATTTAGTTTATTTTGGCATCCGGATGATGATTCTAGCATGAAATTGCTTGGGCACCTGTTAATTTTTAAGATTTTGACACATTCAGCTCAAATGTACACAATTGCTGATTATGGCTGTCAAATCTAAACCAAACGTTGTGCACTCAAATCTTTTGCTGTATTTAGTTTATTTTGGCATCCGGATGATGATTCTAGCATGAAATTGCTTGGGCACCTGTTAATTTTTAAGATTTTGACACATTCAGCTCAAATGTACAATCATGCGCTAAAAACGCATTTAAAGCAATAAAAAGGTGATTATGGCTGTCAAACCTAAACCAAACGTTGTGCACTCAAATCTTTTGCTGTATTTAGTTTATTTTGGCATCCGGATGATGATTCTAGCATGAAATTGCTTGGGTACCTGTTAATTTTTAAGATTTTGACACATTCAGCTCAAATGTACACAATTGCTGATTATGGCTGTCAAATCTAAACCAAACGTTGTGCACTCAAATCTTTTGCTGTATTTAGTTTATTTTGGCATCCGGATGATGATTCTAGCATGAAATTGCTTGGGCACCTGTTAATTTTTAAGATTTTGACACATTCAGCTCAAATGTACAATCATGCGCTAAAAACGCATTTAAAGCAATAAAAAGGTGATTATGGCTGTCAAACCTAAACCAAACGTTGTGCACTCAAATCTTTTGCTGTATTTAGTTTATTTTGGCATCCGGATGATGATTCTAGCATGAAATTGCTTGGGCACCTGTTAATTTTTAAGATTTTGACACATTCAGCTCAAATGTACAATCATGCGCTAAAAACGCATTTAAAGCAATAAAAAGGTGATTATGGCTGTCAAACCTAAACCAAACGTTGTGCACTCAAATCTTTTGCTGTATTTAGTTTATTTTGGCATCCGGATGATGATTCTAGCATGAAATTGCTTGGGCACCTGTTAATTTTTAAGATTTTGACACATTCAGCTCAAATGTACACAATTGCTGATTATGGCTGTCAAATCTAAACCAAACGTTGTGCACTCAAATCTTTTGCTGTATTTAGTTTATTTTGGCATCCGGATGATGATTCTAGCATGAAATTGCTTGGGCACCTGTTAATTTTTAAGATTTTGACACATTCAGCTCAAATGTACAATCATGCGCTAAAAACGCATTTAAAGCAATAAAAAGGTGATATGGCTGTCAAACCTAAACCAAACGTTGTGCACTCAAATCTTTTGCTGTATTTAGTTTATTTTGGCATCCGGATGATGATTCTAGCATGAAATTGCTTGGGCACCTGTTAATTTTTAAGATTTTGACACATTCAGCTCAAATGTACACAATTGCTGATTATGGCTGTCAAATCTAAACCAAACGTTGTGCACTCAAATCTTTTGCTGTATTTAGTTTATTTTGGCATCCGGATGATGATTCTAGCATGAAATTGCTTGGGCACCTGTTAATTTTTAAGATTTTGACACATTCAGCTCAAATGTACAATCATGCGCTAAAAACGCATTTAAAGCAATAAAAAGGTGATTATGGCTGTCAAACCTAAACCAAACGTTGTGCACTCAAATCTTTTGCTGTATTTAGTTTATTTTGGCATCCGGATGATGATTCTAGCATGAAATTGCTTGGGCACCTGTTAATTTTTAAGATTTTGACACATTCAGCTCAAATGTACAATCATGCGCTAAAAACGCATTTAAAGCAATAAAAAGGTGATTATGGCTGTCAAACCTAAACCAAACGTTGTGCACTCAAATCTTTTGCTGTATTTAGTTTATTTTGGCATCCGGATGATGATTCTAGCATGAAATTGCTTGGGCACCTGTTAATTTTTAAGATTTTGACACATTCAGCTCAAATGTACACAATTGCTGATTATGGCTGTCAAATCTAAACCAAACGTTGTGCACTCAAATCTTTTGCTGTATTTAGTTTATTTTGGCATCCGGATGATGATTCTAGCATGAAATTGCTTGGGCACCTGTTAATTTTTAAGATTTTGACACATTCAGCTCAAATGTACAATCATGCGCTAAAAACGCATTTAAAGCAATAAAAAGGTGATTATGGCTGTCAAACCTAAACCAAACGTTGTGCACTCAAATCTTTTGCTGTATTTAGTTTATTTTGGCATCCGGATGATGATTCTAGCATGAAATTGCTTGGGCACCTGTTAATTTTTAAGATTTTGACACATTCAGCTCAAATGTACAATCATGCGCTAAAAACGCATTTAAAGCAATAAAAAGGTGATTATGGCTGTCAAACCTAAACCAAACGTTGTGCACTCAAATCTTTTGCTGTATTTAGTTTATTTTGGCATCCGGATGATGATTCTAGCATGAAATTGCTTGGGCACCTGTTAATTTTTAAGATTTTGACACATTCAGCTCAAATGTACACAATTGCTGATTATGGCTGTCAAATCTAAACCAAACGTTGTGCACTCAAATCTTTTGCTGTATTTAGTTTATTTTGGCATCCGGATGATGATTCTAGCATGAAATTGCTTGGGCACCTGTTAATTTTTAAGATTTTGACACATTCAGCTCAAATGTACAATCATGCGCTAAAAACGCATTTAAAGCAATAAAAAGGTGATTATGGCTGTCAAACCTAAACCAAACGTTGTGCACTCAAATCTTTTGCTGTATTTAGTTTATTTTGGCATCCGGATGATGATTCTAGCATGAAATTGCTTGGGCACCTGTTAATTTTTAAGATTTTGACACATTCAGCTCAAATGTACACAATTGCTGATTATGGCTGTCAAATCTAAACCAAACGTTGTGCACTCAAATCTTTTGCTGTATTTTGTTTATTTTGGCATCCGGATGATGATTCTAGCATGAAATTGCTTGGGCACCTGTTAATTTTTAAGATTTTGACACATTCAGCTCAAATGTACAATCATGCGCTAAAAACGCATTTAAAGCAATAAAAAGGTGATTATGGCTGTCAAACCTAAACCAAACGTTGTGCACTCAAATCTTTTGCTGTATTTAGTTTATTTTGGCATCCGGATGATGATTCTAGCATGAAATTGCTTGGGCACCTGTTAATTTTTAAGATTTTGACACATTCAGCTCAAATGTACACAATTGCTGATTATGGCTGTCAAATCTAAACCAAACGTTGTGCACTCAAATCTTTTGCTGTATTTAGTTTATTTTGGCATCCGGATGATGATTCTAGCATGAAATTGCTTGGGCACCTGTTAATTTTTAAGATTTTGACACATTCAGCTCAAATGTACAATCATGCGCTAAAAACGCATTTAAAGCAATAAAAAGGTGATTATGGCTGTCAAACCTAAACCAAACGTTGTGCACTCAAATCTTTTGCTGTATTTAGTTTATTTTGGCATCCGGATGATGATTCTAGCATGAAATTGCTTGGGCACCTGTTAATTTTTAAGATTTTGACACATTCAGCTCAAATGTACAATCATGCGCTAAAAACGCATTTAAAGCAATAAAAAGGTGATTATGGCTGTCAAACCTAAACCAAACGTTGTGCACTCAAATCTTTTGCTGTATTTAGTTTATTTTGGCATCCGGATGATGATTCTAGCATGAAATTGCTTGGGCACCTGTTAATTTTTAAGATTTTGACACATTCAGCTCAAATGTACACAATTGCTGATTATGGCTGTCAAATCTAAACCAAACGTTGTGCACTCAAATCTTTTGCTGTATTTAGTTTATTTTGGCATCCGGATGATGATTCTAGCATGAAATTGCTTGGGCACCTGTTAATTTTTAAGATTTTGACACATTCAGCTCAAATGTACAATCATGCGCTAAAAACGCATTTAAAGCAATAAAAAGGTGATTATGGCTGTCAAACCTAAACCAAACGTTGTGCACTCAAATCTTTTGCTGTATTTAGTTTATTTTGGCATCCGGATGATGATTCTAGCATGAAATTGCTTGGGCACCTGTTAATTTTTAAGATTTTGACACATTCAGCTCAAATGTACACAATTGCTGATTATGGCTGTCAAATCTAAACCAAACGTTGTGCACTCAAATCTTTTGCTGTATTTTGTTTATTTTGGCATCCGGATGATGATTCTAGCATGAAATTGCTTGGGCACCTGTTAATTTTTAAGATTTTGACACATTCAGCTCAAATGTACAATCATGCGCTAAAAACGCATTTAAAGCAATAAAAAGGTGATTATGGCTGTCAAACCTAAACCAAACGTTGTGCACTCAAATCTTTTGCTGTATTTAGTTTATTTTGGCATCCGGATGATGATTCTAGCATGAAATTGCTTGGGCACCTGTTAATTTTTAAGATTTTGACACATTCAGCTCAAATGTACACAATTGCTGATTATGGCTGTCAAATCTAAACCAAACGTTGTGCACTCAAATCTTTTGCTGTATTTAGTTTATTTTGGCATCCGGATGATGATTCTAGCATGAAATTGCTTGGGCACCTGTTAATTTTTAAGATTTTGACACATTCAGCTCAAATGTACAATCATGCGCTAAAAACGCATTTAAAGCAATAAAAAGGTGATTATGGCTGTCAAACCTAAACCAAACGTTGTGCACTCAAATCTTTTGCTGTATTTAGTTTATTTTGGCATCCGGATGATGATTCTAGCATGAAATTGCTTGGGCACCTGTTAATTTTTAAGATTTTGACACATTCAGCTCAAATGTACACAATTGCTGATTATGGCTGTCAAACCTAAACCAAACGTTGTGCACTCAAATCTTTTGCTGTATTTAGTTTATTTTGGCATCCGGATGATGATTCTAGCATGAAATTGCTTGGGCACCTGTTAATTTTTAAGATTTTGACACATTCAGCTCAAATGTACAATCATGCGCTAAAAAGGCATTTAAAGCAATGAAAAGGTGATTATGGCTGTAAACCTAAACCAAACGTTGTGCACTCAAATATTTTGCTGTATTTAGTTTATTTTGGCATCCGGATGATGATTCTAGCATGAAATTGCTTGGGCACCTGTTAATTTTTAAGATTTTGACACATTCAGCTCAAATGTACACAATTGCTGATTATGGCTGTCAAATCTAAACCAAACGTTGTGCACTCAAATCTTTTGCTGTATTTAGTTTATTTTGGCATCCGGATGATGATTCTAGCATGAAATTGCTTGGGCACCTGTTAATTTTTAAGATTTTGACACATTCAGCTCAAATGTACAATCATGCGCTAAAAACGCATTTAAAGCAATAAAAAGGTGATTATGGCTGTCAAACCTAAACCAAACGTTGTGCACTCAAATCTTTTGCTGTATTTAGTTTATTTTGGCATCCGGATGATGATTCTAGCATGAAATTGCTTGGGTACCTGTTAATTTTTAAGATTTTGACACATTCAGCTCAAATGTACACAATTGCTGATTATGGCTGTCAAATCTAAACCAAACGTTGTGCACTCAAATCTTTTGCTGTATTTAGTTTATTTTGGCATCCGGATGATGATTCTAGCATGAAATTGCTTGGGCACCTGTTAATTTTTAAGATTTTGACACATTCAGCTCAAATGTACAATCATGCGCTAAAAACGCATTTAAAGCAATAAAAAGGTGATTATGGCTGTCAAACCTAAACCAAACGTTGTGCACTCAAATCTTTTGCTGTATTTAGTTTATTTTAGCATCCGGATGATGATTCTAGCATGAAATTGCTTGGGCACCTGTTAATTTTTAAGATTTTGACACATTCAGCTCAAATGTACAATCATGCGCTAAAAACGCATTTAAAGCAATAAAAAGGTGATTATGGCTGTCAAACCTAAACCAAACGTTGTGCACTCAAATCTTTTGCTGTATTTAGTTTATTTTGGCATCCGGATGATGATTCTAGCATGAAATTGCTTGGGCACCTGTTAATTTTTAAGATTTTGACACATTCAGCTCAAATGTACACAATTGCTGATTATGGCTGTCAAATCTAAACCAAACGTTGTGCACTCAAATCTTTTGCTGTATTTAGTTTATTTTGGCATCCGGATGATGATTCTAGCATGAAATTGCTTGGGCACCTGTTAATTTTTAAGATTTTGACACATTCAGCTCAAATGTACAATCATGCGCTAAAAACGCATTTAAAGCAATAAAAAGGTGATTATGGCTGTCAAACCTAAACCAAACGTTGTGCACTCAAATCTTTTGCTGTATTTAGTTTATTTTGGCATCCGGATGATGATTCTAGCATGAAATTGCTTGGGCACCTGTTAATTTTTAAGATTTTGACACATTCAGCTCAAATGTACACAATTGCTGATTATGGCTGTCAAATCTAAACCAAACGTTGTGCACTCAAATCTTTTGCTGTATTTAGTTTATTTTGGCATCCGGATGATGATTCTAGCATGAAATTGCTTGGGCACCTGTTAATTTTTAAGATTTTGACACATTCAGCTCAAATGTACAATCATGCGCTAAAAACGCATTTAAAGCAATAAAAAGGTGATTATGGCTGTCAAACCTAAACCAAACGTTGTGCACTCAAATCTTTTGCTGTATTTAGTTTATTTTGGCATCCGGATGATGATTCTAGCATGAAATTGCTTGGGCACCTGTTAATTTTTAAGATTTTGACACATTCAGCTCAAATGTACACAATTGCTGATTATGGCTGTCAAATCTAAACCAAACGTTGTGCACTCAAATCTTTTGCTGTATTTAGTTTATTTTGGCATCCGGATGATGATTCTAGCATGAAATTGCTTGGGCACCTGTTAATTTTTAAGATTTTGACACATTCAGCTCAAATGTACAATCATGCGCTAAAAACGCATTTAAAGCAATAAAAAGGTGATTATGGCTGTCAAACCTAAACCAAACGTTGTGCACTCAAATCTTTTGCTGTATTTAGTTTATTTTGGCATCCGGATGATGATTCTAGCATGAAATTGCTTGGGCACCTGTTAATTTTTAAGATTTTGACACATTCAGCTCAAATGTACACAATTGCTGATTATGGCTGTCAAATCTAAACCAAACGTTGTGCACTCAAATCTTTTGCTGTATTTAGTTTATTTTGGCATCCGGATGATGATTCTAGCATGAAATTGCTTGGGCACCTGTTAATTTTTAAGATTTTGACACATTCAGCTCAAATGTACAATCATGCGCTAAAAACGCATTTAAAGCAATAAAAAGGTGATTATGGCTGTCAAACCTAAACCAAACGTTGTGCACTCAAATCTTTTGCTGTATTTAGTTTATTTTGGCATCCGGATGATGATTCTAGCATGAAATTGCTTGGGCACCTGTTAATTTTTAAGATTTTGACACATTCAGCTCAAATGTACACAATTGCTGATTATGGCTGTCAAATCTAAACCAAACGTTGTGCACTCAAATCTTTTGCTGTATTTAGTTTATTTTGGCATCCGGATGATGATTCTAGCATGAAATTGCTTGGGCACCTGTTAATTTTTAAGATTTTGACACATTCAGCTCAAATGTACAATCATGCGCTAAAAACGCATTTAAAGCAATAAAAAGGTGATTATGGCTGTCAAACCTAAACCAAACGTTGTGCACTCAAATCTTTTGCTGTATTTAGTTTATTTTGGCATCCGGATGATGATTCTAGCATGAAATTGCTTGGGCACCTGTTAATTTTTAAGATTTTGACACATTCAGCTCAAATGTACACAATTGCTGATTATGGCTGTCAAATCTAAACCAAACGTTGTGCACTCAAATCTTTTGCTGTATTTAGTTTATTTTGGCATCCGGATGATGATTCTAGCATGAAATTGCTTGGGCACCTGTTAATTTTTAAGATTTTGACACATTCAGCTCAAATGTACAATCATGCGCTAAAAACGCATTTAAAGCAATAAAAAGGTGATTATGGCTGTCAAACCTAAACCAAACGTTGTGCACTCAAATCTTTTGCTGTATTTAGTTTATTTTGGCATCCGGATGATGATTCTAGCATGAAATTGCTTGGGCACCTGTTAATTTTTAAGATTTTGACACATTCAGCTCAAATGTACACAATTGCTGATTATGGCTGTCAAATCTAAACCAAACGTTGTGCACTCAAATCTTTTGCTGTATTTTGTTTATTTTGGCATCCGGATGATGATTCTAGCATGAAATTGCTTGGGCACCTGTTAATTTTTAAGATTTTGACACATTCAGCTCAAATGTACAATCATGCGCTAAAAACGCATTTAAAGCAATAAAAAGGTGATTATGGCTGTCAAACCTAAACCAAACGTTGTGCACTCAAATCTTTTGCTGTATTTAGTTTATTTTGGCATCCGGATGATGATTCTAGCATGAAATTGCTTGGGCACCTGTTAATTTTTAAGATTTTGACACATTCAGCTCAAATGTACAATCATGCGCTAAAAAGGCATTTAAAGCAATGAAAAGGTGATTATGGCTGTTAAACCTAAACCAAACGTTGTGCACTCAAATATTTTGCTGTATTTAGTTTATTTTGGCATCCGGATGATGATTCTAGCATGAAATTGCTTGGGCACCTGTTAATTTTTAAGATTTTGACACATTCAGCTCAAATGTACACAATTGCTGATTATGGCTGTCAAATCTAAACCAAACGTTGTGCACTCAAATCTTTTGCTGTATTTAGTTTATTTTGGCATCCGGATGATGATTCTAGCATGAAATTGCTTGGGCACCTGTTAATTTTTAAGATTTTGACACATTCAGCTCAAATGTACAATCATGCGCTAAAAACGCATTTAAAGCAATAAAAAGGTGATTATGGCTGTCAAACCTAAACCAAACGTTGTGCACTCAAATCTTTTGCTGTATTTAGTTTATTTTGGCATCCGGATGATGATTCTAGCATGAAATTGCTTGGGTACCTGTTAATTTTTAAGATTTTGACACATTCAGCTCAAATGTACACAATTGCTGATTATGGCTGTCAAATCTAAACCAAACGTTGTGCACTCAAATCTTTTGCTGTATTTAGTTTATTTTGGCATCCGGATGATGATTCTAGCATGAAATTGCTTGGGCACCTGTTAATTTTTAAGATTTTGACACATTCAGCTCAAATGTACAATCATGCGCTAAAAACGCATTTAAAGCAATAAAAAGGTGATTATGGCTGTCAAACCTAAACCAAACGTTGTGCACTCAAATCTTTTGCTGTATTTAGTTTATTTTGACATCCGGATGATGATTCTAGCATGAAATTGCTTGGGCACCTGTTAATTTTTAAGATTTTGACACATTCAGCTCAAATGTACAATCATGCGCTAAAAACGCATTTAAAGCAATAAAAAGGTGATTATGGCTGTCAAACCTAAACCAAACGTTGTGCACTCAAATCTTTTGCTGTATTTAGTTTATTTTGGCATCCGGATGATGATTCTAGCATGAAATTGCTTGGGCACCTGTTAATTTTTAAGATTTTGACACATTCAGCTCAAATGTACACAATTGCTGATTATGGCTGTCAAATCTAAACCAAACGTTGTGCACTCAAATCTTTTGCTGTATTTAGTTTATTTTGGCATCCGGATGATGATTCTAGCATGAAATTGCTTGGGCACCTGTTAATTTTTAAGATTTTGACACATTCAGCTCAAATGTACAATCATGCGCTAAAAACGCATTTAAAGCAATAAAAAGGTGATTATGGCTGTCAAACCTAAACCAAACGTTGTGCACTCAAATCTTTTGCTGTATTTAGTTTATTTTGGCATCCGGATGATGATTCTAGCATGAAATTGCTTGGGCACCTGTTAATTTTTAAGATTTTGACACATTCAGCTCAAATGTACAATCATGCGCTAAAAACGCATTTAAAGCAATAAAAAGGTGATTATGGCTGTCAAACCTAAACCAAACGTTGTGCACTCAAATCTTTTGCTGTATTTAGTTTATTTTGGCATCCGGATGATGATTCTAGCATGAAATTGCTTGGGCACCTGTTAATTTTTAAGATTTTGACACATTCAGCTCAAATGTACACAATTGCTGATTATGGCTGTCAAATCTAAACCAAACGTTGTGCACTCAAATCTTTTGCTGTATTTAGTTTATTTTGGCATCCGGATGATGATTCTAGCATGAAATTGCTTGGGCACCTGTTAATTTTTAAGATTTTGACACATTCAGCTCAAATGTACAATCATGCGCTAAAAACGCATTTAAAGCAATAAAAAGGTGATTATGGCTGTCAAACCTAAACCAAACGTTGTGCACTCAAATCTTTTGCTGTATTTAGTTTATTTTGGCATCCGGATGATGATTCTAGCATGAAATTGCTTGGGCACCTGTTAATTTTTAAGATTTTGACACATTCAGCTCAAATGTACAATCATGCGCTAAAAACGCATTTAAAGCAATAAAAAGGTGATTATGGCTGTCAAACCTAAACCAAACGTTGTGCACTCAAATCTTTTGCTGTATTTAGTTTATTTTGGCATCCGGATGATGATTCTAGCATGAAATTGCTTGGGCACCTGTTAATTTTTAAGATTTTGACACATTCAGCTCAAATGTACACAATTGCTGATTATGGCTGTCAAATCTAAACCAAACGTTGTGCACTCAAATCTTTTGCTGTATTTAGTTTATTTTGGCATCCGGATGATGATTCTAGCATGAAATTGCTTGGGCACCTGTTAATTTTTAAGATTTTGACACATTCAGCTCAAATGTACAATCATGCGCTAAAAACGCATTTAAAGCAATAAAAAGGTGATTATGGCTGTCAAACCTAAACCAAACGTTGTGCACTCAAATCTTTTGCTGTATTTAGTTTATTTTGGCATCCGGATGATGATTCTAGCATGAAATTGCTTGGGCACCTGTTAATTTTTAAGATTTTGACACATTCAGCTCAAATGTACACAATTGCTGATTATGGCTGTCAAATCTAAACCAAACGTTGTGCACTCAAATCTTTTGCTGTATTTTGTTTATTTTGGCATCCGGATGATGATTCTAGCATGAAATTGCTTGGGCACCTGTTAATTTTTAAGATTTTGACACATTCAGCTCAAATGTACAATCATGCGCTAAAAACGCATTTAAAGCAATAAAAAGGTGATTATGGCTGTCAAACCTAAACCAAACGTTGTGCACTCAAATCTTTTGCTGTATTTAGTTTATTTTGGCATCCGGATGATGATTCTAGCATGAAATTGCTTGGGCACCTGTTAATTTTTAAGATTTTGACACATTCAGCTCAAATGTACACAATTGCTGATTATGGCTGTCAAATCTAAACCAAACGTTGTGCACTCAAATCTTTTGCTGTATTTAGTTTATTTTGGCATCCGGATGATGATTCTAGCATGAAATTGCTTGGGCACCTGTTAATTTTTAAGATTTTGACACATTCAGCTCAAATGTACAATCATGCGCTAAAAACGCATTTAAAGCAATAAAAAGGTGATTATGGCTGTCAAACCTAAACCAAACGTTGTGCACTCAAATCTTTTGCTGTATTTAGTTTATTTTGGCATCCGGATGATGATTCTAGCATGAAATTGCTTGGGCACCTGTTAATTTTTAAGATTTTGACACATTCAGCTCAAATGTACACAATTGCTGATTATGGCTGTCAAATCTAAACCAAACGTTGTGCACTCAAATCTTTTGCTGTATTTAGTTTATTTTGGCATCCGGATGATGATTCTAGCATGAAATTGCTTGGGCACCTGTTAATTTTTAAGATTTTGACACATTCAGCTCAAATGTACAATCATGCGCTAAAAACGCATTTAAAGCAATAAAAAGGTGATTATGGCTGTCAAACCTAAACCAAACGTTGTGCACTCAAATCTTTTGCTGTATTTAGTTTATTTTGGCATCCGGATGATGATTCTAGCATGAAATTGCTTGGGCACCTGTTAATTTTTAAGATTTTGACACATTCACCTCAAATGTACAATCATGCGCTAAAAACGCATTTAAAGCAATAAAAAGGTGATTATGGCTGTCAAACCTAAACCAAACGTTGTGCACTCAAATCTTTTGCTGTATTTAGTTTATTTTGGCATCCGGATGATGATTCTAGCATGAAATTGCTTGGGCACCTGTTAATTTTTAAGATTTTGACACATTCAGCTCAAATGTACAATCATGCGCTAAAAACGCATTTAAAGCAATAAAAAGGTGATTATGGCTGTCAAACCTAAACCAAACGTTGTGCACTCAAATCTTTTGCTGTATTTAGTTTATTTTGGCATCCGGATGATGATTCTAGCATGAAATTGCTTGGGCACCTGTTAATTTTTAAGATTTTGACACATTCAGCTCAAATGTACACAATTGCTGATTATGGCTGTCAAATCTAAACCAAACGTTGTGCACTCAAATCTTTTGCTGTATTTAGTTTATTTTGGCATCCGGATGATGATTCTAGCATGAAATTGCTTGGGCACCTGTTAATTTTTAAGATTTTGACACATTCAGCTCAAATGTACACAATTGCTGATTATGGCTGTCAAATCTAAATCAAACGTTGTGCACTCAAATCTTTTGCTGTATTTAGTTTATTTTGGCATCCGGATGATGATTCTAGCATGAAATTGCTTGGGCACCTGTTAATTTTTAAGATTTTGACACATTCAGCTCAAATGTACAATCATGCGCTAAAAACGCATTTAAAGCAATAAAAAGGTGATTATGGCTGTCAAACCTAAACCAAACGTTGTGCACTCAAATCTTTTGCTGTATTTAGTTTATTTTGGCATCCGGATGATGATTCTAGCATGAAATTGCTTGGGCACCTGTTAATTTTTAAGATTTTGACACATTCAGCTCAAATGTACACAATTGCTGATTATGGCTGTCAAATCTAAACCAAACGTTGTGCACTCAAATCTTTTGCTGTATTTAGTTTATTTTGGCATCCGGATGATGATTCTAGCATGAAATTGCTTGGGCACCTGTTAATTTTTAAGATTTTGACACATTCAGCTCAAATGTACAATCATGCGCTAAAAACGCATTTAAAGCAATAAAAAGGTGATTATGGCTGTCAAACCTAAACCAAACGTTGTGCACTCAAATCTTTTGCTGTATTTAGTTTATTTTGGCATCCGGATGATGATTCTAGCATGAAATTGCTTGGGCACCTGTTAATTTTTAAGATTTTGACACATTCAGCTCAAATGTACACAATTGCTGATTATGGCTGTCAAATCTAAACCAAACGTTGTGCACTCAAATCTTTTGCTGTATTTAGTTTATTTTGGCATCCGGATGATGATTCTAGCATGAAATTGCTTGGGCACCTGTTAATTTTTAAGATTTTGACACATTCAGCTCAAATGTACAATCATGCGCTAAAGACGCATTTAAAGCAATAAAAAGGTGATTATGGCTGTCAAACCTAAACCAAACGTTGTGCACTCAAATCTTTTGCTGTATTTAGTTTATTTTGGCATCCGGATGATGATTCTAGCATGAAATTGCTTGGGCACCTGTTAATTTTTAAGATTTTGACACATTCAGCTCAAATGTACACAATTGCTGATTATGGCTGTCAAACCTAAACCAAACGTTGTGCACTCAAATCTTTTGCTGTATTTAGTTTATTTTGGCATCCGGATGATGATTCTAGCATGAAATTGCTTGGGCACCTGTTAATTTTTAAGATTTTGACACATTCAGCTCAAATGTACAATCATGCGCTAAAAAGGCATTTAAAGCAATGAAAAGGTGATTATGGCTGTAAACCTAAACCAAACGTTGTGCACTCAAATCTTTTGCTGTATTTAGTTTATTTTGGCATCCGGATGATGATTCTAGCATGAAATTGCTTGGGCACCTGTTAATTTTTAAGATTTTGACACATTCAGCTCAAATGTACACAATTGCTGATTATGGCTGTCAAATCTAAACCAAACGTTGTGCACTCAAATCTTTTGCTGTATTTAGTTTATTTTGGCATCCGGATGATGATTCTAGCATGAAATTGCTTGGGCACCTGTTAATTTTTAAGATTTTGACACATTCAGCTCAAATGTACAATCATGCGCTAAAAACGCATTTAAAGCAATAAAAAGGTGATTATGGCTGTCAAACCTAAACCAAACGTTGTGCACTCAAATCTTTTGCTGTATTTAGTTTATTTTGGCATCCGGATGATGATTCTAGCATGAAATTGCTTGGGTACCTGTTAATTTTTAAGATTTTGACACATTCAGCTCAAATGTACACAATTGCTGATTATGGCTGTCAAATCTAAACCAAACGTTGTGCACTCAAATCTTTTGCTGTATTTAGTTTATTTTGGCATCCGGATGATGATTCTAGCATGAAATTGCTTGGGCACCTGTTAATTTTTAAGATTTTGACACATTCAGCTCAAATGTACAATCATGCGCTAAAAACGCATTTAAAGCAATAAAAAGGTGATTATGGCTGTCAAACCTAAACCAAACGTTGTGCACTCAAATCTTTTGCTGTATTTAGTTTATTTTGGCATCCGGATGATGATTCTAGCATGAAATTGCTTGGGCACCTGTTAATTTTTAAGATTTTGACACATTCAGCTCAAATGTACAATCATGCGCTAAAAACGCATTTAAAGCAATAAAAAGGTGATTATGGCTGTCAAACCTAAACCAAACGTTGTGCACTCAAATCTTTTGCTGTATTTAGTTTATTTTGGCATCCGGATGATGATTCTAGCATGAAATTGCTTGGGCACCTGTTAATTTTTAAGATTTTGACACATTCAGCTCAAATGTACACAATTGCTGATTATGGCTGTCAAATCTAAACCAAACGTTGTGCACTCAAATCTTTTGCTGTATTTAGTTTATTTTGGCATCCGGATGATGATTCTAGCATGAAATTGCTTGGGCACCTGTTAATTTTTAAGATTTTGACACATTCAGCTCAAATGTACAATCATGCGCTAAAAACGCATTTAAAGCAATAAAAAGGTGATTATGGCTGTCAAACCTAAACCAAACGTTGTGCACTCAAATCTTTTGCTGTATTTAGTTTATTTTGGCATCCGGATGATGATTCTAGCATGAAATTGCTTGGGCACCTGTTAATTTTTAAGATTTTGATACATTCAGCTCAAATGTACACAATTGCTGATTATGGCTGTCAAATCTAAACCAAACGTTGTGCACTCAAATCTTTTGCTGTATTTAGTTTATTTTGGCATCCGGATGATAATTCTAGCATGAAATTGCTTGGGCACCTGTTAATTTTTAAGATTTTGACACATTCAGCTCAAATGTACACAATTGCTGATTATGGCTGTCAAATCTAAACCAAACGTTGTGCACTCAAATCTTTTGCTGTATTTAGTTTATTTTGGCATCCGGATGATGATTCTAGCATGAAATTGCTTGGGCACCTGTTAATTTTTAAGATTTTGACACATTCAGCTCAAATGTACAATCATGCGCTAAAAACGCATTTAAAGCAATAAAAAGGTGATTATGGCTGTCAAACCTAAACCAAACGTTGTGCACTCAAATCTTTTGCTGTATTTAGTTTATTTTGGCATCCGGATGATGATTCTAGCATGAAATTGCTTGGGCACCTGTTAATTTTTAAGATTTTGACACATTCAGCTCAAATGTACACAATTGCTGATTATGGCTGTCAAATCTAAACCAAACGTTGTGCACTCAAATCTTTTGCTGTATTTTGTTTATTTTGGCATCCGGATGATGATTCTAGCATGAAATTGCTTGGGCACCTGTTAATTTTTAAGATTTTGACACATTCAGCTCAAATGTACAATCATGCGCTAAAAACGCATTTAAAGCAATAAAAAGGTGATTATGGCTGTCAAACCTAAACCAAACGTTGTGCACTCAAATCTTTTGCTGTATTTAGTTTATTTTGGCATCCGGATGATGATTCTAGCATGAAATTGCTTGGGCACCTGTTAATTTTTAAGATTTTGACACATTCAGCTCAAATGTACACAATTGCTGATTATGGCTGTCAAATCTAAACCAAACGTTGTGCACTCAAATCTTTTGCTGTATTTAGTTTATTTTGGCATCCGGATGATGATTCTAGCATGAAATTGCTTGGGCACCTGTTAATTTTTAAGATTTTGACACATTCAGCTCAAATGTACAATCATGCGCTAAAAACGCATTTAAAGCAATAAAAAGGTGATTATGGCTGTCAAACCTAAACCAAACGTTGTGCACTCAAATCTTTTGCTGTATTTAGTTTATTTTGGCATCCGGATGATGATTCTAGCATGAAATTGCTTGGGCACCTGTTAATTTTTAAGATTTTGACACATTCAGCTCAAATGTACACAATTGCTGATTATGGCTGTCAAATCTAAACCAAACGTTGTGCACTCAAATCTTTTGCTGTATTTAGTTTATTTTGGCATCCGGATGATGATTCTAGCATGAAATTGCTTGGGCACCTGTTAATTTTTAAGATTTTGACACATTCAGCTCAAATGTACAATCATGCGCTAAAAACGCATTTAAAGCAATAAAAAGGTGATTATGGCTGTCAAACCTAAACCAAACGTTGTGCACTCAAATCTTTTGCTGTATTTAGTTTATTTTGGCATCCGGATGATGATTCTAGCATGAAATTGCTTGGGCACCTGTTAATTTTTAAGATTTTGACACATTCAGCTCAAATGTACACAATTGCTGATTATGGCTGTCAAATCTAAACCAAACGTTGTGCACTCAAATCTTTTGCTGTATTTAGTTTATTTTGGCATCCGGATGATGATTCTAGCATGAAATTGCTTGGGCACCTGTTAATTTTTAAGATTTTGACACATTCAGCTCAAATGTACACAATTGCTGATTATGGCTGTCAAATCTAAACCAAACGTTGTGCACTCAAATCTTTTGCTGTATTTAGTTTATTTTGGCATCCGGATGATGATTCTAGCATGAAATTGCTTGGGCACCTGTTAATTTTTAAGATTTTGACACATTCAGCTCAAATGTACAATCATGCGCTAAAAACGCATTTAAAGCAATAAAAAGGTGATTATGGCTGTCAAACCTAAACCAAACGTTGTGCACTCAAATCTTTTGCTGTATTTAGTTTATTTTGGCATCCGGATGATGATTCTAGCATGAAATTGCTTGGGCACCTGTTAATTTTTAAGATTTTGACACATTCAGCTCAAATGTACACAATTGCTGATTATGGCTGTCAAACCTAAACCAAACGTTGTGCACTCAAATCTTTTGCTGTATTTAGTTTATTTTGGCATCCGGATGATGATTCTAGCATGAAATTGCTTGGGCACCTGTTAATTTTTAAGATTTTGACACATTCAGCTCAAATGTACAATCATGCGCTAAAAAGGCATTTAAAGCAATGAAAAGGTGATTATGGCTGTAAACCTAAACCAAACGTTGTGCACTCAAATCTTTTGCTGTATTTAGTTTATTTTGGCATCCGGATGATGATTCTAGCATGAAATTGCTTGGGCACCTGTTAATTTTTAAGATTTTGACACATTCAGCTCAAATGTACACAATTGCTGATTATGGCTGTCAAATCTAAACCAAACGTTGTGCACTCAAATCTTTTGCTGTATTTAGTTTATTTTGGCATCCGGATGATGATTCTAGCATGAAATTGCTTGGGCACCTGTTAATTTTTAAGATTTTGACACATTCAGCTCAAATGTACAATCATGCGCTAAAAACGCATTTAAAGCAATAAAAAGGTGATTATGGCTGTCAAACCTAAACCAAACGTTGTGCACTCAAATCTTTTGCTGTATTTAGTTTATTTTGGCATCCGGATGATGATTCTAGCATGAAATTGCTTGGGCACCTGTTAATTTTTAAGATTTTGACACATTCAGCTCAAATGTACAATCATGCGCTAAAAACGCATTTAAAGCAATAAAAAGGTGATTATGGCTGTCAAACCTAAACCAAACGTTGTGCACTCAAATCTTTTGCTGTATTTAGTTTATTTTGGCATCCGGATGATGATTCTAGCATGAAATTGCTTGGGCACCTGTTAATTTTTAAGATTTTGACACATTCAGCTCAAATGTACACAATTGCTGATTATGGCTGTCAAATCTAAACCAAACGTTGTGCACTCAAATCTTTTGCTGTATTTAGTTTATTTTGGCATCCGGATGATGATTCTAGCATGAAATTGCTTGGGCACCTGTTAATTTTTAAGATTTTGACACATTCAGCTCAAATGTACAATCATGCGCTAAAAACGCATTTAAAGCAATAAAAAGGTGATTATGGCTGTCAAACCTAAACCAAACGTTGTGCACTCAAATCTTTTGCTGTATTTAGTTTATTTTGGCATCCGGATGATGATTCTAGCATGAAATTGCTTGGGCACCTGTTAATTTTTAAGATTTTGACACATTCAGCTCAAATGTACACAATTGCTGATTATGGCTGTCAAATCTAAACCAAACGTTGTGCACTCAAATCTTTTGCTGTATTTAGTTTATTTTGGCATCCGGATGATGATTCTAGCATGAAATTGCTTGGGCACCTGTTAATTTTTAAGATTTTGACACATTCAGCTCAAATGTACAATCATGCGCTAAAAACGCATTTAAAGCAATAAAAAGGTGATTATGGCTGTCAAACCTAAACCAAACGTTGTGCACTCAAATCTTTTGCTGTATTTAGTTTATTTTGGCATCCGGATGATGATTCTAGCATGAAATTGCTTGGGCACCTGTTAATTTTTAAGATTTTGACACATTCAGCTCAAATGTACACAATTGCTGATTATGGCTGTCAAATCTAAACCAAACGTTGTGCACTCAAATCTTTTGCTGTATTTAGTTTATTTTGGCATCCGGATGATGATTCTAGCATGAAATTGCTTGGGCACCTGTTAATTTTTAAGATTTTGACACATTCAGCTCAAATGTACACAATTGCTGATTATGGCTGTCAAATCTAAACCAAACGTTGTGCACTCAAATCTTTTGCTGTATTTAGTTTATTTTGGCATCCGGATGATGATTCTAGCATGAAATTGCTTGGGCACCTGTTAATTTTTAAGATTTTGACACATTCAGCTCAAATGTACAATCATGCGCTAAAAACGCATTTAAAGCAATAAAAAGGTGATTATGGCTGTCAAACCTAAACCAAACGTTGTGCACTCAAATCTTTTGCTGTATTTAGTTTATTTTGGCATCCGGATGATGATTCTAGCATGAAATTGCTTGGGCACCTGTTAATTTTTAAGATTTTGACACATTCAGCTCAAATGTACACAATTGCTGATTATGGCTGTCAAATCTAAACCAAACGTTGTGCACTCAAATCTTTTGCTGTATTTAGTTTATTTTGGCATCCGGATGATGATTCTAGCATGAAATTGCTTGGGCACCTGTTAATTTTTAAGATTTTGACACATTCAGCTCAAATGTACACAATTGCTGATTATGGCTGTCAAATCTAAACCAAACGTTGTGCACTCAAATCTTTTGCTGTATTTAGTTTATTTTGGCATCCGGATGATGATTCTAGCATGAAATTGCTTGGGCACCTGTTAATTTTTAAGATTTTGACACATTCAGCTCAAATGTACAATCATGCGCTAAAAACGCATTTAAAGCAATAAAAAGGTGATTATGGCTGTCAAACCTAAACCAAACGTTGTGCACTCAAATCTTTTGCTGTATTTAGTTTATTTTGGCATCCGGATGATGATTCTAGCATGAAATTGCTTGGGCACCTGTTAATTTTTAAGATTTTGACACATTCAGCTCAAATGTACACAATTGCTGATTATGGCTGTCAAATCTAAACCAAACGTTGTGCACTCAAATCTTTTGCTGTATTTAGTTTATTTTGGCATCCGGATGATGATTCTAGCATGAAATTGCTTGGGCACCTGTTAATTTTTAAGATTTTGACACATTCAGCTCAAATGTACACAATTGCTGATTATGGCTGTCAAATCTAAACCAAACGTTGTGCACTCAAATCTTTTGCTGTATTTAGTTTATTTTGGCATCCGGATGATGATTCTAGCATGAAATTGCTTGGGCACCTGTTAATTTTTAAGATTTTGACACATTCAGCTCAAATGTACAATCATGCGCTAAAAACGCATTTAAAGCAATAAAAAGGTGATTATGGCTGTCAAACCTAAACCAAACGTTGTGCACTCAAATCTTTTGCTGTATTTAGTTTATTTTGGCATCCGGATGATGATTCTAGCATGAAATTGCTTGGGCACCTGTTAATTTTTAAGATTTTGACACATTCAGCTCAAATGTACACAATTGCTGATTATGGCTGTCAAATCTAAACCAAACGTTGTGCACTCAAATCTTTTGCTGTATTTAGTTTATTTTGGCATCCGGATGATGATTCTAGCATGAAATTGCTTGGGCACCTGTTAATTTTTAAGATTTTGACACATTCAGCTCAAATGTACAATCATGCGCTAAAAACGCATTTAAAGCAATAAAAAGGTGATTATGGCTGTCAAACCTAAACCAAACGTTGTGCACTCAAATCTTTTGCTGTATTTAGTTTATTTTGGCATCCGGATGATGATTATAGCATGAAATTGCTTGGGCACCTGTTAATTTTTAAGATTTTGACACATTCAGCTCAAATGTACACAATTGCTGGTTATGGCTGTCAAATCTAAACCAAACGTTGTGCACTCAAATCTTTTGCTGTATTTAGTTTATTTTGGCATCCGGATGATGATTCTAGCATGAAATTGCTTGGGCACCTGTTAATTTTTAAGATTTTGACACATTCAGCTCAAATGTACACAATTGCTGATTATGGCTGTCAAATCTAAACCAAACGTTGTGCACTCAAATCTTTTGCTGTATTTAGTTTATTTTGGCATCCGGATGATGATTCTAGCATGAAATTGCTTGGGCACCTGTTAATTTTTAAGATTTTGACACATTCAGCTCAAATGTACAATCATGCGCTAAAAACGCATTTAAAGCAATAAAAAGGTGATTATGGCTGTCAAACCTAAACCAAACGTTGTGCACTCAAATCTTTTGCTGTATTTAGTTTATTTTGGCATCCGGAGGATGATTCTAGCATGAAATTGCTTGGGCACCTGTTAATTTTTAAGATTTTGACACATTCAGCTCAAATGTACACAATTGCTGATTATGGCTGTCAAATCTAAACCAAACGTTGTGCACTCAAATCTTTTGCTGTATTTAGTTTATTTTGGCATCCGGATGATGATTCTAGCATGAAATTGCTTGGGCACCTGGTAATTTTTAAGATTTTGACACATTCAGCTCAAATGTACAATCATGCGCTAAAAACGCATTTAAAGCAATAAAAAGGTGATTATGGCTGTCAAACCTAAACCAAACGTTGTGCACTCAAATCTTTTGCTGTATTTAGTTTATTTTGGCATCCGGATGATGATTCTAGCATGAAATTGCTTGGGCACCTGTTAATTTTTAAGATTTTGACACATTCAGCTCAAATGTACACAATTGCTGATTATGGCTGTCAAATCTAAACCAAACGTTGTGCACTCAAATCTTTTGCTGTATTTAGTTTATTTTGGCATCCGGATGATGATTCTAGCATGAAATTGCTTGGGCACCTGTTAATTTTTAAGATTTTGACACATTCAGCTCAAATGTACACAATTGCTGATTATGGCTGTCAAATCTAAACCAAACGTTGTGCACTCAAATCTTTTGCTGTATTTAGTTTATTTTGGCATCCGGATGATGATTCTAGCATGAAATTGCTTGGGCACCTGTTAATTTTTAAGATTTTGACACATTCAGCTCAAATGTACAATCATGCGCTAAAAACGCATTTAAAGCAATAAAAAGGTGATTATGGCTGTCAAACCTAAACCAAACGTTGTGCACTCAAATCTTTTGCTGTATTTAGTTTATTTTGGCATCCGGATGATGATTCTAGCATGAAATTGCTTGGGCACCTGTTAATTTTTAAGATTTTGACACATTCAGCTCAAATGTACACAATTGCTGATTATGGCTGTCAAACCTAAACCAAACGTTGTGCACTCAAATCTTTTGCTGTATTTAGTTTATTTTGGCATCCGGATGATGATTCTAGCATGAAATTGCTTGGGCACCTGTTAATTTTTAAGATTTTGACACATTCAGCTCAAATGTACAATCATGCGCTAAAAAGGCATTTAAAGCAATGAAAAGGTGATTATGGCTGTTAAACCTAAACCAAACGTTGTGCACTCAAATATTTTGCTGTATTTAGTTTATTTTGGCATCCGGATGATGATTCTAGCATGAAATTGCTTGGGCACCTGTTAATTTTTAAGATTTTGACACATTCAGCTCAAATGTACAATCATGCGCTAAAAACGCATTTAAAGCAATAAAAAGGTGATTATGGCTGTCAAACCTAAACCAAACGTTGTGCACTCAAATCTTTTGCTGTATTTAGTTTATTTTGGCATCCGGATGATGATTCTAGCATGAAATTGCTTGGGCACCTGTTAATTTTTAAGATTTTGACACATTCAGCTCAAATGTACACAATTGCTGATTATGGCTGTCAAATCTAAACCAAACGTTGTGCACTCAAATCTTTTGCTGTATTTAGTTTATTTTGGCATCCGGATGATGATTCTAGCATGAAATTGCTTGGGCACCTGTTAATTTTTAAGATTTTGACACATTCAGCTCAAATGTACACAATTGCTGATTATGGCTGTCAAATCTAAACCAAACGTTGTGCACTCAAATCTTTTGCTGTATTTAGTTTATTTTGGCATCCGGATGATGATTCTAGCATGAAATTGCTTGGGCACCTGTTAATTTTTAAGATTTTGACACATTCAGCTCAAATGTACAATCATGCGCTAAAAACGCATTTAAAGCAATAAAAAGGTGATTATGGCTGTCAAACCTAAACCAAACGTTGTGCACTCAAATCTTTTGCTGTATTTAGTTTATTTTGGCATCCGGATGATGATTCTAGCATGAAATTGCTTGGGCACCTGTTAATTTTTAAGATTTTGACACATTCAGCTCAAATGTACACAATTGCTGATTATGGCTGTCAAATCTAAACCAAACGTTGTGCACTCAAATCTTTTGCTGTATTTAGTTTATTTTGGCATCCGGATGATGATTATAGCATGAAATTGCTTGGGCACCTGTTAATTTTTAAGATTTTGACACATTCAGCTCAAATGTACACAATTGCTGATTATGGCTGTCAAATCTAAACCAAACGTTGTGCACTCAAATCTTTTGCTGTATTTAGTTTATTTTGCCATCCGGATGATGATTCTAGCATGAAATTGCTTGGGCACCTGTTAATTTTTAAGATTTTGACACATTCAGCTCAAATGTACAATCATGCGCTAAAAACGCATTTAAAGCAATAAAAAGGTGATTATGGCTGTCAAACCTAAACCAAACGTTGTGCACTCAAATCTTTTGCTGTATTTAGTTTATTTTGGCATCCGGATGATGATTCTAGCATGAAATTGCTTGGGCACCTGTTAATTTTTAAGATTTTGACACATTCAGCTCAAATGTACACAATTGCTGATTATGGCTGTCAAATCTAAACCAAACGTTGTGCACTCAAATCTTTTGCTGTATTTAGTTTATTTTGGCATCCGGATGATGATTCTAGCATGAAATTGCTTGGGCACCTGTTAATTTTTAAGATTTTGACACATTCAGCTCAAATGTACAATCATGCGCTAAAAACGCATTTAAAGCAATAAAAAGGTGATTATGGCTGTCAAACCTAAACCAAACGTTGTGCACTCAAATCTTTTGCTGTATTTAGTTTATTTTGGCATCCGGATGATGATTCTAGCATGAAATTGCTTGGGTACCTGTTAATTTTTAAGATTTTGACACATTCAGCTCAAATGTACACAATTGCTGATTATGGCTGTCAAATCTAAACCAAACGTTGTGCACTCAAATCTTTTGCTGTATTTAGTTTATTTTGGCATCCGGATGATGATTCTAGCATGAAATTGCTTGGGCACCTGTTAATTTTTAAGATTTTGACACATTCAGCTCAAATGTACAATCATGCGCTAAAAACGCATTTAAAGCAATAAAAAGGTGATTATGGCTGTCAAACCTAAACCAAACGTTGTGCACTCAAATCTTTTGCTGTATTTAGTTTATTTTGGCATCCGGGTGATGATTCTAGCATGAAATTGCTTGGGCACCTGTTAATTTTTAAGATTTTGACACATTCAGCTCAAATGTACAATCATGCGCTAAAAACGCATTTAAAGCAATAAAAAGGTGATTATGGCTGTCAAACCTAAACCAAACGTTGTGCACTCAAATCTTTTGCTGTATTTAGTTTATTTTGGCATCCGGATGATGATTCTAGCATGAAATTGCTTGGGCACCTGTTAATTTTTAAGATTTTGACACATTCAGCTCAAATGTACACAATTGCTGATTATGGCTGTCAAATCTAAACCAAACGTTGTGCACTCAAATCTTTTGCTGTATTTAGTTTATTTTGGCATCCGGATGATGATTCTAGCATGAAATTGCTTGGGCACCTGTTAATTTTTAAGATTTTGACACATTCAGCTCAAATGTACAATCATGCGCTAAAAACGCATTTAAAGCAATAAAAAGGTGATTATGGCTGTCAAACCTAAACCAAACGTTGTGCACTCAAATCTTTTGCTGTATTTAGTTTATTTTGGCATCCGGATGATGATTCTAGCATGAAATTGCTTGGGCACCTGTTAATTTTTAAGATTTTGACACATTCAGCTCAAATGTACAATCATGCGCTAAAAACGCATTTAAAGCAATAAAAAGGTGATTATGGCTGTCAAACCTAAACCAAACGTTGTGCACTCAAATCTTTTGCTGTATTTAGTTTATTTTGGCATCCGGATGATGATTCTAGCATGAAATTGCTTGGGCACCTGTTAATTTTTAAGATTTTGACACATTCAGCTCAAATGTACACAATTGCTGATTATGGCTGTCAAATCTAAACCAAACGTTGTGCACTCAAATCTTTTGCTGTATTTAGTTTATTTTGGCATCCGGATGATGATTCTAGCATGAAATTGCTTGGGCACCTGTTAATTTTTAAGATTTTGACACATTCAGCTCAAATGTACAATCATGCGCTAAAAACGCATTTAAAGCAATAAAAAGGTGATTATGGCTGTCAAACCTAAACCAAACGTTGTGCACTCAAATCTTTTGCTGTATTTAGTTTATTTTGGCATCCGGATGATGATTCTAGCATGAAATTGCTTGGGCACCTGTTAATTTTTAAGATTTTGACACATTCAGCTCAAATGTACACAATTGCTGATTATGGCTGTCAAATCTAAACCAAACGTTGTGCACTCAAATCTTTTGCTGTATTTTGTTTATTTTGGCATCCGGATGATGATTCTAGCATGAAATTGCTTGGGCACCTGTTAATTTTTAAGATTTTGACACATTCAGCTCAAATGTACAATCATGCGCTAAAAACGCATTTAAAGCAATAAAAAGGTGATTATGGCTGTCAAACCTAAACCAAACGTTGTGCACTCAAATCTTTTGCTGTATTTAGTTTATTTTGGCATCCGGATGATGATTCTAGCATGAAATTGCTTGGGCACCTGTTAATTTTTAAGATTTTGACACATTCAGCTCAAATGTACACAATTGCTGATTATGGCTGTCAAATCTAAACCAAACGTTGTGCACTCAAATCTTTTGCTGTATTTAGTTTATTTTGGCATCCGGATGATGATTCTAGCATGAAATTGCTTGGGCACCTGTTAATTTTTAAGATTTTGACACATTCAGCTCAAATGTACAATCATGCGCTAAAAACGCATTTAAAGCAATAAAAAGGTGATTATGGCTGTCAAACCTAAACCAAACGTTGTGCACTCAAATCTTTTGCTGTATTTAGTTTATTTTGGCATCCGGATGATGATTCTAGCATGAAATTGCTTGGGCACCTGTTAATTTTTAAGATTTTGACACATTCAGCTCAAATGTACACAATTGCTGATTATGGCTGTCAAATCTAAACCAAACGTTGTGCACTCAAATCTTTTGCTGTATTTAGTTTATTTTGGCATCCGGATGATGATTCTAGCATGAAATTGCTTGGGCACCTGTTAATTTTTAAGATTTTGACACATTCAGCTCAAATGTACAATCATGCGCTAAAAACGCATTTAAAGCAATAAAAAGGTGATTATGGCTGTCAAACCTAAACCAAACGTTGTGCACTCAAATCTTTTGCTGTATTTAGTTTATTTTGGCATCCGGATGATGATTCTAGCATGAAATTGCTTGGGCACCTGTTAATTTTTAAGATTTTGACACATTCAGCTCAAATGTACACAATTGCTGATTATGGCTGTCAAATCTAAACCAAACGTTGTGCACTCAAATCTTTTGCTGTATTTTGTTTATTTTGGCATCCGGATGATGATTCTAGCATGAAATTGCTTGGGCACCTGTTAATTTTTAAGATTTTGACACATTCAGCTCAAATGTACAATCATGCGCTAAAAACGCATTTAAAGCAATAAAAAGGTGATTATGGCTGTCAAACCTAAACCAAACGTTGTGCACTCAAATCTTTTGCTGTATTTAGTTTATTTTGGCATCCGGATGATGATTCTAGCATGAAATTGCTTGGGCACCTGTTAATTTTTAAGATTTTGACACATTCAGCTCAAATGTACACAATTGCTGATTATGGCTGTCAAACCTAAACCAAACGTTGTGCACTCAAATCTTTTGCTGTATTTAGTTTATTTTGGCATCCGGATGATGATTCTAGCATGAAATTGCTTGGGCACCTGTTAATTTTTAAGATTTTGACACATTCAGCTCAAATGTACAATCATGCGCTAAAAAGGCATTTAAAGCAATGAAAAGGTGATTATGGCTGTTAAACCTAAACCAAACGTTGTGCACTCAAATATTTTGCTGTATTTAGTTTATTTTGGCATCCGGATGATGATTCTAGCATGAAATTGCTTGGGCACCTGTTAATTTTTAAGATTTTGACACATTCAGCTCAAATGTACACAATTGCTGATTATGGCTGTCAAATCTAAACCAAACGTTGTGCACTCAAATCTTTTGCTGTATTTAGTTTATTTTGGCATCCGGATGATGATTCTAGCATGAAATTGCTTGGGCACCTGTTAATTTTTAAGATTTTGACACATTCAGCTCAAATGTACAATCATGCGCTAAAAACGCATTTAAAGCAATAAAAAGGTGATTATGGCTGTCAAACCTAAACCAAACGTTGTGCACTCAAATCTTTTGCTGTATTTAGTTTATTTTGGCATCCGGATGATGATTCTAGCATGAAATTGCTTGGGTACCTGTTAATTTTTAAGATTTTGACACATTCAGCTCAAATGTACACAATTGCTGATTATGGCTGTCAAATCTAAACCAAACGTTGTGCACTCAAATCTTTTGCTGTATTTAGTTTATTTTGGCATCCGGATGATGATTCTAGCATGAAATTGCTTGGGCACCTGTTAATTTTTAAGATTTTGACACATTCAGCTCAAATGTACAATCATGCGCTAAAAACGCATTTAAAGCAATAAAAAGGTGATTATGGCTGTCAAACCTAAACCAAACGTTGTGCACTCAAATCTTTTGCTGTATTTAGTTTATTTTGGCATCCGGATGATGATTCTAGCATGAAATTGCTTGGGCACCTGTTAATTTTTAAGATTTTGACACATTCAGCTCAAATGTACAATCATGCGCTAAAAACGCATTTAAAGCAATAAAAAGGTGATTATGGCTGTCAAACCTAAACCAAACGTTGTGCACTCAAATCTTTTGCTGTATTTAGTTTATTTTGGCATCCGGATGATGATTCTAGCATGAAATTGCTTGGGCACCTGTTAATTTTTAAGATTTTGACACATTCAGCTCAAATGTACACAATTGCTGATTATGGCTGTCAAATCTAAACCAAACGTTGTGCACTCAAATCTTTTGCTGTATTTAGTTTATTTTGGCATCCGGATGATGATTCTAGCATGAAATTGCTTGGGCACCTGTTAATTTTTAAGATTTTGACACATTCAGCTCAAATGTACAATCATGCGCTAAAAACGCATTTAAAGCAATAAAAAGGTGATTATGGCTGTCAAACCTAAACCAAACGTTGTGCACTCAAATCTTTTGCTGTATTTAGTTTATTTTGGCATCCGGATGATGATTCTAGCATGAAATTGCTTGGGCACCTGTTAATTTTTAAGATTTTGACACATTCAGCTCAAATGTACACAATTGCTGATTATGGCTGTCAAATCTAAACCAAACGTTGTGCACTCAAATCTTTTGCTGTATTTAGTTTATTTTGGCATCCGGATGATGATTCTAGCATGAAATTGCTTGGGCACCTGTTAATTTTTAAGATTTTGACACATTCAGCTCAAATGTACAATCATGCGCTAAAAACGCATTTAAAGCAATAAAAAGGTGATTATGGCTGTCAAACCTAAACCAAACGTTGTGCACTCAAATCTTTTGCTGTATTTAGTTTATTTTGGCATCCGGATGATGATTATAGCATGAAATTGCTTGGGCACCTGTTAATTTTTAAGATTTTGACACATTCAGCTCAAATGTACACAATTGCTGATTATGGCTGTCAAATCTAAACCAAACGTTGTGCACTCAAATCTTTTGCTGTATTTAGTTTATTTTGGCATCCGGATGATGATTCTAGCATGAAATTGCTTGGGCACCTGTTAATTTTTAAGATTTTGACACATTCAGCTCAAATGTACAATCATGCGCTAAAAACGCATTTAAAGCAATAAAAAGGTGATTATGGCTGTCAAACCTAAACCAAACGTTGTGCACTCAAATCTTTTGCTGTATTTAGTTTATTTTGGCATCCGGATGATGATTCTAGCATGAAATTGCTTGGGCACCTGTTAATTTTTAAGATTTTGACACATTCAGCTCAAATGTACACAATTGCTGATTATGGCTGTCAAATCTAAACCAAACGTTGTGCACTCAAATCTTTTGCTGTATTTAGTTTATTTTGGCATCCGGATGATGATTCTAGCATGAAATTGCTTGGGCACCTGTTAATTTTTAAGATTTTGACACATTCAGCTCAAATGTACAATCATGCGCTAAAAACGCATTTAAAGCAATAAAAAGGTGATTATGGCTGTCAAACCTAAACCAAACGTTGTGCACTCAAATCTTTTGCTGTATTTAGTTTATTTTGGCATCCGGATGATGATTCTAGCATGAAATTGCTTGGGCACCTGTTAATTTTTAAGATTTTGACACATTCAGCTCAAATGTACACAATTGCTGATTATGGCTGTCAAATCTAAACCAAACGTTGTGCACTCAAATCTTTTGCTGTATTTAGTTTATTTTGGCATCCGGATGATGATTCTAGCATGAAATTGCTTGGGCACCTGTTAATTTTTAAGATTTTGACACATTCAGCTCAAATGTACAATCATGCGCTAAAAACGCATTTAAAGCAATAAAAAGGTGATTATGGCTGTCAAACCTAAACCAAACGTTGTGCACTCAAATCTTTTGCTGTATTTAGTTTATTTTGGCATCCGGATGATGATTCTAGCATGAAATTGCTTGGGCACCTGTTAATTTTTAAGATTTTGACACATTCAGCTCAAATGTACACAATTGCTGATTATGGCTGTCAAATCTAAACCAAACGTTGTGCACTCAAATCTTTTGCTGTATTTAGTTTATTTTGGCATCCGGATGATGATTCTAGCATGAAATTGCTTGGGCACCTGTTAATTTTTAAGATTTTGACACATTCAGCTCAAATGTACAATCATGCGCTAAAAACCCATTTAAAGCAATAAAAAGGTGATTATGGCTGTCAAACCTAAACCAAACGTTGTGCACTCAAATCTTTTGCTGTATTTAGTTTATTTTGGCATCCGGATGATGATTCTAGCATGAAATTGCTTGGGCACCTGTTAATTTTTAAGATTTTGACACATTCAGCTCAAATGTACACAATTGCTGATTATGGCTGTCAAATCTAAACCAAACGTTGTGCACTCAAATCTTTTGCTGTATTTAGTTTATTTTGGCATCCGGATGATGATTCTAGCATGAAATTGCTTGGGCACCTGTTAATTTTTAAGATTTTGACACATTCAGCTCAAATGTACAATCATGCGCTAAAAACGCATTTAAAGCAATAAAAAGGTGATTATGGCTGTCAAACCTAAACCAAACGTTGTGTACTCAAATCTTTTGCTGTATTTAGTTTATTTTGGCATCCGGATGATGATTCTAGCATGAAATTGCTTGGGCACCTGTTAATTTTTAAGATTTTGACACATTCAGCTCAAATGTACACAATTGCTGATTATGGCTGTCAAATCTAAACCAAACGTTGTGCACTCAAATCTTTTGCTGTATTTAGTTTATTTTGGCATCCGGATGATGATTCTAGCATGAAATTGCTTGGGCACCTGTTAATTTTTAAGATTTTGACACATTCAGCTCAAATGTACAATCATGCGCTAAAAACGCATTTAAAGCAATAAAAAGGTGATTATGGCTGTCAAACCTAAACCAAACGTTGTGCACTCAAATCTTTTGCTGTATTTAGTTTATTTTGGCATCCGGATGATGATTCTAGCATGAAATTGCTTGGGCACCTGTTAATTTTTAAGATTTTGACACATTCACCTCAAATGTACAATCATGCGCTAAAAACGCATTTAAAGCAATAAAAAGGTGATTATGGCTGTCAAACCTAAACCAAACGTTGTGCACTCAAATCTTTTGCTGTATTTAGTTTATTTTGGCATCCGGATGATGATTCTAGCATGAAATTGCTTGGGCACCTGTTAATTTTTAAGATTTTGACACATTCAGCTCAAATGTACAATCATGCGCTAAAAACGCATTTAAAGCAATAAAAAGGTGATTATGGCTGTCAAACCTAAACCAAACGTTGTGCACTCAAATCTTTTGCTGTATTTAGTTTATTTTGGCATCCGGATGATGATTCTAGCATGAAATTGCTTGGGCACCTGTTAATTTTTAAGATTTTGACACATTCAGCTCAAATGTACACAATTGCTGATTATGGCTGTCAAATCTAAACCAAACGTTGTGCACTCAAATCTTTTGCTGTATTTAGTTTATTTTGGCATCCGGATGATGATTCTAGCATGAAATTGCTTGGGCACCTGTTAATTTTTAAGATTTTGACACATTCAGCTCAAATGTACACAATTGCTGATTATGGCTGTCAAATCTAAATCAAACGTTGTGCACTCAAATCTTTTGCTGTATTTAGTTTATTTTGGCATCCGGATGATGATTCTAGCATGAAATTGCTTGGGCACCTGTTAATTTTTAAGATTTTGACACATTCAGCTCAAATGTACAATCATGCGCTAAAAACGCATTTAAAGCAATAAAAAGGTGATTATGGCTGTCAAACCTAAACCAAACGTTGTGCACTCAAATCTTTTGCTGTATTTAGTTTATTTTGGCATCCGGATGATGATTCTAGCATGAAATTGCTTGGGCACCTGTTAATTTTTAAGATTTTGACACATTCAGCTCAAATGTACACAATTGCTGATTATGGCTGTCAAATCTAAACCAAACGTTGTGCACTCAAATCTTTTGCTGTATTTAGTTTATTTTGGCATCCGGATGATGATTCTAGCATGAAATTGCTTGGGCACCTGTTAATTTTTAAGATTTTGACACATTCAGCTCAAATGTACAATCATGCGCTAAAAACGCATTTAAAGCAATAAAAAGGTGATTATGGCTGTCAAACCTAAACCAAACGTTGTGCACTCAAATCTTTTGCTGTATTTAGTTTATTTTGGCATCCGGATGATGATTCTAGCATGAAATTGCTTGGGCACCTGTTAATTTTTAAGATTTTGACACATTCAGCTCAAATGTACACAATTGCTGATTATGGCTGTCAAATCTAAACCAAACGTTGTGCACTCAAATCTTTTGCTGTATTTAGTTTATTTTGGCATCCGGATGATGATTCTAGCATGAAATTGCTTGTGTCAGGGCTCGGAAGCGTGGTGGTGGACCCAAGTGCAGGAGGTGGAACGAGTCAGGGAGGCAGAGGTGCTCAAAAGGAGTCAATTTAATCAAACAAAAAACTAAAGTGGCAAACAGGCTTGGTGACAAAGAATAACAAAATACCGACAGGAAAAACTATACAAGAGTAGACTTAACTATGGCAAGCAAGAACGTAGGGAAACAGGAAAAATGAACCGACAAGAACTGAAACGAAAACCGATGACTAAGTACACACACTAATTACACACGACGAGACACAGCTGGGCAAGACACAAGTGGAAGGGGGAGCTGATTGGTTGACACATGAGGAAGGGCAGGCAAACACAGGTGGACATGGCAAGGCTTAACGAGACTAGGGAAGACAAGAAAAGCAGAACATAAACATGACAAACTCAAAACCCAACAAAAACAAAGCAAAACCTACCCCAAACAGAACCAAAACATGACAGTACCCCCCCTTCAAGGGACAGCTCCCAGATGTCCCATAAGGTCCATAAACAACAAAAACAGGCGGGAGGGTGCGTGGCCCACTATCGAGGGCAGTCCAAAAAAAACCAAACAAAATGCCAAAAGCCTAGAGGTGGCCAGACGAGGAGTGCCCAGAGGGCCAGTCAGGTGGGCGTCCCGGACGCCAGACGAGGAGTGCCCAGCGGGGCCAGTCTGGTGGACGTCCCGGACGCCAAACGAGGAGTGCCCAGCGGGGCCAGTCAGGTGGGCGTCCCGGACGCCAAACGAGGAGTGCCCAGCGGGGCCAGTCTGGTGGACGTCCCGGACGCCAAACGAAGAGTGCCCAGAGGGGCCAGTCTGGTGGGCGTCCCGGACGCCAGACGAGAAGGACCCGGCGGGGCCGGTCAGGAGGGCGTCCCTGACGCCCGACGAGGAGGGCCCGGCGGGGCCGGTCAGGAGGGCGTCCCTGATGCCCGACGAGGAGGGCCCGGCGGGGCCGGTCAGGAGGGCGTCCTCGACGTCCGACGAGGAGGGCCCGGCGGGGCCGGTCAGGAGGGCGTCCTCGACGCCCGACGAGGAGGGCCCGGCGGGGCCGGTCAGGAGGGCGTCCTCGACGCCCGACGAGGAGGGCCCGGCGGGGCCGGTCAGGAGGGCGTCCTCGACGCCCGACGAGGAGGGCCCGGCGGGGCCGGTCAGGAGGGCGTCCTCGACGCCCGACGAGGAGGACCCGGCGGGGCCGGTCAGGAGGGTGTCCTTGACGCCCGACGAGGAGGACCCGGCGGGGCCGGTCAGGAGGGCGTCCTCGACGCCCGACGAGGAGGGCCCGGTGGGGCCGGTCAGGAGGGCGTCCTCGACGCCCGACGAGGAGCAGAGGTGGCGGCGGGGTGTTCGCCGCCAGACGAGGAGCTGGAGGCGACTGCCTCAAGTCGCGCGCCGCCAGGGTTGACGCTGGCGGAGGCGGCCGCTGGCCGGGCGCCGCCGGAACTGGTGCATGCGAAGGCGATGGCGGCCGCTGGCCGGGCGCCGCCGGAACTGGTACAGGCGATGGCGGCCGCTGGCCGGGCGCCGCCGGAACTGGTGCAGGCGATGGCGGCCGCTGGCCGGGCGCCGCCGGAACTGGTGCAGGCGAAGGCGGCCGCTGGCCGGGCGCCGCCAGAACTGGTGCAGGCGAAGGCGGCCGCTGGCCGGGCGCCGCCGGAACTGGTGCAAGCGAAGGCGGCCGCTGGCCAGGCGCCGCCGGTCGAGGAGCAGGAGGCGGCGGCCGCAATCCATGCGCCGCCGGACGAGGAACAGGAGGCGGCGGCCGCAATCCATGCGCCGCCGGACGATGAACAGGAGGCGGCGGCCGCAATCCATGCGCCGCCGGACGAGGAACAGGAGGCGGCGGCCGCAATCCATGCGCCGCCGGACGAGGAACAGGAGGCGGCGGCCGCATTCCATGCGCCGCCTGACGAGGAACAGGAGGCGGCGGCCGCAATCCATGCGCCGCCGGACGAGGAACAGGAGGCGGCGGCCGCATTCCGTGCGCCGCCTGACGAGGAACAGAAGGTGGCGGCCGCATTCCATGCGCCGCCTGACGAGGAACAGAAGGTGGCGGCCGCATTCCATGCGCCGCCTGACGAGGAACAGGAGGTGGCGGCCCGGGCGAAGCGGCCAGGGGCTGCGGCGGCAGCGGCACAGGCGAAGCGGCCAGGGGCTGCGGCGGCAGCGGCACAGGCGAAGCGGCCAGGGGCTGCGGCGGCAGCGGCACAGGCGAAGCGGCCAGGGGCTGCGGCGGCAGCGGCACAGGCGAAGCGGCCAGGGGCTGCGGCGGCAGCGGCACAGGCGAAGCGGCCAGGGGCTGCGGCGGCAGCGGCACAGGCGAAGCGGCCAGGGGCTGCGGCGGCAGCGGCACAGGCGAAGCGGCCAGGGGCTGCGGCGGCAGCGGCACAGGCGAAGCGGCCAGGGGCTGCGGCGGCACAGGCGAAGCGGCCAGGGGCTGCGGCGGCAGCGGCACAGGCTGTGGCTTGGGTCGCCTCTGCCTCCTCCTCTGTCTGCGGGAAGCTGGGGCTGTAGTCACACCAGCCTGTTGACCAAGGGACCGGGGAACTCGAGACAACGGGGAACCAGGTGACGCGGAAACAGGTGCTACTTGACGTGACGGGGAACGTGCAAACAAAAAACTATAAAAGCTTTCACTCGCACTCAAACCAAACTTGGTGTACTCACTCACTTCACAATCATCCTCTAACTCTGAATCAAAATCAAACTCGGGATCGTGGTCAACAAAAACGTGGGGTGACAAAATCGTGTCATAAGGAAGTGCCCGGGGAGACTCACTAGGTGAACAAAAACTGGTGTCAAAATCAGAAATGTTTAACTCTGTGTCTGTGAGTTCCAAATCAGAATCACTTAAATAACTGTAATGGGAATCATAAGGTGGTGAACTGGATAAATAGGTTTTAACAGGTGAGGGGAACACGGAGACACAAGTACCAGAAGAGAAAGCTGAACCCACATAGAGGGAACGGGGTTGGTCAACAGGCTGATGGCGTCTGGGAGCTGGCCGACGTCGTGCCGGTCGGCACCGGCTCCCTGCTGGGTCCTTTCGTGGTCGGTTCATTCTGTCAGGGCTCAAAAGTGTGGTGGTGGACCCAAATGCAGGAGGCGGACAAGTCAGGGAGGCAGAGGTGCGAAAATGGAGTAAATTTAATCAAACAAAACTAAAGTTGCAAACAGGGCTTGGTAACAAAGAATAACAAAATACCGAAGGGAAAAACAATACACGAGCAGACTTAACTATGGGAGCATAGACGTGGGGAAACAAGAACAATGAACCGACAAGAACTGAAACGAAAACCGATGACTAAGTACACACACTAATTACACACGACGAGACACAGCTGGGCAAGACACAAGTGGAAGGGGGAGCTGATTGGTTGACACATGAGGAAGGGCAGGCAAACACAGGTGGACATGGCAAGGCTTAACGAGACTAGGGAAGACAAGAAAAGCAGAACATAAACATGACAAACTCAAAACCCAACAAAAACAAAGCAAAACCTACCCCAAACAGAACCAAAACATGACAGCTTGGGCACCTGTTAATTTTTAAGATTTTGACACATTCAGCTCAAATGTACAATCATGCGCTAAAAACGCATTTAAAGCAATAAAAAGGTGATTATGGCTGTCAAACCTAAACCAAACGTTGTGCACTCAAATCTTTTGCTGTATTTAGTTTATTTTGGCATCCGGATGATGATTCTAGCATGAAATTGCTTGGGCACCTGTTAATTTTTAAGATTTTGACACATTCAGCTCAAATGTACACAATTGCTGATTATGGCTGTCAAATCTAAACCAAACGTTGTGCACTCAAATCTTTTGCTGTATTTAGTTTATTTTGGCATCCGGATGATAATTCTAGCATGAAATTGCTTGGGCACCTGTTAATTTTTAAGATTTTGACACATTCAGCTCAAATGTACAATCATGCGCTAAAAACGCATTTAAAGCAATAAAAAGGTGATTATGGCTGTCAAACCTAAACCAAACGTTGTGCACTCAAATCTTTTGCTGTATTTAGTTTATTTTGGCATCCGGATGATGATTCTAGCATGAAATTGCTTGGGCACCTGTTAATTTTTAAGATTTTGACACATTCAGCTCAAATGTACACAATTGCTGATTATGGCTGTCAAATCTAAACCAAACGTTGTGCACTCAAATCTTTTGCTGTATTTAGTTTATTTTGGCATCCGGATGATGATTCTAGCATGAAATTGCTTGGGCACCTGTTAATTTTTAAGATTTTGACACATTCAGCTCAAATGTACAATCATGCGCTAAAAACGCATTTAAAGCAATAAAAAGGTGATTATGGCTGTCAAACCTAAACCAAACGTTGTGTACTCAAATCTTTTGCTGTATTTAGTTTATTTTGGCATCCGGATGATGATTCTAGCATGAAATTGCTTGGGCACCTGTTAATTTTTAAGATTTTGACACATTCAGCTCAAATGTACACAATTGCTGATTATGGCTGTCAAATCTAAACCAAACGTTGTGCACTCAAATCTTTTGCTGTATTTAGTTTATTTTGGCATCCGGATGATGATTATAGCATGAAATTGCTTGGGCACCTGTTAATTTTTAAGATTTTGACACATTCAGCTCAAATGTACACAATTGCTGATTATGGCTGTCAAATCTAAACCAAACGTTGTGCACTCAAATCTTTTGCTGTATTTAGTTTATTTTGCCATCCGGATGATGATTCTAGCATGAAATTGCTTGGGCACCTGTTAATTTTTAAGATTTTGACACATTCAGCTCAAATGTACAATCATGCGCTAAAAACGCATTTAAAGCAATAAAAAGGTGATTATGGCTGTCAAACCTAAACCAAACGTTGTGCACTCAAATCTTTTGCTGTATTTAGTTTATTTTGGCATCCGGATGATGATTCTAGCATGAAATTGCTTGGGCACCTGTTAATTTTTAAGATTTTGACACATTCAGCTCAAATGTACACAATTGCTGATTATGGCTGTCAAATCTAAACCAAACGTTGTGCACTCAAATCTTTTGCTGTATTTAGTTTATTTTGGCATCCGGATGATGATTCTAGCATGAAATTGCTTGGGCACCTGTTAATTTTTAAGATTTTGACACATTCAGCTCAAATGTACAATCATGCGCTAAAAACGCATTTAAAGCAATAAAAAGGTGATTATGGCTGTCAAACCTAAACCAAACGTTGTGCACTCAAATCTTTTGCTGTATTTAGTTTATTTTGGCATCCGGATGATGATTCTAGCATGAAATTGCTTGGGCACCTGTTAATTTTTAAGATTTTGACACATTCAGCTCAAATGTACACAATTGCTGATTATGGCTGTCAAATCTAAACCAAACGTTGTGCACTCAAATCTTTTGCTGTATTTAGTTTATTTTGGCATCCGGATGATGATTCTAGCATGAAATTGCTTGGGCACCTGTTAATTTTTAAGATTTTGACACATTCAGCTCAAATGTACAATCATGCGCTAAAAACGCATTTAAAGCAATAAAAAGGTGATTATGGCTGTCAAACCTAAACCAAACGTTGTGCACTCAAATCTTTTGCTGTATTTAGTTTATTTTGGCATCCGGATGATGATTCTAGCATGAAATTGCTTGGGCACCTGTTAATTTTTAAGATTTTGACACATTCAGCTCAAATGTACAATCATGCGCTAAAAACGCATTTAAAGCAATAAAAAGGTGATTATGGCTGTCAAACCTAAACCAAACGTTGTGTACTCAAATCTTTTGCTGTATTTAGTTTATTTTGGCATCCGGATGATGATTCTAGCATGAAATTGCTTGGGCACCTGTTAATTTTTAAGATTTTGACACATTCAGCTCAAATGTACACAATTGCTGATTATGGCTGTCAAATCTAAACCAAACGTTGTGCACTCAAATCTTTTGCTGTATTTAGTTTATTTTGGCATCCGGATGATGATTCTAGCATGAAATTGCTTGGGCACCTGTTAATTTTTAAGATTTTGACACATTCAGCTCAAATGTACAATCATGCGCTAAAAACGCATTTAAAGCAATAAAAAGGTGATTATGGCTGTCAAACCTAAACCAAACGTTGTGCACTCAAATCTTTTGCTGTATTTAGTTTATTTTGGCATCCGGATGATGATTCTAGCATGAAATTGCTTGGGCACCTGTTAATTTTTAAGATTTTGACACATTCACCTCAAATGTACAATCATGCGCTAAAAACGCATTTAAAGCAATAAAAAGGTGATTATGGCTGTCAAACCTAAACCAAACGTTGTGCACTCAAATCTTTTGCTGTATTTAGTTTATTTTGGCATCCGGATGATGATTCTAGCATGAAATTGCTTGGGCACCTGTTAATTTTTAAGATTTTGACACATTCAGCTCAAATGTACAATCATGCGCTAAAAACGCATTTAAAGCAATAAAAAGGTGATTATGGCTGTCAAACCTAAACCAAACGTTGTGCACTCAAATCTTTTGCTGTATTTAGTTTATTTTGGCATCCGGATGATGATTCTAGCATGAAATTGCTTGGGCACCTGTTAATTTTTAAGATTTTGACACATTCAGCTCAAATGTACACAATTGCTGATTATGGCTGTCAAATCTAAACCAAACGTTGTGCACTCAAATCTTTTGCTGTATTTAGTTTATTTTGGCATCCGGATGATGATTCTAGCATGAAATTGCTTGGGCACCTGTTAATTTTTAAGATTTTGACACATTCAGCTCAAATGTACACAATTGCTGATTATGGCTGTCAAATCTAAATCAAACGTTGTGCACTCAAATCTTTTGCTGTATTTAGTTTATTTTGGCATCCGGATGATGATTCTAGCATGAAATTGCTTGGGCACCTGTTAATTTTTAAGATTTTGACACATTCAGCTCAAATGTACAATCATGCGCTAAAAACGCATTTAAAGCAATAAAAAGGTGATTATGGCTGTCAAACCTAAACCAAACGTTGTGCACTCAAATCTTTTGCTGTATTTAGTTTATTTTGGCATCCGGATGATGATTCTAGCATGAAATTGCTTGGGCACCTGTTAATTTTTAAGATTTTGACACATTCAGCTCAAATGTACACAATTGCTGATTATGGCTGTCAAATCTAAACCAAACGTTGTGCACTCAAATCTTTTGCTGTATTTAGTTTATTTTGGCATCCGGATGATGATTCTAGCATGAAATTGCTTGGGCACCTGTTAATTTTTAAGATTTTGACACATTCAGCTCAAATGTACAATCATGCGCTAAAAACGCATTTAAAGCAATAAAAAGGTGATTATGGCTGTCAAACCTAAACCAAACGTTGTGCACTCAAATCTTTTGCTGTATTTAGTTTATTTTGGCATCCGGATGATGATTCTAGCATGAAATTGCTTGGGCACCTGTTAATTTTTAAGATTTTGACACATTCAGCTCAAATGTACACAATTGCTGATTATGGCTGTCAAATCTAAACCAAACGTTGTGCACTCAAATCTTTTGCTGTATTTAGTTTATTTTGGCATCCGGATGATGATTCTAGCATGAAATTGCTTGGGCACCTGTTAATTTTTAAGATTTTGACACATTCAGCTCAAATGTACAATCATGCGCTAAAAACGCATTTAAAGCAATAAAAAGGTGATTATGGCTGTCAAACCTAAACCAAACGTTGTGCACTCAAATCTTTTGCTGTATTTAGTTTATTTTGGCATCCGGATGATGATTCTAGCATGAAATTGCTTGGGCACCTGTTAATTTTTAAGATTTTGACACATTCAGCTCAAATGTACACAATTGCTGATTATGGCTGTCAAATCTAAACCAAACGTTGTGCACTCAAATCTTTTGCTGTATTTAGTTTATTTTGGCATCCGGATGATAATTCTAGCATGAAATTGCTTGGGCACCTGTTAATTTTTAAGATTTTGACACATTCAGCTCAAATGTACAATCATGCGCTAAAAACGCATTTAAAGCAATAAAAAGGTGATTATGGCTGTCAAACCTAAACCAAACGTTGTGCACTCAAATCTTTTGCTGTATTTAGTTTATTTTGGCATCCGGATGATGATTCTAGCATGAAATTGCTTGGGCACCTGTTAATTTTTAAGATTTTGACACATTCAGCTCAAATGTACACAATTGCTGATTATGGCTGTCAAATCTAAACCAAACGTTGTGCACTCAAATCTTTTGCTGTATTTAGTTTATTTTGGCATCCGGATGATGATTCTAGCATGAAATTGCTTGGGCACCTGTTAATTTTTAAGATTTTGACACATTCAGCTCAAATGTACAATCATGCGCTAAAAACGCATTTAAAGCAATAAAAAGGTGATTATGGCTGTCAAACCTAAACCAAACGTTGTGTACTCAAATCTTTTGCTGTATTTAGTTTATTTTGGCATCCGGATGATGATTCTAGCATGAAATTGCTTGGGCACCTGTTAATTTTTAAGATTTTGACACATTCAGCTCAAATGTACACAATTGCTGATTATGGCTGTCAAATCTAAACCAAACGTTGTGCACTCAAATCTTTTGCTGTATTTAGTTTATTTTGGCATCCGGATGATGATTATAGCATGAAATTGCTTGGGCACCTGTTAATTTTTAAGATTTTGACACATTCAGCTCAAATGTACACAATTGCTGATTATGGCTGTCAAATCTAAACCAAACGTTGTGCACTCAAATCTTTTGCTGTATTTAGTTTATTTTGCCATCCGGATGATGATTCTAGCATGAAATTGCTTGGGCACCTGTTAATTTTTAAGATTTTGACACATTCAGCTCAAATGTACAATCATGCGCTAAAAACGCATTTAAAGCAATAAAAAGGTGATTATGGCTGTCAAACCTAAACCAAACGTTGTGCACTCAAATCTTTTGCTGTATTTAGTTTATTTTGGCATCCGGATGATGATTCTAGCATGAAATTGCTTGGGCACCTGTTAATTTTTAAGATTTTGACACATTCAGCTCAAATGTACACAATTGCTGATTATGGCTGTCAAATCTAAACCAAACGTTGTGCACTCAAATCTTTTGCTGTATTTAGTTTATTTTGGCATCCGGATGATGATTCTAGCATGAAATTGCTTGGGCACCTGTTAATTTTTAAGATTTTGACACATTCAGCTCAAATGTACAATCATGCGCTAAAAACGCATTTAAAGCAATAAAAAGGTGATTATGGCTGTCAAACCTAAACCAAACGTTGTGCACTCAAATCTTTTGCTGTATTTAGTTTATTTTGGCATCCGGATGATGATTCTAGCATGAAATTGCTTGGGCACCTGTTAATTTTTAAGATTTTGACACATTCAGCTCAAATGTACACAATTGCTGATTATGGCTGTCAAATCTAAACCAAACGTTGTGCACTCAAATCTTTTGCTGTATTTAGTTTATTTTGGCATCCGGATGATGATTCTAGCATGAAATTGCTTGGGCACCTGTTAATTTTTAAGATTTTGACACATTCAGCTCAAATGTACAATCATGCGCTAAAAACGCATTTAAAGCAATAAAAAGGTGATTATGGCTGTCAAACCTAAACCAAACGTTGTGCACTCAAATCTTTTGCTGTATTTAGTTTATTTTGGCATCCGGATGATGATTCTAGCATGAAATTGCTTGGGCACCTGTTAATTTTTAAGATTTTGACACATTCAGCTCAAATGTACACAATTGCTGATTATGGCTGTCAAATCTAAACCAAACGTTGTGCACTCAAATCTTTTGCTGTATTTAGTTTATTTTGGCATCCGGATGATGATTATAGCATGAAATTGCTTGGGCACCTGTTAATTTTTAAGATTTTGACACATTCAGCTCAAATGTACACAATTGCTGATTATGGCTGTCAAATCTAAACCAAACGTTGTGCACTCAAATCTTTTGCTGTATTTAGTTTATTTTGCCATCCGGATGATGATTCTAGCATGAAATTGCTTGGGCACCTGTTAATTTTTAAGATTTTGACACATTCAGCTCAAATGTACAATCATGCGCTAAAAACGCATTTAAAGCAATAAAAAGGTGATTATGGCTGTCAAACCTAAACCAAACGTTGTGCACTCAAATCTTTTGCTGTATTTAGTTTATTTTGGCATCCGGATGATGATTCTAGCATGAAATTGCTTGGGCACCTGTTAATTTTTAAGATTTTGACACATTCAGCTCAAATGTACACAATTGCTGATTATGGCTGTCAAATCTAAACCAAACGTTGTGCACTCAAATCTTTTGCTGTATTTAGTTTATTTTGGCATCCGGATGATGATTCTAGCATGAAATTGCTTGGGCACCTGTTAATTTTTAAGATTTTGACACATTCAGCTCAAATGTACAATCATGCGCTAAAAACGCATTTAAAGCAATAAAAAGGTGATTATGGCTGTCAAACCTAAACCAAACGTTGTGCACTCAAATCTTTTGCTGTATTTAGTTTATTTTGGCATCCGGATGATGATTCTAGCATGAAATTGCTTGGGCACCTGTTAATTTTTAAGATTTTGACACATTCAGCTCAAATGTACACAATTGCTGATTATGGCTGTCAAATCTAAACCAAACGTTGTGCACTCAAATCTTTTGCTGTATTTAGTTTATTTTGGCATCCGGATGATGATTCTAGCATGAAATTGCTTGGGCACCTGTTAATTTTTAAGATTTTGACACATTCAGCTCAAATGTACAATCATGCGCTAAAAACGCATTTAAAGCAATAAAAAGGTGATTATGGCTGTCAAACCTAAACCAAACGTTGTGCACTCAAATCTTTTGCTGTATTTAGTTTATTTTGGCATCCGGATGATGATTCTAGCATGAAATTGCTTGGGCACCTGTTAATTTTTAAGATTTTGACACATTCAGCTCAAATGTACACAATTGCTGATTATGGCTGTCAAATCTAAACCAAACGTTGTGCACTCAAATCTTTTGCTGTATTTAGTTTATTTTGGCATCCGGATGATGATTCTAGCATGAAATTGCTTGGGCACCTGTTAATTTTTAAGATTTTGACACATTCAGCTCAAATGTACAATCATGCGCTAAAAACGCATTTAAAGCAATAAAAAGGTGATTATGGCTGTCAAACCTAAACCAAACGTTGTGCACTCAAATCTTTTGCTGTATTTAGTTTATTTTGGCATCCGGATGATGATTATAGCATGAAATTGCTTGGGCACCTGTTAATTTTTAAGATTTTGACACATTCAGCTCAAATGTACACAATTGCTGATTATGGCTGTCAAATCTAAACCAAACGTTGTGCACTCAAATCTTTTGCTGTATTTAGTTTATTTTGGCATCCGGATGATGATTCTAGCATGAAATTGCTTGGGCACCTGTTAATTTTTAAGATTTTGACACATTCAGCTCAAATGTACAATCATGCGCTAAAAACGCATTTAAAGCAATAAAAAGGTGATTATGGCTGTCAAACCTAAACCAAACGTTGTGCACTCAAATCTTTTGCTGTATTTAGTTTATTTTGGCATCCGGATGATGATTCTAGCATGAAATTGCTTGGGCACCTGTTAATTTTTAAGATTTTGACACATTCAGCTCAAATGTACACAATTGCTGATTATGGCTGTCAAATCTAAACCAAACGTTGTGCACTCAAATCTTTTGCTGTATTTAGTTTATTTTGGCATCCGGATGATGATTCTAGCATGAAATTGCTTGGGCACCTGTTAATTTTTAAGATTTTGACACATTCAGCTCAAATGTACAATCATGCGCTAAAAACGCATTTAAAGCAATAAAAAGGTGATTATGGCTGTCAAACCTAAACCAAACGTTGTGCACTCAAATCTTTTGCTGTATTTAGTTTATTTTGGCATCCGGATGATGATTCTAGCATGAAATTGCTTGGGCACCTGTTAATTTTTAAGATTTTGACACATTCAGCTCAAATGTACACAATTGCTGATTATGGCTGTCAAATCTAAACCAAACGTTGTGCACTCAAATCTTTTGCTGTATTTAGTTTATTTTGGCATCCGGATGATGATTCTAGCATGAAATTGCTTGGGCACCTGTTAATTTTTAAGATTTTGACACATTCAGCTCAAATGTACAATCATGCGCTAAAAACGCATTTAAAGCAATAAAAAGGTGATTATGGCTGTCAAACCTAAACCAAACGTTGTGCACTCAAATCTTTTGCTGTATTTAGTTTATTTTGGCATCCGGATGATGATTCTAGCATGAAATTGCTTGGGCACCTGTTAATTTTTAAGATTTTGACACATTCAGCTCAAATGTACACAATTGCTGATTATGGCTGTCAAATCTAAACCAAACGTTGTGCACTCAAATCTTTTGCTGTATTTAGTTTATTTTGGCATCCGGATGATGATTCTAGCATGAAATTGCTTGGGCACCTGTTAATTTTTAAGATTTTGACACATTCAGCTCAAATGTACAATCATGCGCTAAAAACCCATTTAAAGCAATAAAAAGGTGATTATGGCTGTCAAACCTAAACCAAACGTTGTGCACTCAAATCTTTTGCTGTATTTAGTTTATTTTGGCATCCGGATGATGATTCTAGCATGAAATTGCTTGGGCACCTGTTAATTTTTAAGATTTTGACACATTCAGCTCAAATGTACACAATTGCTGATTATGGCTGTCAAATCTAAACCAAACGTTGTGCACTCAAATCTTTTGCTGTATTTAGTTTATTTTGGCATCCGGATGATGATTCTAGCATGAAATTGCTTGGGCACCTGTTAATTTTTAAGATTTTGACACATTCAGCTCAAATGTACAATCATGCGCTAAAAACGCATTTAAAGCAATAAAAAGGTGATTATGGCTGTCAAACCTAAACCAAACGTTGTGCACTCAAATCTTTTGCTGTATTTAGTTTATTTTGGCATCCGGATGATGATTCTAGCATGAAATTGCTTGGGCACCTGTTAATTTTTAAGATTTTGACACATTCAGCTCAAATGTACACAATTGCTGATTATGGCTGTCAAATCTAAACCAAACGTTGTGCACTCAAATCTTTTGCTGTATTTAGTTTATTTTGGCATCCGGATGATGATTCTAGCATGAAATTGCTTGGGCACCTGTTAATTTTTAAGATTTTGACACATTCAGCTCAAATGTACAATCATGCGCTAAAAAGGCATTTAAAGCAATGAAAAGGTGATTATGGCTGTTAAACCTAAACCAAACGTTGTGCACTCAAATATTTTGCTGTATTTAGTTTATTTTGGCATCCGGATGATGATTCTAGCATGAAATTGCTTGGGCACCTGTTAATTTTTAAGATTTTGACACATTCAGCTCAAATGTACACAATTGCTGATTATGGCTGTCAAATCTAAACCAAACGTTGTGCACTCAAATCTTTTGCTGTATTTAGTTTATTTTGGCATCCGGATGATGATTCTAGCATGAAATTGCTTGGGCACCTGTTAATTTTTAAGATTTTGACACATTCAGCTCAAATGTACAATCATGCGCTAAAAACGCATTTAAAGCAATAAAAAGGTGATTATGGCTGTCAAACCTAAACCAAACGTTGTGCACTCAAATCTTTTGCTGTATTTAGTTTATTTTGGCATCCGGATGATGATTCTAGCATGAAATTGCTTGGGTACCTGTTAATTTTTAAGATTTTGACACATTCAGCTCAAATGTACACAATTGCTGATTATGGCTGTCAAATCTAAACCAAACGTTGTGCACTCAAATCTTTTGCTGTATTTAGTTTATTTTGGCATCCGGATGATGATTCTAGCATGAAATTGCTTGGGCACCTGTTAATTTTTAAGATTTTGACACATTCAGCTCAAATGTACAATCATGCGCTAAAAACGCATTTAAAGCAATAAAAAGGTGATTATGGCTGTCAAACCTAAACCAAACGTTGTGCACTCAAATCTTTTGCTGTATTTAGTTTATTTTGGCATCCGGATGATGATTCTAGCATGAAATTGCTTGGGCACCTGTTAATTTTAAGATTTTGACACATTCAGCTCAAATGTACAATCATGCGCTAAAAACGCATTTAAAGCAATAAAAAGGTGATTATGGCTGTCAAACCTAAACCAAACGTTGTGCACTCAAATCTTTTGCTGTATTTAGTTTATTTTGGCATCCGGATGATGATTCTAGCATGAAATTGCTTGGGCACCCTGTTAATTTTTAAGATTTTGACACATTCAGCTCAAATGTACACAATTGCTGATTATGGCTGTCAAATCTAAACCAAACGTTGTGCACTCGAATCTTTTGCTGTATTTAGTTTATTTTGGCATCCGGATGATGATTCTAGCATGAAATTGCTTGGGCACCTGTTAATTTTTAAGATTTTGACACATTCAGCTCAAATGTACAATCATTGCGCTAAAAACGCATTTAAAGCAATAAAAAGGTGATTATGGCTGTCAAACCTAAACCAAACGTTGTGCACTCAAATCTTTTGCTGTATTTAGTTTATTTTGGCATCCGGATGATGATTCTAGCATGAAATTGCTTGGGCACCTGTTAATTTTTAAGATTTTGACACATTCAGCTCAAATGTACAATCATGCGCTAAAAACGCATTTAAAGCAATAAAAAGGTGATTATGGCTGTCAAACCTAAACCAAACGTTGTGCACTCAAATCTTTTGCTGTATTTAGTTTATTTTGGCATCCGGATGATGATTCTAGCATGAAATTGCTTGGGCACCTGTTAATTTTTAAGATTTTGACACATTCAGCTCAAATGTACACAATTGCTGATTATGGCTGTCAAATCTAAACCAAACGTTGTGCACTCAAATCTTTTGCTGTATTTAGTTTATTTTGGCATCCGGATGATGATTCTAGCATGAAATTGCTTGGGCACCTGTTAATTTTTAAGATTTTGACACATTCAGCTCAAATGTACAATCATGCGCTAAAAACGCATTTAAAGCAATAAAAAGGTGATTATGGCTGTCAAACCTAAACCAAACGTTGTGCACTCAAATCTTTTGCTGTATTTAGTTTATTTTGGCATCCGGATGATGATTCTAGCATGAAATTGCTTGGGCACCTGTTAATTTTTAAGATTTTGACACATTCAGCTCAAATGTACACAATTGCTGATTATGGCTGTCAAATCTAAACCAAACGTTGTGCACTCAAATCTTTTGCTGTATTTAGTTTATTTTGGCATCCGGATGATGATTCTAGCATGAAATTGCTTGGGCACCTGTTAATTTTTAAGATTTTGACACATTCAGCTCAAATGTACAATCATGCGCTAAAAACGCATTTAAAGCAATAAAAAGGTGATTATGGCTGTCAAACCTAAACCAAACGTTGTGCACTCAAATCTTTTGCTGTATTTAGTTTATTTTGGCATCCGGATGATGATTCTAGCATGAAAATTGCTTGGGCACCTGTTAATTTTTAAGATTTTGACACATTCAGCTCAAATGTACACAATTGCTGATTATGGCTGTCAAATCTAAACCAAACGTTGTGCACTCAAATCTTTTGCTGTATTTAGTTTATTTTGGCATCCGGATGATGATTCTAGCATGAAATTGCTTGGGCACCTGTTAATTTTTAAGATTTTGACACATTCAGCTCAAATGTACAATCATGCGCTAAAAACGCATTTAAAGCAATAAAAAGGTGATTATGGCTGTCAAACCTAAACCAAACGTTGTGCACTCAAATCTTTTGCTGTATTTAGTTTATTTTGGCATCCGGATGATGATTCTAGCATGAAATTGCTTGGGCACCTGTTAATTTTTAAGATTTTGACACATTCAGCTCAAATGTACACAATTGCTGATTATGGCTGTCAAATCTAAACCAAACGTTGTGCACTCAAATCTTTTGCTGTATTTAGTTTATTTTGGCATCCGGATGATGATTCTAGCATGAAATTGCTTGGGCACCTGTTAATTTTTAAGATTTTGACACATTCAGCTCAAATGTACAATCATGCGCTAAAAACGCATTTAAAGCAATAAAAAGGTGATTATGGCTGTCAAACCTAAACCAAACGTTGTGCACAAATCTTTTGCTGTATTTAGTTTATTTTGGCATCCGGATGATGATTCTAGCATGAAATTGCTTGGGCACCTGTTAATTTTTAAGATTTTGACACATTCAGCTCAAATGTACACAATTGCTGATTATGGCTGTCAAATCTAAACCAAACGTTGTGCACTCAAATCTTTTGCTGTATTTAGTTTATTTTGGCATCCGGATGATGATTCTAGCATGAAATTGCTTGGGCACCTGTTAATTTTTAAGATTTTGACACATTCAGCTCAAATGTACAATCATGCGCTAAAAACCCATTTAAAGCAATAAAAAGGTGATTATGGCTGTCAAACCTAAACCAAACGTTGTGCACTCAAATCTTTTGCTGTATTTAGTTTATTTTGGCATCCGGATGATGATTCTAGCATGAAATTGCTTGGGCACCTGTTAATTTTTAAGATTTTGACACATTCAGCTCAAATGTACACAATTGCTGATTATGGCTGTCAAATCTAAACCAAACGTTGTGCACTCAAATCTTTTGCTGTATTTAGTTTATTTTGGCATCCGGATGATGATTCTAGCATGAAATTGCTTGGGCACCTGTTAATTTTTAAGATTTTGACACATTCAGCTCAAATGTACAATCATGCGCTAAAAACGCATTTAAAGCAATAAAAAGGTGATTATGGCTGTCAAACCTAAACCAAACGTTGTGCACTCAAATCTTTTGCTGTATTTAGTTTATTTTGGCATCCGGATGATGATTCTAGCATGAAATTGCTTGGGCACCTGTTAATTTTTAAGATTTTGACACATTCAGCTCAAATGTACACAATTGCTGATTATGGCTGTCAAATCTAAACCAAACGTTGTGCACTCAAATCTTTTGCTGTATTTAGTTTATTTTGGCATCCGGATGATGATTCTAGCATGAAATTGCTTGGGCACCTGTTAATTTTTAAGATTTTGACACATTCAGCTCAAATGTACAATCATGCGCTAAAAACGCATTTAAAGCAATAAAAGGTGATTATGGCTGTCAAACCTAAACCAAACGTTGTGCACTCAAATCTTTTGCTGTATTTAGTTTATTTTGGCATCCGGATGATGATTCTAGCATGAAATTGCTTGGGCACCTGTTAATTTTTAAGATTTTGACACATTCAGCTCAAATGTACACAATTGCTGATTATGGCTGTCAAACCTAAACCAAACGTTGTGCACTCAAATCTTTTGCTGTATTTAGTTTATTTTGGCATCCGGATGATGATTCTAGCATGAAATTGCTTGGGCACCTGTTAATTTTTAAGATTTTGACACATTCAGCTCAAATGTACAATCATGCGCTAAAAAGGCATTTAAAGCAATGAAAAGGTGATTATGGCTGTTAAACCTAAACCAAACGTTGTGCACTCAAATATTTTGCTGTATTTAGTTTATTTTGGCATCCGGATGATGATTCTAGCATGAAATTGCTTGGGCACCTGTTAATTTTTAAGATTTTGACACATTCAGCTCAAATGTACACAATTGCTGATTATGGCTGTCAAATCTAAACCAAACGTTGTGCACTCAAATCTTTTGCTGTATTTAGTTTATTTTGGCATCCGGATGATGATTCTAGCATGAAATTGCTTGGGCACCTGTTAATTTTTAAGATTTTGACACATTCAGCTCAAATGTACAATCATGCGCTAAAAACGCATTTAAAGCAATAAAAAGGTGATTATGGCTGTCAAACCTAAACCAAACGTTGTGCACTCAAATCTTTTGCTGTATTTAGTTTATTTTGGCATCCGGATGATGATTCTAGCATGAAATTGCTTGGGTACCTGTTAATTTTTAAGATTTTGACACATTCAGCTCAAATGTACACAATTGCTGATTATGGCTGTCAAATCTAAACCAAACGTTGTGCACTCAAATCTTTTGCTGTATTTAGTTTATTTTGGCATCCGGATGATGATTCTAGCATGAAATTGCTTGGGCACCTGTTAATTTTTAAGATTTTGACACATTCAGCTCAAATGTACAATCATGCGCTAAAAACGCATTTAAAGCAATAAAAGGTGATTATGGCTGTCAAACCTAAACCAAACGTTGTGCACTCAAATCTTTTGCTGTATTTAGTTTATTTTGGCATCCGGATGATGATTCTAGCATGAAATTGCTTGGGCACCTGTTAATTTTTAAGATTTTGACACATTCAGCTCAAATGTACAATCATGCGCTAAAAACGCATTTAAAGCAATAAAAAGGTGATTATGGCTGTCAAACCTAAACCAAACGTTGTGCACTCAAATCTTTTGCTGTATTTAGTTTATTTTGGCATCCGGATGATGATTCTAGCATGAAATTGCTTGGGCACCTGTTAATTTTTAAGATTTTGACACATTCAGCTCAAATGTACACAATTGCTGATTATGGCTGTCAAATCTAAACCAAACGTTGTGCACTCGAATCTTTTGCTGTATTTAGTTTATTTTGGCATCCGGATGATGATTCTAGCATGAAATTGCTTGGGCACCTGTTAATTTTTAAGATTTTGACACATTCAGCTCAAATGTACAATCATGCGCTAAAAACGCATTTAAAGCAATAAAAGGTGATTATGGCTGTCAAACCTAAACCAAACGTTGTGCACTCAAATCTTTTGCTGTATTTAGTTTATTTTGGCATCCGGATGATGATTCTAGCATGAAATTGCTTGGGCACCTGTTAATTTTTAAGATTTTGACACATTCAGCTCAAATGTACAATCATGCGCTAAAAACGCATTTAAAGCAATAAAAAGGTGATTATGGCTGTCAAACCTAAACCAAACGTTGTGCACTCAAATCTTTTGCTGTATTTAGTTTATTTTGGCATCCGGATGATGATTCTAGCATGAAATTGCTTGGGCACCTGTTAATTTTTAAGATTTTGACACATTCAGCTCAAATGTACACAATTGCTGATTATGGCTGTCAAATCTAAACCAAACGTTGTGCACTCAAATCTTTTGCTGTATTTAGTTTATTTTGGCATCCGGATGATGATTCTAGCATGAAATTGCTTGGGCACCTGTTAATTTTTAAGATTTTGACACATTCAGCTCAAATGTACAATCATGCGCTAAAAACGCATTTAAAGCAATAAAAAGGTGATTATGGCTGTCAAACCTAAACCAAACGTTGTGCACTCAAATCTTTTGCTGTATTTAGTTTATTTTGGCATCCGGATGATGATTCTAGCATGAAATTGCTTGGGCACCTGTTAATTTTTAAGATTTTGACACATTCAGCTCAAATGTACACAATTGCTGATTATGGCTGTCAAATCTAAACCAAACGTTGTGCACTCAAATCTTTTGCTGTATTTAGTTTATTTTGGTATCCGGATGATGATTCTAGCATGAAATTGCTTGGGCACCTGTTAATTTTTAAGATTTTGACACATTCAGCTCAAATGTACAATCATGCGCTAAAAACGCATTTAAAGCAATAAAAGGTGATTATGGCTGTCAAACCTAAACCAAACGTTGTGCACTCAAATCTTTTGCTGTATTTAGTTTATTTTGGCATCCGGATGATGATTCTAGCATGAAATTGCTTGGGCACCTGTTAATTTTTAAGATTTTGACACATTCAGCTCAAATGTACACAATTGCTGATTATGGCTGTCAAATCTAAACCAAACGTTGTGCACTCAAATCTTTTGCTGTATTTAGTTTATTTTGGCATCCGGATGATGATTCTAGCATGAAATTGCTTGGGCACCTGTTAATTTTTAAGATTTTGACACATTCAGCTCAAATGTACAATCATGCGCTAAAAACGCATTTAAAGCAATAAAAAGGTGATTATGGCT